>NC_005788.4:1110316-1455632 GCF_000091025.4 Eremothecium gossypii ATCC 10895 | reverse complement strand
AGTTGTTCTTCTGGCCTAGCTTTGCTTTGATGGGCTTTTTCTCGTTGGTATCCTTCTTCAACCAGCCAAACCACCGACTACTACCACCACCTTCGTTTTTGCGCTTTTCTTTCTCCGCAGCCTCCCTCTTGCGTTCTTCTTCCTTCTCCTTCTCCTGTCTCTTCCGCTCCGATTCCTCTTCCGAGTCATCAGACTCATCCTCTACCACATCATCGTAATACTGCTCACTTGCTACCGGTGTATAGGGGTTGAAATTAGGATTAGAAGAAGCACGGATCACCGGAACCTTGTCTTTTCTGAAGGTATCTTCATCATTCTGGATGATTTCCTTTATAGGCTCGAACCGTGATGTCCTTGGTATAGGATGTGCTAAAGCAGGCGACATCAACTTCTCGGAACCAATGACTGGCCCAGAAACTGTGCGCTTTAGTACGGCGTGCTCCTGTTTTTCGACAGCTTTCGTCTGGTTATCGGTTCTACCCTCCTCCGCCGCGTTTTCCTCAATTGGGCTGTAAGCCGGAACCGCAGGCGCTCTTGGCAAATATTGGTGGGAGGCAAAGGGGCGAGGCCCCCCTGTGTTCGGATTATAGCTGACCCCTAGCCCAGCATATGGTTGTCTTTCGTGAAGATCAGGTGATGATTCATTAGCGTTGGCACCTTTCTCTACCGTCGGAGAAGCTTCCTTTTCGGGTGATACCACCTGGCTCTGAATATGAGCAAAATCCTCTGGAGGGGTCACCTGTACTTGAACCTGGACACGAGAGCCCTTGATTGCGGGTGATTCTGTCGATGGAGCATTTCCTTCATGTTCATATGGGGCCAAATCACTATATGGTGCAGCTTTGGTCAGCGTATTCTGTGATCCTCTTTCCCCATCCCTTTTGTCAACAGGAACTTCAGTATTGCTTATAGCACTGACGGTATGCAGTGGATCCTGGTCGTCCTCCGCATTTTCTTCCCACGATTGGACAGATTCGTCGGGGAATGAGTATTCAGAAGTGTCCACAGACTCTGGAGACTTGTGGAGTACCGTACTATCAGCAACTTCAGTGGCCGAAGAGTTGGATGCTTCACCGGAATTACGAGCACGCTTCACCTCTGTAGTTGTGTCCCCAGTGGACTGTGAAAGGGAAACTGAAGAAGGGGCCAAACTTGAAGCCTCCATATCAATGGGAGTATAGTTAACGGTAGTTTTCCTATACGGTTTCCCGCTACCAGATTTCTTTGGGGGCAGCATCACATCAGAAATATTGGAAGATCGCCTAGAAGAAGGCAATATGCCTTGTGATGAAGCGCTGTAAGCGGATGATCTCCGATCTTGCTGTAGTCCCGCTTGGAGTAAGGGTGGAGCAAAGAAATCAGTCATAGAATCTGTTGCCTGTCTAGTCGCAAGTGCTGCTGGGGTTTCCGCTATCTCAGGACAAGTTGGGACACTTTTAACTTTCGTAGGGGTGTTGGAGTGACCTGCATCGGAATAGAGTTGATCGACTGACACTGCGCCACTGGCGGTGGCGGCATATTTCCCTCTAGCACGTTTGGGAGGTGCAGAAAATATCGGAGGCGGAGTGGCTACTGATGGGATACTTGGATTGCGAGAGTGCCCATTAGCCGGTGAGGGTAAGTTGGACTGCTGATTTGGCAGATGGGAGTTCTGTGGCTCTTCTGGGTACTTTGGAGAGATCAAGTTAGATGCACGATGTGGTGTATAATTGGTTTTGTGCGTTAAATGCTGGGAATCGCCATGCAGATTCGACATAGAATTTCCATGCTCAGTGCCATGGGGGTGGTTATTAGACCGAGAAACGGAGAACACGTTACTTCCAGGTGCATTAAGTGGCGCGTATCCTCCTTTGTTGGAAACCGGCAAGTCCGTATGACTGCGGTTTACCCCAGAATTTTTGATTGCTGATGGGCGCATAGGAGTAACGCCATGGTTCAAATCGACCATTGAGGCGTTTCTCGACGCACTTGGTGTAAAACTGTCAAATACTGTCTTCTCTGGTTGTTTGCTGAAGTCATCGGCATCACCACCAATGAATTTGTTAAAAGACTTGTCCAACTGTCCCCAGACGCTACTCAAGGTAGGTTTACCTATCCATGCAGTTGTTACACCTGATAGGCGTAAATTAATTGACTCCAATTGATGTGTTAAGGATACAGCTATCGCACTATTCTTTGGAGCATTCCGCAACAAACCTGTAATGACATCGAGATATTTTGGAACTGTAGTGGGTAACCCATAATCCAATAATGCAGACGCATGTACGGTTTTCATTAATAATAGTGATGCAAAGAACGGGCAGTTATCATTAATCGTGGTATAATAATATTCATATACTTCAGAAAGTAACACTGCATCCAGAGAATTAATGCTGCCTAAGCATTCAAACTTAACGCCAGAGTGTGGCAGTAGCTCGTTTTGTGATAGTGGAACGTTTGCAATAACAAAGCAAACAGCGCCAGCTGCTAATTTCCCACTCTGTACCAAAAAGACCCCAAAGCCTACTAAAAATTCCATCACAACGGGCGGCAATTGCCGAGGGTCAACATCCTTCGGAATATTG
Source organism: Eremothecium gossypii ATCC 10895 (assembly GCF_000091025.4). NCBI lineage: Eukaryota > Fungi > Ascomycota > Saccharomycetes > Saccharomycetales > Saccharomycetaceae > Eremothecium > Eremothecium gossypii. The sequence continues at coordinate 1,453,068 of NC_005788.4, read as the reverse complement.
TTCAAAACTGCGGCCAATATAATATTCCAGTCTTGAATAGCCCAGTCACGTTTCAAAGGATTGGCGGTTAACTCTTGTAACACTCTGTTCGAGTTACCAACAAATACTTGGAAAATAAGTGCCAGTAAGTAAACAGAAAACTGGTTATTCCCTGCTGACACACTAAACTCTTCTCGCAAATAAGTGTCAACAACTTCTGACCACTTATCTTTCCCAATTAAACTACTCAAAACCAACGCTAAAGCATAATCTTTTTGAGCTAGCGCCAAGTCTAGAGCCGCTCCCGGAGAACCTACCTGTAAGTGAGCCAGTATCTGCATTTGGCTGTTAGGGTCGAGTTTATGCGACAGTAAAGTCGGACGACCATGCGAATGCATCTGGCCCATGTAAGGGATAAGCTGGTCCGAATCATACAATATTTTGGATAATTCCCTCAAAGAACCGGAAGTGGACAGTTTATGTTTTAGCACATACCACAATGTTAAGTCTCTCCCAGGCAAACTCTCGCGCTGGTAAGCAATCGACAATTCCAACCACTTTTCTAAATCTTTTGTCCTTGTCTTACCCTTAATTAAAGGTCCAGGGAAATCCTTTAAGATCACATTCGGGACTAAAATGCTTTCAGAGTTACGGACATGAATTCCACTAACTGGGAAAGGCTTTCCCAGCATATAATTCCCCGTATCAATTGGAAGTGATAAACCATATACTATTTTAGATGTTTGGCTCCAATTGAAAAGAGGGAATTGCCTGAAGTTTAATGCATGTCCATCGACAGGTACTTCCTGTATTGTAGGTGGGAGAACCCGATTAGAAACACCATCTGGAACGCCATTGCCAGCCAAACTGCGTTTCGAAGGACCCGCAACCGAAGGATACTTTTGCTGAACTGAAGGATGGACAGTTGGAGCGTATTTTGATGCATGTGGCGCATTGGCCGGCGCGTAAACACTAGAATGAGAACGTGCATGTGTTCTGCGTTGCGTTCCCGGAGAAGAAACCGCCGGCGGGGCGCCCGCGATGCCCACTGTCTGAAGAGCAGGAATAGTTGGTGATATGTGAGCCTGCGGCGGGGGAAATGCAAACCGCGGCGGAACTACAGTTGGACCAGCTGGCAATTGATGGCTATTATAAGATCCGCTGCTACCAACTGATGCATTACTGATGGCCCGTGTTCTAGACGTATTAACATATGCAGCGGGGCGACGTTCTTTCGGCGAATCCATTTGTGCTGCTGCCAAGTTATATGAATTTAGAGGAGGCTTGGGGGCGTTGGTACCATAGGCACCTAATGGCTGGGGTGGGAATGGGTGCTGAGATTGACTGCCACTGGCAGCTCCTTCATATGCCGCATAAGGTTTTTCTGATGTTACTTGTGGGCCGACATTAACAGGCGGTGGCGCATAGGGATTCTGTTGTACGGAGGATGTCCTAGAATTTACCGCGTCTACCAGTGATAAATAGTTACCATCAAAATTGGGCTGGTAAGGATTCTTTACAGGTGGTACCGTGGGTTTTAATGGTGTTATACCGGCCTTCTCCGGACTGAATACAGGTTGTGCGTCACTAGGTGAAAATGAACGCGAAGCCGGCTGTGAGGCAGTGACTATAGAGGGTATCGATGGGACAGGAACCGGCTTTGCGGGTTTTGGTTTCGACTTAACCAATTCCAATGGGAAATCATATGCATCAGACTTCTTTTTTTCCTCCTCTAGCCTCCTAACAGATTCATCGTTTACGGAAAGAACGGGTGGTTTATCTGTAGCTTCTAGGCCAACTCCTCCAAGGGTAGGGGCATAGTAACCTTTATTGGTTTGCGGAGGAGGATTTGGCTGTTTTGGTAGTGCATATTTGCCAACTTTGGGTTTCTCAGGAACTGGAGGGCCTGGCAAAAATTGCTGTTGCCCAGTAACAGCTGCAACTGCGGGACTAACTGCCATAGACGAACTCAAATTATGGGCATCGTATGAACTTCTATCTTGGCCTAACACCTGCGTGCTTGGTGTGTATGTCGTCTTGCCAGCTTTGGGGGGCAGTAGAGGGGGCTCCTCATCAGAATCTAGGAAGCTATCGTCATCGCAATTCTCTTGATCATTTTCGGGCTGATCACCTGCATTTGCTTCCTCTTCCTCATCATCGTTCAATAGGTCGTCATCATTATCTAAGAAAGAAAACTTTTTATCAGGTAACGTAACTTTGCCCCGTTGCGCCACAGGGGTGAAAGCCAACTGATCGTTGCTCGCTTCTATCGAATCTGATTCCTCATCCCAAAACATAGGGGGCGGAACTTCGATTCCAGGAGTTTCCTTCGCTGCTTGGCTCGAAGAAAGTTCTGCAGAAGACCTGCTTACTGGTAATTGTTGAGATGTGTCAACATTTGGATTGGTATTTTGCGCCCAGGGAGGCTCTTCAGCAGTATCTTCGTCAGCGAATAGGTCTCCTGGTTCATAAGTTTCTGCAGGCCCGGCCAATGCATCTGCACCATCGAATGTAGTCCTCGGTACATTATCATCTATTGGAAGCATGTCTGCTGCGCTCTGGGAACTGACATCATGGCCATTAGATAGTTCTGCCAAGAAATCACCTCCGTCATCTTCCAGAGCAAACAGGCTATTAGAATCTGCAGCATATTCCTCGGGGGTATGCGTCGTACTGTGCGCCTGAGACTCTACAGGAACATTTCCTGTCCCATTAGCACTGTCGAAATCCACATTTTTCGCTGAAGTGGCAGTTTCGGGTATATCACCGGGCGTGTTCTCACCCGGCACAGTGTCTTCTGGTAAGGACCCAGTCTTCGCGGAATCCTCAGTAATTGGAACGTCCTGGTCACGCTCGTCTCCGGATATGGATTCCTTGTGTTCCTCCATCCGTGATCTATTTTCTTCAGGCGCGGCAGCCTCCTGTTCTTCCCATGGCAGCGGGGAGTGCGGAGTGTCATGCTCTTCACCGAAAAGCTCAGATGATGAGGTATGCTGTTCCCATTCAACATCAACTGTGGAATCTTCGGCGTGTCCGTCACACACCCCTATATTCTGTTCAGGCTCGGCGGCTTGGTCTTCTTCCGAACTCAGAGCTTCCTGCGGGGTTTTATGCTCGTTGCTGGTGCTTGGAAGTAATGAAGTGTGCTGGGTGCGCTCCTCCTCGAATGTAGGTAACTCTGGACGCTCCTCGGTCATCTCGGGACGCTGTTCTGGGTCGCTGGCTCCGCCGTCGTCCCATGGAAGCGGCGAGTGAGGACTGTCCCCAAATAGAAAGTTGCTCTCATCTTCGATAGGTACGTCAGCCTCTGGATTCGTTCCGTTTTCCCCCGCCATCTGCACTACGTTTTCTTCTGAAGCCGCCGCCTCTGGGGCCACAGGTGCTGCCGAAGGCTCTGCTGGCGTAGCTATGCTCACGTGCTCGCTCTCCTCCACCGACGCAGCCGGCAGCGCACTGGCCGGCGACTCTGTGGCCTCCACATCCACAGCCGAGAACGCCTCGTCCTGGAGGGGCGCGCTCACTTCCACCGCGGTCGACACCGCCGCAGAGTCACCGACCGCCACGTACGGCGACGGTGCGCTGCCCGCACGATCGTCGCCGATCGCGTTGTCTGTGGATCCGGAGCTTTCGACAGATGCCCCGCGGCTCTCATCCGCGCTTTCTCTCGCGGCTGCCGCGCCCGCGGCCTCTGCGTCCTCCGCCCCACCGTACTGCTGTTGCTCGAAGATTGATACGTCAATCGGCGACCCCAGCGTCGATTCCAGCGACGCCTGCTCCTGCATCTTTTCCGCCGCCTTCTTCTGCTTCTGCTTCTGCTTTTTCTTCTGGTTGCGTCTCCGCTTGGCCTCTGTCGACATCGTGGCCGTTCTAATCACCAGATGCCTGCAAATCTATAATCCGTAGTAGAACGTCTGGTCCTAGTACTTCTGGCTGTTAAGTGTTCCCCCCAGATGTCTTCGCGTATTCCGCACACTAATTTGACCGTGCTCCGTAGGTAATAATGGTGCAGTATCGCCACCCGTAAGTGTTTATTATTTATGTTTTTTATTCGTTCCGGCAACTGTTCTGGGCCACACTGTCGTTAAGACCACTTAGCTTGAGGGATAGCAAGAGACCAGGAGTCAGCCGCTTCTTCTTTGACTCATGTAGTGGGCTATATGGCGCTCTCTTGCGGCTTCGGCTAAGTTTCCATATGTCACGTGACCTATGGTCTCGATGTTCGCTTGTTCTGAAATCTTTTCGCCTCTTACCATGCGATGAGGTTGAACAGGCGAGACGCAAGACTAGGTTCTGCGAGTCATCTACACCTGTGTTGAGAATGGGAGGCAAAGTCAAGGGCGAGAAGAACAACCGGCAGAAGCTTGCCTCGGAGAAAGAGCGGTTTCTGCAGTGCTGCTCGGACATCACGGTGGAGCTGGTGGAGTCGCTGTCCAACGGCTCCACGCGGGAGGTGAACCTGAACGGGCTGATTACCCGGTACTCCAAGAAGTACCGGCTGAAGCAGCAGCCGCGGCTTACAGACATCATTAACTCGATCCCAGACCAGCACAAGAAGTACCTGTTGCCGAAGCTGAAGGCCAAGCCGGTGCGGACGGCCTCCGGGATTGCGGTTGTAGCGGTGATGTGCAAGCCACACCGCTGTCCGCACATTGCGTACACGGGGAACATCTGTGTGTACTGCCCTGGCGGGCCGGACTCGGACTTTGAGTACTCCACGCAGTCCTACACCGGGTACGAGCCCACCTCGATGCGCGCGATCCGCGCGCGGTACGACCCGTATGAGCAGGCGCGCGGGCGGGTCGAACAGCTCAAGCAGCTAGGACACTCGATCGACAAGGTGGAGTACATCATCATGGGCGGCACCTTTATGTCGTTGCCGCGCGAGTACCGCGAGGACTTCATTGTGAAGCTGCACAACGCGCTGTCGGGCTTTAACGGGAGCGACATCGACGAGGCCATCCGCTATTCTCAGCAATCGCTGACCAAGTGCGTGGGTATCACCATCGAGACGCGGCCCGACTACTGTACGCGAACCCATCTCGACGATATGCTGAAGTATGGATGCACAAGACTTGAAATCGGCGTGCAGTCCCTATATGAAGATGTTGCACGGGATACCAACAGAGGACACACCGTGAAGTCCGTGTGCGAGACGTTTGCGGTTGCGAAGGACGCTGGCTACAAGATTGTGTCCCACATGATGCCTGACCTGCCCAACGTCGGCATGGAGCGGGACATCGAGCAGTTCAAAGAGTACTTTGAGAACCCAGCATTCCGCACGGACGGCCTGAAGATATACCCGACGCTCGTTATCCGTGGCACTGGCCTGTATGAGCTGTGGAAGACAGGCCGGTACAAGTCTTACAATGCCAACGCCCTGGTCGACCTGGTGGCACGTATCATGGCGTTGGTGCCGCCCTGGACCAGAATCTACCGTGTTCAGAGAGACATACCCATGCCACTGGTCACCTCGGGCGTGGAGAATGGGAATCTGCGGGAGCTCGCGCTAGCCCGGATGAAGGATTTTGGGACAACCTGCAGAGACGTACGCACTAGAGAGGTGGGAATCCAAGAGGTGCACCATAAAGTACACCCTGAGCAGGTGGAGCTGATACGCAGGGACTACTACGCGAACGGCGGCTGGGAGACGTTCCTCTCCTACGAGGATCCCAAACAGGATATCCTGATCGGTCTGCTCCGCCTGCGGAAGGCCTCCAAGAAATACACCTACAGGAAAGAGTTCACGGCACAGCGGACCTCGATCGTGCGGGAGCTGCACGTCTACGGCTCGGTCGTCCCGCTGCACTCGAGGGACCCGCGCAAGTTCCAGCATCAGGGGTTCGGCACGCTGCTCATGGAGGAGGCCGAGCGCATTGCCAGGGAAGAGCACGGCTCCCAGAAGATATCCGTCATCTCCGGGGTCGGCGTCAGGAACTACTACGCCCGGCTCGGGTACGAGCTGGACGGGCCCTACATGTCGAAGAGTCTCATATAAGTGTATATATATTTATCATAATGTATTTGATTTCGTCTTGCAGCCTAGTAGCGGCGTTGGGGGCCAGCGGGGGCCACGTACGGATGCTCTCGGTAATAGGCGGCCAGGTCGACAAAGACTTGCTTGAGCTGCGCCAGCGAGCTGTCCTCCACATTCTGGAAGTGGAACGCCAGCCGCCCGTCGAAAAGCCGCACGTCGTTCTTGGCGCCGAACTCCAGCAGCCTCGAGGGCTCGATGCCCGAGCGCTCCAGGTCTATGAACACAAAGTTGGTCTCCACCGGGTGCGCTAGATGCAGCTGCATACCGTGGTGGTCACGCAGGTCGTCGTGCAGATCCCGCCAGAACGCCGCCGCGCGCGCAGCGACGTCGCCCAGCCCAGGCACGTTTTTCGTGATGCAGTAGTCCGCCATGCGCGCCAGAAACCCGGCCTGGCGGATGCCGCCGCCCTGCTGCTTCTGCAGGTGGCGCGCGCGCCGGATCAGGTCGCGGCCGCCCACCAGCACGGAGCCCACCGGCGCGCCCACGGACTTCGACAGGCACAGCGACACGGAGTCGAACAGCGCGCACACGCGCCGCATGTACGCCGCCGCGTCGCCCGGCTGCGCCGCGGCCGCGTTCCACAGCCGCGCGCCGTCGAGGTGCACTAGCATCCCCTGCGCGTGCGCCCAGTCGCAGATGCGCCGCATCTCCTCCAGCGGAAAGCACATCCCGTGCAGCGTGTTCTCCAGCGCCACGACGCGCGTCGGCGCGCCGTGCGTGTCGCCGTCGTCCGGCACGTACGCGCGCTGCACGTCCTCCAGCGTCAGGTGCCGCCCGTTCGCGGCTTCCGCAGGAATCACCAGCGCCTGCGACAGCACCGCCAGCCCCGCGCACTCGTCCACGTACACATGCGCGCGCCGGTCGCACAGCACCGAGTACGGTGGCGCCCGGTCCAGCAGCGCACGCACCGCCAGCTGGTTCGCCATCGTCGTCGACACGCACATCAGCCCCGCCGCGTCCCCGCCGCGCGCGCCCCCGAACTCCTGCGCCACCCGCGCCTCCAGCGCGCACGTGTCCGTGTCCTCCTGGTAGACCGTGTCCCCCAGCGACGCGCCCGCGCCCGCCGCCCACACCTCCGCCGTCGGCAGCGTGAACGTGTCCGACCGGAAGTCGTTCCTCGATGTCAGATACCGCGCCGGCAACATGCCCTCTCCTGCTCCGTCCGCCCCCCCGCTTATATGCGCGCTGCCGCCGGCGCTAAGCCGCCCGCGCGCGCCCCGCGTACGGCCCCAGCAGCGTCAGCGCGTAGTTCGCCCGCACCCGCTGCCCCCGCCGCGTCAGCTCCGGCAGCACCCGCCACCGCCACACCAGCTCGAACGCCTCCCCGCGCCCGTGCAGCAGCTGCCGCAGGTACATCAGATACACGCACACGCAGTACACGCCCGACCCCGTCAGCACGTGCCACCACGCGTGCAACTCCAGCAGCAGCCCCAGCGGCAGCCCCAGGTACTGCCGCCGCACACGCACCCACACGCCGCAGCAGTGCACGTCCAGCTGCCACAGCGCGTACGCCGCCGCGAACAGCCCCACACCCAGCACCATGCACTGCGCCAGCCCCCGCCGCGCCGCCGCGTCCCGCACCCGCGTCCGCCCCAGGTACACCGCGCACACCACGACGTACCCCGTGATTACCGCGTACCCCAGCTCGTGCAGAAACGGGTCCGTGTACACCCACACGTACGCCGCCGTCAGCGCCGCCGCGCCCGCCGCCAGCGCCGCGCCCGCCTGCCGCCCGCGCCCCAGCTCGCCCGCCACGCTCCACGCAGGCACGCACGTGACGTACACCATCGGCAACTCGTCCAGCAGCTGGCACCCGTACCGCAGCGTCATGTGGAACGCCCACGACCCCGCGCCCACCGCCGCCATCCCCGCCGCAGTCACCGCGAAGCGCCGCTCCAGCCCGTGCCGCCGCACGGAGTACAGCTGGTACAGCGCCAGCGCCACGAACCACGCGTTGGACAGCGTGTTCGCCCACTCCGCGACGTAGTACGACACCACGTAGTTCTCCTCGCACCAGTCGATGGTCGCCGTCGGCGGCCCCCAGTAGCCTGATACCTCTGTGCCCGGATATCCCATGCTTGGGGGCCGCGGCTGCCGCCGCCGCCGGGCCGCTTTTATTCGCCGACTGTCTGACGTAAGCGCGCTGCGTGACAGCCCCTGGCCATTTCTTTTGCACGTGCACCGCGGCGCGGTATTTTAGGCAGCCGCGGCTGCTGCGAGATCCGCAGCGCGAGGATTGGCGCGACACCGAGGAGCGGAGACGGCGCGGGCGGCGCGGCGGGAGGTGCTAAATATATCTCGGGCGAGATTTTGCTCCCAGGCGCACAGAGCGGAAGCGCAAGGTCGTGTGCGGTTATTTCGCAGTGGAACCAACTGCAGAAGTGCACTTGCAGACCGGAGATACAGACGCACACAGCAGGACAGGGGAAAGCAGGGCGAGATGGGACGGCGCAAGATCGCAATTGAGCCTATCACGCAGGATAGGAACCGGACAGTGTATGTAGGGTGACGGCGGGCACGGCGAGCAGAGACTAACAGAGCAGGACGTTCATCAAGCGCAAGGCGGGGCTGTTCAAGAAGGCGCACGAGCTGGCGGTGCTGTGCCAGGTGGACGTGTCGGTGATCATCCTGGGCAACAACAACACGTTCTACGAGTTCTCGTCGGTGGACACGGAGGACCTGCTGCGGCACTACCGGCGCGAGGACCTGCCGCACGACGTGAAGACGCCGGCGGACTACGGGAAGTACACGAAGAAGGCGAAGGTGGTGCTGAACGAGCGGCGGCGGCGCAAGCAGGCGAAGTTCGCGGGGGAGGAGCGGGCGAAGAGCGAGGGCGAGGAGGAGGAGGAGGAGGAGGAGCGGGCGGCGACGCCGGAGGCGAAGGGCGCGCGCGCGGACGGCGAGCCGTACGCGAAGCGGTTCAAGGCGGAGGCGCCGAAGTTCAACCCGCTGCAGCAGCACGTGCAGCGGCAGTTCCACAACCTGTACAGCGCGGCGGCGACGTTCATCGACGCGCAGGAGCCGGAGCCGGCGCGGCAGGACGCGCCGGCGGCGGCGCAGACAGCACAGCCGGCGGAGGCGCCGCAGCCGCCGCAGCCGCAGCGATCGCAGCACCCGAGCATGCATCCGCCGTTCCAGAAGCCGTTCCACCCGTACCACGCCTCGGGGCAGGCGCCGGCGCACGACTCCTCGGGCGCGCGGGGGGCGCTGCCCGCGCGGCGCGAGCCGTGTCTGCTGAACGCGGGCCCTGCGCCGGAGCCGGCGGCGTCGCCGTCGGCGCCGATGGGCACGGCGAAGCAGGCGACGCGACCGGTGCTGCGCGTGCAGATCCCGACGAGCAACTCGACGGGCTCCATCAAGAGCCAGCCGTCCTCCCACTCCAGCAACGACACGATAGACCACCCGAAGCAGTCGCAGTTCACCAAAAATGGGCAGCTGGAGCTGCCGAACCCGTCCGGCTCTCGGAACGACACACCCATGTCTGCCACGGCACCAGGCGTCCCCGGCAGCCCGCTGGTGGCCGAGCGGCCGCGGAACATGGACCCCATGCAGTCGGTGGGCACCGGCCTCCTGTACAACGCGCTGCCGTCTGCGATCGCAGGCTCCCCCTCCATACAACAGTACTTTGCAACGCCGCTGCAGCCCGTAGCTGGTGCACCGAACATTATCACCGCCTCCCAGAACGCTCCGTTCCAGGCCATCCAGCGCCAGCTGCAGTCTGTCCGACGGCCGGGCCAGAACGAGCCGTGCGGGGGGCCGATGTCCGGCACGCTGCCCTCGAAGTACGTCAATGACCTCATGGTAGCGTCTCCGAACGGCTCTATGGCCATGTTCCAGGAGTGGCCCTTCAATCGGCCAGCCCCGAACGCATCAGCGGCCGCCGCTAACCCCCTGCCGTCGGCTCTGAATAATAACGGGAGCAGCGGTCTGACACCGTACATCAACGGCAACGCACAAACACCGCTCGGCGCGCGCTACTTCAATTTCCCAAATGACACTCAGAGCGAGGAGAAGCCCTCCGAGGAGAAAAGCTGAGCATATATACTTCTATCCGCCTTCGGCTATCCCTTCGCCATCTCTGGGTGTGGGCCGCCCTGGCCGGGAGCCAATGCCTAGGATTTACCCTGTGTTAATGCCGTAGACAGCATTCAATTCGGAGGACGGATCGGGGCCGCTTAAATAGAAGATGGACGTACATATGAATATCATCCTCGAGCTCGGACTACCCGCTCGCTAACTAGCCCTCTCATAACCGAATGACCAGCGGTCCACATGCAAAATTCGGTGACTGTCAACACCCACACATTTCCACCCACACATTAATTTTTCGATGGATCTGTTCCCGCCCGCCTATGGGCCCTGCCTGCGGGCAGAGGGAGATCGTCCTGGTCGGCCTAGGCTAGGCACGGCCCTAGGCGGAGCTTGTCCTGCGGAGGCGCGGCCGGCTGAGCCCCGCTGCGCAGGCGCGCAGCCCGTGAGACGGTAGCGGCCCGCCTAATGCCTCCTACGCAGCGACCGCGCAGCGGACCTGCACGTTAGTAAAAAATCATTTTTATCACCACTCAAGATGCAGTCTGATTGAAGTGTAAAGCTGCAGTAGAAGAGACAAGTAAGCCATCATGAAGGTATGTTATAGGTGCTAAGTTCCCGATACAAGCACAGTGGGCATGCTAGGGCTGCAGAGACAGGGCATGGGCGTGTTACGATAGCCGGAGACTCCGATTGGCGGGCTAGCGGGAGGTTAGCGCGGCGTTGAAACGATAATGGGTGCCAGGACGCGGGCCACGGCGGCACTGATGCTTGTATTGTTTGGCATGAATCTGATACTAACATTCCTGTAGTTGAACATTTCTTACCCAGTTAATGGTACGCAAAAGACCATTGAGGTCGATGACGAACACCGTGTCCGTGTCTTCTACGACAAGAGAATTGGCCAGGAGGTCAACGGTGAGGCTGTCGGTGACGAGTTCAAGGGCTACGTCTTCAAGATCGCCGGTGGTAACGACAAGCAAGGTTTCCCAATGAAGCAGGGTGTCTTGTTGCCAACCAGAGTCAAGTTGTTGATGGCCAAGGGCACTTCTTGTTACAGACCAAGAAGAAACGGTGAGAGAAAGAGAAAGTCCGTCAGAGGTGCCATCGTCGGTCCAGACTTAGCTGTTTTGGCCTTGATCATCACCAAGAAGGGTGACCAGGAGATCGAGGGCATTACCAACGAGTCTGTTCCAAAGAGATTGGGTCCAAAGAGAGCCAACAACATCAGAAAGTTCTTTGGTTTGACCAAGGATGACGATGTCCGTGACTTCGTTATCAGAAGAGAGGTTGTCAAGGGCGACAAGACCTACACCAAGGCTCCAAAGATCCAGAGATTGGTGACTCCTCAAAGATTGCAAAGAAAGAGACACCAGAGAGCTTTGAAGGTCAGAAACGCTCAGGCTCAAAGAGAGGCTGCTGCTGAGTACGCTCAATTGTTGGCTAAGAGATTGACTGAGAAAAAGGCTGAGAAGGCTGAGGAGAGAAAGAGAAGAGCTTCTTCCTTGAAGGCTTAAATTTTAGACAAATTTGATCGACTGCATTCTTGTCTCTGTTTAAAACTTCTATGTATCGATGTACTTTTTAGGGAGAGTGTGTATTTGTATCCCTTACTGATAGTTTCTTAATTAAACTCAGATATCATTACTAGTGAAGTTAATTGCAACTTTCCTTTATTGGCACCCAGTAAGTACTAAGCTAGCACTTTGTTGGCTGTGAGGTATACAGGTTATTTAAGCGTCACGATCTCCTCTGCAGAAGTAGGATGGATAGCGACACAAGAGTCAAAATCGGCCTTCGTGGCGCCCATCTTGATGGCAACACCGAAACCTTGCAAGATCTCAGCAGAACCATCTCCGACGATGTGCAGTCCCACAACCTTTTCTTCTGGTCCAGCGCAGATCAACTTGTACTTAGTTGGGGATTTGTCCTCCAGCATAGCATAGTACATCGCGGTGAACTTGGTTTGGTAAATCTTTATGTTCTCCTTGCCATACCTTTCGATCGCCTGTGGCTCGGTCAGGCCAATGCTGCCGGCCTCGGGGTGGGAGAATACAACGCTTGGGACATTGTCATAGTCCTGTTTCTGAGCTCTCATCTGCTCAGGTCCAAAGAGTCGGTTGGCGAGTTTCCGACCCGCCGCAATGGCAACTGGAGTTAGTTCCATGTTCCCCACAACATCGCCGAGCGCGTATATGCCCTTGGTCGAGGTGTTCTGGTACTCATCCACCACGACGTGCCCCGTTTCACCTAACTTGACACCCACGTTCTCGGGGGCAATCCCTAGTAGAGACTTCCGCCCGATGGCCCACACAAGCTGGTCCACGTCCTCGATGATCTTACCTGATAAGTGCACAGTGAGCTTTCCAGTGTTCGGGTCCTTCTCCACGCGCTGGATGCTCTCCTTCTTGTGAATGTTCACACCCTCCTTCTCGTAGTGCTCAGTGACAATTTCTTGAATGGACGGGTCAAACTTGGTCAGAACATGGTCCTTTCTGATCACAATGTGGGTCTCGGTGCCCAGGCCGTTGAACACACCGGCAAACTCGGTCGCGATGTAGCCACTGCCCGAGATCACCACCTTCTTGGGCTGCTCCTCCAGGCGGAAGAAGCCGTCCGAGTCAACACCATACTCCGCGCCGGGAATGCCCTCCGGCAACACCGGCTCTCCGCCCGTTGCAATCAAGATGTGGTCCGCGGTGTACTTTTCCGTCGTCTGGTCCGGCCGCGTGACCTCGACCTGGCCCTCGCTGTTGAACCGCGCCCACCCATGTACATACTCCACGCCCTCCTTCGCGAGATTGCGCTCGTAGATGCCGTTCAGCCGCTCCACATAGGCGTTACGCTTCCCCGCGAACTCCTTCCAGTTGAAGTGCAGCTTTTCCTTGCTGATGTCGACTTCCTGTAGCAACCCGTAGTCCCTGGCGTGCAGCAGCCGGTGCGCTAAGTCCGACGCATACCACATCACCTTCTTCGGCACACACCCCACATTCACGCACGTCCCGCCCAGTGCCTTGCCCTCAATAAGCACCGTTTTGGCACCGTACGACGCCGCCCTGCGACTGGACGCCACGCCCCCGGATCCGCCTCCAATAACCAAGTAATCGTAGTGCTTTACCTCGTTCGACATCGCTCCTTTGCAAATGTTATATACTTCTCTGCAACGTAGCATTGAAGACCTCGGCAATCCCGATATCCAATGCTTCGTGATGGTCTACCAGCATGTACCGGGGCGGGCCACCGCCCAGCCCGTGAAAGACAAGGCACGCCGTTTCCGCGTCAGCGGATATCACGTGCTAAACTTCTTGGTCGAAAGACCGAATCAATGACTGTTCAAATTAATCATTAAAGGAACAAGGAGGTTCCTCTGATAGATTCTATACATGCTAACTATGCTGTTTTGGTTATCTAAATCCGTAAAAATGCGGATGTGTTATGATATCATAGCTCAGCAGCTATCCTTGTAATCTCGCGCCCATTACGGATCAAGTAATAGACGCTCAACATGGATAGCAAGTCGATTAGACCCAAGCCTGTAAAACACCATCCAACGCCCATGGCGTTGCATAGTTTGAAAATAATGGCGGAGCTGATGGCGGCAGCGATATTGCGGAAGCTGTTGCTTACGGCAATGGTACCGGCAGCTCTTTTTGGGTTGGACTCCGTAAGGAAGGTCATGGTGGAGTTAGAGCACCAGGTCATACCCAACGCCATTAGGAAAGAAAAGAATAGCACGATAGCGATGTGATAGTGAAATTGAATTCCCCAGCCGTACCCGATACAGCCGGCCATGCTGACGCAGATGCCAAACACCTGCGAGATGAGGCGGTTGTAGCTCGGGAAGGTCTTGCCGGGGTTCTTGGCTACCCACTTCCTGCGGAAGCGGTCGGAAATGTGACCGCCCAAGAGGGAGCCCATCATTAGGGCCACGCCTGGACAGGCATAGCACGCGCCGATCGCAAGGTTACTGAAGCCATAGTCAAGTTTCAAGTAGTGGGCGAACGTGACGCTGAACCCATAGTAGGTGGCGAACATTAGCGCTGTGCTCAGGGAGCATATAGTGAGGTTTGGTTCCTTCACGATCTCCCAGTACGTCTTCAAGCTGGGCTTTGGCGGTCTAGGATAGAGCCGGCGGAACTCAGGACTGGTCGAGACGGGATGCTGGATCCCGAAGCTCTTCATAAGCAACAACCGCGGTTGCCGCGTGTAGTCATCGAACCGTCCCTCAGCGAATCCTGCGAGTCTCCACCTGACATCACCATTGCCCACGATGCACCGAAGCGTTTCTGGAAGGAACACGCAAACTAGCAAGAAGCCGATGCCGGCCATGATGCTAGTGAAACCAAACAACCATCTCCAACGGTCATTATCGAATAGGATCAAGCCAGCAATAATGGGCGCCAAAATCGGGCCAGCGTTAGGGCCCAACATGAAGTACGCAATTGCCTTGCCGCGGTTTTTCGGCGGTGTGATGTCGCTTACCGTACCGGCGCCTAAGGATAGCGCGGAGCTCGAGGCGAATGCCTGCACCACGCGTAACACGAATAGCGCTCCAATCCTGGCAGGCATGACAGCAAGTAACACATTGACTATGACATTCAATCCCATCGATAAGACGTACAACAACTTCCTCCCGCCGAAATCCGCATGGAGGGCCCAGAGAAGCGGGCCCACGGAGAATACGGCCATGAACACCGATACCGTCCCGTTGATGGTCGTCGTAGACACGGCAAAGTCTTGTTCGAGGATCGGAAGCGCAGGTATGTATATGTTCCCCGCCATGGGGCCAAGAAACCCGATAAAAATGATCACAGCGAAGATCACACTACGCTGTAACCGTGAAAAGGCCGTGTACGGGGGGTCGAAGCCGCTCTGTTCGCGTGAGAGAGAGCAGTCCCTCGTATTGTATTCATTTTTCGTACCGGACCGGTCCTCGCTAGAGTCCCCGTCCTCGTCCGGGGTCCCCTCCACCTTGGTGGAGTTGCCCCGGCTATCAGTTCCAGCCTTGCCCTTCGGGCCATCTCCTGCCCTGGCTTCTTCGTTCTTTTTGTTTTTATCGTCATTACCCTCTGTGTTATTTCCCCGGATAAAGTTCCAGAACGCGGAGTCATCCTCCTGGCTGTAGTTATCCAGCGCGCACATCGTGGCCTTGCGAAGCGCCGCGCCGTCGAGATCCAAGTTGATATCCTCGATCTCATCGCCAAAGCCCGGGCCTGCCCGTAGCCGTGTGTCGAGTGATAGCTGCGAGCTTATTTGGTCGATGGGAATGGATATCGGATGTTCGTAGTTGAGTGAGGGCATATTCCTGTTGAGCTCTAGTCGTTTAGTTATATTCCTTCGAAGTGAATTACTTGGTGAATTCTATATGGCTCATTTACTTGCTCAGGCTTGCTTGCTTCTAAGGCAGCATGCGAAAATTCCACTGACACTTCAGACTTTGAAGCCTATCTATATATATGTGTCCGAGCTTCCCTGTCGTCTATGTCGAAAACTCTTGTGGCTATTGGTATAGCTGCGCCTGCAGTATCCACGTCCGCGACTGTGGTCGCGAAACATTTCATAACTCTCGACGTTTATTATTTGCTTGCACAAAATCTTTCTACTGCATTTCCACGAGCAAATATAACTTCTAGTTTCAAGGTGTTTTTACTTTGTTTGAGTTTAACGTATTATTTCATCTGAGTCCGAAACTGTGTTTCGGACTTTTTAACGGAAAACGAGGTTTCTGTTTCAGACCGCAACGGCCGGCCACGATCGCTGCAGGGTCGGTAGCGCCGTGCACCTTCGTTTCGCTGCGCAGGCCGAGTTCGCACCCCGTAGTATAACAGACATAGCATCTATTGGGCTTTGTGGAGCCAGTTTATGTAATATACAGTAGATGAGTTATGTATTGCAGCGAAAATACAGTGAGATGCAACGAAAGGTGAAGATCAACGACGATCGTTCGACCCAATACCACGCTTACCGGAGAACAAGTGCTTTGGCAGCGAGGCGGTGGCATGTCTGTCAGCCTCACCTTGTCTAGCCTGTCTGTTTCTCTCGCGTCTGTGCAGCTTGGCCATTCTGTCGGCCTTGCTTCTCATGGAGGCGTCCGCCACACCGTCCATGAGCCTATCGGACTGCCGCAGCTTGCCAGCAGTCTTTGCAGATTCGTTGTTGCCGTAGACAATGTCCGCGCCAGACTCCGTGTATCTGTTCTTGGCGGCAGCAGCGCTCTGCTTGCTCTGTAGAGCAGACATGTTGTGGCCTAGGGAGGACATGTGCTTCTCCATATCCTCGAAAGACTTGGCCATCTTGGAGCGCGGCATGGTACCGCGGTTCTTGAGTGCCTTTCTGCTTCTGGCGGCGTTGATCATCTTCTTTTGCTTGTCGCGGATCCAGGCGGCCTTCTCGCGGATATCCTCGACATCCTCGTCATCCATGCCCTCAATAGCATCATCATCGGACTCGTAGAAGCCCTCGGCCTCCAGGCGCTCCTCCTCTTCCTCCAGTGCCTGGAGTTTGGCGGCGATATCTGGATCTAGGAAGTCGTAGACGTTTCTACCGTTGAGAATCTCAGGCATAACATCGTTCTTCCACTCGTCGTTCTCCAAGAGGTAGCTATCCTTCAGGTTAATGTTGAAGACACCCGCACCTCCGTTCTCGGCCTCGATGTCCCTTGCCAGAGGTCTTCTTTCAGGGTCTTCAGGGTCGTATTTCTTGACGTTCTTGAACGCCTCTGGAATGTATGGTGTCCTTTCAACGCCATCATCGCGCTTCTGTGGATGAGCCACGTGGATTTTGTTCAGAACGTTGGTGATTCTCGTCTGCGACTTCAACTTGTTTTCAATTCTGGAAGCCAAGAGCTTTTCACAGGCCTTATTTCTAACAGCCATCACGTTCTCCTCGTTGATACAAGAGGTAGTCATGATCTCCACACCAGGGAAGTCCATGATGCTCTTCAGCATTTCCTGGCGTTCTTCGTCCAGGTCTTCTGGTCTGATGATATCGGTCTTGTTGATCACAACCATCACAGACTTGTTCGCAAATAGCGGCTTGATGGAGTGGAACAGCTTGACCTGCGCCTCAATAGTAAAGCCACACTGCTCAGACAAATCCATGAAATACAGCACAGTCGAACGTAGATGGGCGATGGCATAGATGGACTGCATTTCAATGTTGTTCATCTCCTCCGTCGGCCTGTCCAGAATACCGGGCGTGTCGATGGCCTGGAAACGGAGGTATTTGTAGTCAAAGTGGCCCACATAGAGCGACTTCGTTGTGAAGGCATACGGCTGCACCTCGACATCTGCCTTCGTGATGCATCTCAAGAACGAGGACTTACCAACGTTTGGATAACCGCAGATGAGCAGCGTTCTGGTGTTAGGGTCAATCGATGGCAATCTGCCCAAGTGCTGTCTGACTTGTTCCAAGTATACGAGCGGATCCTTCAGCTTTTTCATGATCGTAGCCATACGACCAAGCGCTGCACGCTTCAACTGCTTGCACTGGAACAGCGACTGACCAAACTTCAGCAGCCGGACGTAATCTCTAGCCACCTGTTCCACGAGAGTTTTCGCCCGCGACACCGACGCCAGAGACACCTTGTAGTGGTTCTTCTCATACAGGGTGTCCATCAGATCTCTATGGAACGGGTGCACATCGTTGATGTTGGGGAAGCCCTTTAGAATGTCGTCAAACTTCTCAATAAACCCCTCGCATGTGAACTTCACCTTACGCATGTAGAACGCACGGATACGAGTGATCTTGAAGCCCGCCCGGATGACTGTTGGAGTTTTCCGCTGCGTCCTGTTAAGGACGATATCCAACATATCATTGGAGGTCGGAACCGTAGGAATATCTTTCCAGGATAACTGCATGGTGCGATCTCGTAACTTGATGCTGTTGCGAAAGCTCGAGAACAAGTATCACTGGATAAACCTTAGTGCACTGATATTGGACTCGCACTAGGCTAAGCTCATCTCATCGGATGGAACCGTAGAAAATTTTTCAAAAGTTGCTTTTTTACACAATCAGGGGGCATGGGTGTAGATCTTTATCACGTGTATATCACGTGGCAGTTATGTAAAATTTTGATGTTACTGATAACCTGGGCTTAATCGAGACGCACAGTGACGACGGAAGGACCCAAGCTGCATTAACGAGGATGTTTTCGTGTCTGGCATCGCTGCGCAACTGTGGACTGCGGCAGGCAGTGCAGGCATTTCATGGCGTGCGGACGCTGGCCACGGTACGCAAGACCGTCAAGCCGTTGACGTCCCGGAAGACACTGCTGATCGACCAGTATAAGCAACTGATGGAGGCCAACCCACTTGCAGTGTTTCTGCACTATAACAACTTGTTGAAGACCGAGGATGCGCACTTCCGCGGCGAGATACAGAAGCTTGGCGGCCGCCTGACCGTTGTTCGCAACCGTTTGTTCCAAGTGTACCTGCGCAAAAGCCGCCAGCCAGACCCCGCTGCATACGTTCACCCTCGTGAGCAGGACTGGGCGCACCCACTGCTGCCACTGTTCAAGGGTCCTACCGCGGTGGTTACCTTTCCTGAGACAGACCCGCAGGCTGTCTCCAAGCTGCTGAAGCTGCTGGAGCGCGCGCAGGACAAGATGTTCGTCGTCGGCGCCAAGGCCGAGTCCGAGGTCTTTGATGTCGCGCGCCTGAACGACTTCAAACAGCTGCCTTCCAAGACAACGTTACAATCGCAACTGTTGGGCGTCTTACACGTTCTTAGCGGCGCGGGTCTGGTACGCACGCTGGAGAGCGGATCTCAGACCCTTTACATGACGCTAAAGGGACACGAGAAGCAACTGCAAGAGCCAGAAGACAGCACTGCTGCGGAGAAGTGACGGCTCGTCCTGTATATAACTATATAGCTGTCCACTCATCTCATCGGCATGTGCTCATAGTTCCGTAAATCGTGATTTGGAAAATTTTCTGCTCATCGGCCTTGGAAGCCTGTATCTGAGCTGAGCCCAAATACTTGTCCGTGATGCAAGGAACAAGTTAGGTCACGTCGCATCACTCAGGACGCCGCCATGTCATTGACTGATGATCAAGCTTCGAAACGGCAGGCATATCGCGCTGCCAAGGAAGCCAACCGCAAAGAATTAAAACATGTGAAGATTGACGATGCGCTGCCGAATAAGTCGTCAGAGCTAGATCTACCCAAGAAGAAGTTCTACCGCCAGAGAGCTCATTCGAACCCGTTCTCGGACCACCAGCTGGAATATCCGCTGTCTCCAGCAGAAATGGACTGGTCGAAGCTATACCCCCACTACTACGATGCAGCTACCAACACAATGACAAAGAAGGTCACTGTCGCAGACATCGGGTGTGGATACGGTGGGCTGATGGTCGAACTATCGCGTGAGCTGCCGGAGAACTTGATTCTCGGGATGGAGATCCGTGTACAGGTGACGAACTACGTCGAGGACCGGATCATAGCTCTTCGGACCAATCACGCTGCGCAGAAAGAGTACCAGAACATCAATGTGTTACGAGGCAATGCCATGAAGTTTCTGCCCAATTTCTTTGAAAAGAGCCAGCTGGAGAAGATGTTCTTCTGTTTTCCTGATCCACATTTCAAGCAAAGGAAGCACAAGGCCAGAATTATAACTAACACTCTCTTAAGTGAGTATGCCTACGTGCTCAAGGAGGGTGGTGTTATCTACACAATTACAGATGTTCTGGACCTGCACAATTGGATGGTCGAGCATCTGAATATGCATCCGCTATTTGACCGGCTGGGCGATGAGTGGCTCGACCAAGACCCGTGTGTCCGTATTATGAGGCATGCCACCGAAGAGGGCAAAAAGGTGGCACGTAAGCAGGGCGACAAATTCGTTGCATGTTTCCGCAGACTGCCCAACCCGGAGCTAGTATAGCCTCGCAGGGGCCATCTTTATAGAGGAGATTGCACCCAGAACGTATGTAGCTACATTCGTAACTGAGAGTCATATAGTTATTCTCATGTAAATCACCTGAAGATCTCAGGGATGTAACGTTTATATACAAGAAAAGCTGTAGTTCAACGCCTACTTGCGTAGCATATTGTCGAACATAGGGATCAAAGTCTGCGCAATTGCAAACGAGAAAACCAGCTTGGGGCCGGTCGTTAACAGCTTTGGAGTCAGACCCTTGAAGAACGCAGTAGCACCCTCGTTTTTCAAAGTGTTCTTGACGATCGTAAAACCAGACTCGGCGCTCTCAAAGTTTCTGCTCTGAATTCTGGTCTTGATGACATCAAGCGGAGCAGATACAATCAGCGAAGCAGATGCACCAAAAATGGAAGAAACAAAGTTCTGGCCCCATGTAGCCTGACTGTAGTCCTTCAAACCTAGAATGTACTCCTTCGCAAACGCGTTACCACCGAACAACGCAAAAGAGCCCGGCGCATTCCGCGCTGCGGTCCAGCCCCACCCACGGTATAGACCCATGCCTTCGTCGCGTAGAATCCTCAAGAAACCACGGCCGCGGAACGACTCTGGGTTGGTCTGTCTCTTGATCTTCAGCACATCCAACGGCAATAGCACGATCTCTCCGATCCCAATCAGGGAGCCCGCCGTCGCCGACCGCAAAGCCTTCCCCGTCTTCTCGCCAAACGCGCCGTCAAAGTCCGCCTTGAAGTGCTTGTTCAAGAACTCGTTGGCAAAAGGCTGCCCGCCATACTTGTACACCCGCTGGAAAATCTTGTACGTTGCCGCGTAACCAAGGCCCGGGAACAGCGTGAATAGCCTCTGGCCAAATGGCTTGCTCGCATGTTCGCGGAACACAACATCATTCAACTGCTGGGCGTTCGTAATCTTGGTGTGGTTCGACATCAGTCTCTTGGAGATCGTGTCCACCGGGTGAAACACCCCGATCTCGAGGATTCCCGCAGATGCGGAGCCCACAACGCGTGCTAAACCTGACTGCTTCTGATCGTTCGACATTGACGGGGATAGATATCTAGAACAGCAATACTCTGCGTTTCGCTCCAGTTCAGCTGACCGTTCAGAGATGTGCCATCGATGCCTCCAAAAAATTTTACGCTTTTCCGAGTCATCGTGCCGGTTTGGACGCCCTCTGACACATGACTGATACGCAAAGCAGATCCCTAGGTACAGTGACGTGCTGCTTGGTATACATTTGTATCTGTTGGGCGTGCTGACTGAGATACCATGATGTCACGTGACATACAGTCACACGTACAAGGTGACATTTGATTCTTTGCGGATGCCTCTTGGGCTACTAGCCACGACCGCTGGTTCTTGGTGTGTGTCGCTGCTCGCCGCTGCTTGTCGCTGCGCTGTGGGTTTGGCTTCCGTTGTTCGCGCTGCCCGTGGACTGGCTTTGTATAGGCGGCGAACGAGGTAAAAAACGGTGACATCCTAGACGAATGTTTCCAGTGAACACACGGAACCAGACCTTGAAGCGTAGAGGCTGGGGTCTATTAAGGGGCATAGAGATCATCTGAAGCATTAAATATCTTAATACACGATGGAAGATGGTGACAAGGTCCTTAAAGACTTTGTTAGCATCCTAGAAGACCTTACGTTCAACTCGCGCCCTATCATCACGAGCCTGACGAAGATGGCGGAGGAAAATATCTCGTACGCACAGCAGTTCGTTGATGCAGTAGAGTCGCGCATTGCCAAGTGCGTTCCCAACCAGAAGCTGTATGCCTTCTATGCACTGGACTCAATCTGTAAGAACGCAGGCTCGCCCTACACCATCTACTTCAGTCGCAATCTGGCCAAGATATACCGGCAGACATACCTCATCGTGGACAACGCCACGAGGACCAAGCTGATTCTCATGTTCAAGACGTGGATGACGCCATTGCCGACTGGCGAGCTTTTGTTTGACAAGGATACCCTGGACCGAATCGAGCAGTTCCTGATCAAGGCCAGTTCTTTGCATCAGAGGCAGGCACAAGCCATGGCTCCGCCCCCGACGGTGCCGCAGTTACTGCGCGACATTGACAAACTGACTTCAATGACACAGGAGAGGTTAGGAAAGGAGCCATCAGACTCCAAGCTACAGTCAAAGATCATTGTGTTGCAGCAGCTGAAGCATGCTCTGCAAAAGGAGCGGCTGCCGCTGCAGGCGCTGCACCAGGTGCAGCAGCAGTTGCGGCATATCTTTGCACAAGAGCAGCAGGTTCTCTGGCATCAACAGCACAAGGAGCAGCAGCTTCGCAAGATGGCGCAGCAGCAGATGCAGGTTTCCGCCCCCGTATTCGAGCATAGTGCGCCGCCAATGAGCCATTCATTCGAGGGCTCCTCACTCTTTGGAAACGCAACACTTTCAATGTCTTTCCTCGATAGCATATCCTCCAGCAATGGCTCCGCAGGGTCACAGTGCTCTAATAAAGTTTCCAAAGTTGAATCGATCTATAGGACGTTGAAACAGCATAGGATGTTGCATGAACCAGGCGAACAATCGGTGGTAAAATTAGCATCTCTACTTGAAAAATCCATGGGACCAGCTGACAACATGCAACTACCACCTTTTTCTCTTTTACAGGATATACTCGGCAACGTGAGAGCTCACTATGCAGTTCGGAATATTGATATACTCAACACTCCTAACCTGCAACTATCGCAACAATTCGTGATGCAGAAAAATAATCCACTAACGGAGCAATTGATGCATTTGCTGTACCGTTCCAAGCCGAACAAATGTACCTCTTGCGGGGTGCGATTTGGAACCAGCCAAACGGAACATCAGATGGAGATTGATCATTTTGACTGGCACTTCCGGATTAACAAAAGGATTAAGGGTACGCAGTCAAATAGTCAAGTCATTGCAAAAAATATTCAGTCAAGAACTTGGTACCTTAATGATGAACAGTGGATACTTTTCAAGGACGAAGATATTGTATCCACCAACACAAATAATCCAGCAATTAATACTGTTGCGTTAGCAATGAGCCAAACCACAACGGCCTCGGAATCAGAAAACAAAGCCAAAAATGAATTGCAAATTAGGAAAAAGTACGTTGTTGTGCCGGATGGCGTTTCGGATATGTCGTTCCAGTGTTCCATATGTACCGAAGTCACCTCTGCCGTCTATGATGAAGATCTGTCAGAATGGGTGTGGCGGAACTGTGTTGGATCTAACGGCAAATATTTCCATGCCACTTGTTTTGAAGAAGCGTCAAAGAGTACCGCAGACTCCGGGGGAGCATCAACCGGTATTGACTCTGACTTGGAGCGACTAAAGGGGTTAGTAAATAGTAATAACAGTAATGCAGAATGAATACATTATTATAGTAGTAAATTATTTATCATCTACACGGATGGTAGGATATACAGTTCGTGGACTGAACGAACTGGCACCGCCACATTAGTGATACAGCAAAGTATCGGTAATATAATTACAAGGAGTAGAGTGATAATTAGATTCAGCCCCACGTATAAACGAGCGCTTCTCTTGGGTTGCATTCTCACTAAGCACTGGTGCCGTGTTGCCACCCCTCCACAAGAGGCCCCTGAGCTTATTCGCCTGTGCCAGGGCGGAGAAGTTCCTTTTCTTGTCGACCCAGTAGCAGAGTTAGACAGGCAATGATATTATGTGCAGAATTCAATCTATCCTCCATATCCAAGGCTGATCTCGAGCGCTTCTGCCGGGAATTACAGGGCACATGGATGTTGCCTCTCGTTGGTACCGAATTTTCAGAATTCTGTTTCGAAGCTGCAGTAGCAGTTGTCAGTGAACGGGAAAAGATGGGTGTCTTCAGATCACGGCGTTTAAGGGAAGCATCATCACTATATAATTCTCCAGATTGCTCCAATAATTTAAGAATCTCATCTTTCTTAGTCTGAGGACCTGAAATGTCGTAAGCATATTGGATAAGCTTGCGTAATATGGCACGTTCGTGCTCCGAAATAACTGCATCTTCCCCGAGATCGTTTATCAGTTGAGTTATCATATCCTGCCTAGTTCTTTGTTGTTTATCAATTTCACCTGTAGGCATAGAACTTTGTTTCCTGTTGCACGTCACTGACGGTCTTTTACCCAGCTCGACGTCCAAGCCAAGCAATCTGGCCGTTAAGTCTGACCTTTCCGATTGTAATGATACAACGATCTCATCTTTCTGTGCACAGAGGTCCTGGTAATGAGCTAATAAATCTCGCTGTTGTTCAAATTTTTGCTCGAATATGCTGAATTGTGTTCTTAAGTTAGAAAAATGCATCTTCGAATATTTCAAATCCGACTCTAATCTTCCTTTAACAGTAAGGAACTTATCACGGAGTTCAACATATTTTGGATGCTCTTCAATTCCCACGGTAAGCGCTTTTTCACGTCTTACGACTTCGGTAATTTTCTTATCAACTTCCGTTGATGTACTTTCTAATTCTAACGATCGCTCATCTAGTTTTTGATACATTTTATTCAGTTGTGTTAATAGTTGCTTCCTTCCTGACATTGGGATACATTTTAGTACGTCCAGCTCATCCTTCAATTTCTTAATAAGGGCGTTATTTTCCGCTATTTGTTGCTCGTATACCTTCACGAGATTAGCATCCATCGAGGGATCATGATCAATGGTGTCATTTCCAGGATAATTTTCTTCTGGATAATCTAGGTTCGTGTTTACCGGTATATTGGACGTACCAGTCGGAGTTGCACGTTCTAAATCACCAAGTAATTTCAAATGTAGCTCATTGAGCCTGTCTATATCGCGCTGTTTATTAGCGAGCTGCCCATGCAGTGACGCTATCTTAAGCTCGTACTCCATTATTTCCGCTGCCATAGCAGCGACTTGCTGTTCAAGACTTTCTCCTTCTCTGAAACGCGCCGGTTGTGTCCCCTCTTTATCATTTCTGGGCTCATGTTTGGAACCTTCTTCAGCGCTTGCAAACAGTTGCTTCAAAGGATGCACCAGCACATCATTAGAAAGCGACGTGGGTGTATCATCCACTGTCAGAGTTTCCGTAGCCGACTTGGGGGAATGTGCAGCGAGGACTGTCTCAACGGCCGGTACGAAACCCCGATGCTTTTTCTTACGGCCCCGCTTCTTCGGAACCTGTGGCCCGTAGAGATCCACATATACTAACCTAGTCGGTAGACGTTGATAATAATTCACATCCACATCTTCAAAGTTATGCACCTGGCATATATCATTTGAAGCGCTGACAATTTTTGGATTGGCACTAAAAGGTCTATGCCGAACAACCGCTCTATCCATCAGTCGCAGAAGTTCTGGTTTTTCGATATTAGTCCAAGTTTTACTGATATCATGCACATACTTTTCAGCCTGTTTTGCAGAAATCAAAAATGATAATTCAGTTTGATCTGTCGTATGAAGGGCAGTGTTCGTGCCTGTAAATGGTGCTACGCTAGGTTTCGTTATTTCTGCAGGATTATGCTGCTCCGTGCTCGGTATAACTTTTCGCTCATTGCAAGAGGTATCTGCAATGTTCAGCGAAGCTGCAAGATTGAGGGGCTCAGAGAAATTTTGACGTTCCCGCTGGCCAGGGTCAGGTTTTCGATCACTGTTTTCGAAATTAGCGTCAGGTTGCTCTGTTGATAAGCTTGTTCTTTCGCTCAAGTCGCTGTCTGCGGGCGAGGAGTCTGTGACAAGTTCGGGTATCAGCGCCTGTCTCCGAGAGCTGTCTTCACGATAGGCTTCGGTAGAAGAAATGCAAGAATTGCGAGGCAATAAACATTTAAAATCTCGATTAGTCGAATCAGTGTCCAATCCTCGATCCTTCGGAGGTAATTTAGGCGAAGAGCAAATACCGGTATTATAGGAGGTATTTGGGGGGGGTTCTGTTAAAAATTCGGGACGTTCAGATACCTCGCGTTCGGTCAAGTCACTGGAATTAGCAGAATAAAGTTCTAGGGTCCCTGTAACTTGCGCTTCTTCGTTTATGGTGGTCAATTCCGTCTGCGGATAATTTCCTGAAGAACCCAAAAATTCTTTCGGTGACGCGGGAGTATAGTTTATGATTGTTTCGGATGTTGGGGCATCCGATGGGATCTTCCGCGGCACAACCTTCCTTCGTATACTCTCCTCCTGGGCTGCCCCTCGCAGATCTAAACCTTCTGCTTTATCCCTGTTCAGCCCTAGGGGGCCACGTAAAGGTTCCGAGTCTGGTTCATCATCAGGATGCAAACCTCGTGTAGAAAGATCAATCACGCCGGATGAGGTGGTCTGGTATCGCGGCGCGCCGTCATAAGGAGGTATATCAGCGGTCTTCAGTCTTTTTGCCACTTTCCTGAACGCAGATCCTCCTTTGTCAACACGCAAATCTGGTAACCGCGTCCTTGTAGGATGTAATTCAGCGGTTTCCTGCTTGGTATGCGGCTGCTCGTGTTTTGCTTGCAACTTTACCGCGCTGTCTCTACCAGAAGGTATTTTGTCCAAGCTTATTACCCTGGCCTCTCTATCCGCTAAATCGTCGAGTGACGAGCCCTGTTTATGAGCCTCTATGCCGCCGCCTAAGTACAGCTGTCGCAGATTAACACTGCTATCGCGGGAAAAGGTACGTCCTCGAGAGTCTGCTTGCATATCCGACTGCTGAACACCCGCTGCAGCCGCTGTTGTGGCCCGTGAGCGCATGCTCGGTACCGGAGACTTAGCTTCGAGTGTCCTGACTATCGCTTCCGGCTGCAATGCTATATCCAAAGGAGGTGGAGAAACTTCCTGCCCTCGTCCACTCTGAGCGACTGTGTGTACTCCACGGATTGGTTTACGCACGCCGCCGGATTTCGAGAAGTCCGGAAGGTAGTCGAGATTCAGTCTCTCCAGCGCCTGTTGCACTGCCGCCCGACGGCCCCGCCTGTCTGCAGTGGTGCGCGCCAGATGACCACCTTGCGCAGTGCCAAAATATATAGGAAATTTGTCCAGTCTTGGCGCAGGCGACCCTATCTCCCCGTGATCCCTTTCGGTTGCGGAGCCCGCTCTGCCAGGCGGCGATGCTTTTATGTGGTTTTTGTCGCGCAGAGGCTGCTTTTCTCTGACCACCGGTAGTCTCGATAGGAGCTCCTCATTTGCTTTGGACTTCAGCTGCCTCAATAGCTCTATGCGTTCTTCTACGGATTTAGCCGACGGTTGTATGCTATCCGCGCCCGCGGTAGCTTTTGTATTCTGGCCATCCATACCTGAAGACTCATTTATTTCTCTATTCGTCATACTTCCATCTTTTAGCAACTGTTTATCCCTCAGGTTCTCTTGGGTAGCTGCTTGGATAGGCAGCGATGACATGTCATGCGCTTAGAATTAATTCTTCACTCCTATCTATAACTTGTCTTTCCCGCAAGTAGCGCTGATTTGTTTGAAGAAGCGATCCATATTTTAAGGACCCCCCGGTGTGATTATGATAAAAATGCGAAAATTTTGACACGAAAAGCATAAAAATAGTGACACACGGATAAATTAGTGGTCTACTGACTCCAAGATAGATTCGGGGGCGGCCCTGTATCATACAGGTAACTGGGCGGCTAGGCAGGTCATATAGCCTAACTTATGTGATTGAAATAATATATACAATCGTTAGTGTCACGATGATATTCGATGATAGAAATTATTTACCTTTCAATTTGATAATTAATTCATCCTTTTTTCGATTACTGTCCATTTCCTCCTCGAGCTTTGCAAGGAGGAGTTTAATTTGTTTATCCTTAGCCGCGAGCTGCTGCTGCGCAAACAACAGCTGACCTTTGACAGATGCAAGTTGAAGCTGGTCGGCGATGACCTCTGAAGAAAGCGCCGCGACCATGGCGCTCATCTTTGCCGTGTCTTGACCAGGTGGCAAACGGTTGCAGGCGGCAGCCTCGTCCGGCTTGTTATTATCCGTCACAGGTGAGGCCTCGGGAACTCCAGACTCGTATTGGAGAAGTAGACTGTAGTATGTGTCCAGGTCTATTGGGAACCGCTTCAGGTATTCGTACGCGTCACGGTAGGTCCATACCTCTTCTTTATCCGGGGAACGCACAATTATCCCGTCATTGGTGTTGCTAGCTGAATGCAGTGCCGAGTTGTCGTACTCTATTACGGCGCCTACAGTTCGCAGAACTGTCATGGCCTCTACGGCAAGCTCAGGCAGGACACAGCGGTGGAAGGGATCAACCCACGCTGTACATGTCTGGATATATGACTGTAAAGTGTTTATATCCGGGACGACAGGTTCTGGGCCTGGTTCCGCCGTGTGATTGAGCGGTTTTTCGGAATTCACGGTAGCCGGAAGCATTGCAGGTGGTTGGAGGGTGGGTTCGGAGGCCAGTGTGGGTTGTGCAGTCGTGGACTGCTTTTCCGGTGCGTCTTCGATCAAGGGCGCCTCTCCCTTGCAATTGCATGCATCCAGAAGTAGGAGAACGCTTGGGTCTAATTTTAGTGACGGTATCCGTTGCAGAGCCATCTTGTATGTCATCAAGTGCAACTGCGTGCCATTATAAAATTGAATGCATGGTTGACTGGTTTCTTTCTTCCACTCTGGATTTGTGACTATCTCAGCTCCCAAAGTTTGGAAGCCCGTCTCAAAGAGATCTGACAATGTCTTGTTGTGTGAGCAACGCTCGAGAACGATTTCGCAGTTGGGCACGTCAATTTCTCTAAAATCGAAAGCGTCATCGTCTATTTCAGTAATGAGAGCTTCCTGCGTTCCGTAAGTTGCTTGGTAACCAGCGCATTCAGTGCTATGGCGGTTATCATCGGCAGAAAAAAGAGAGCCACGCGAATTATCACCAACGGGCAGGGCGTGCTCTGGAAAACCTAAAGGCAATATCTGAACAGATGATGTGTTCTGAAAGAAGACAACAGCGCTGGAATCATAGTTGTGCGCACTGCATATATTGTTGCTCACAGATACTAATGGATCCATGCCAAGTGCAGTATGACCGCATATACCTTCCTGAATGATTGAGATCACCCCTTTTTTGTCAAGTTTCTGCAGCATGTGAAACTTAATTTGAAGGCTTTCCTCCAACACATCATCCAGCTTTCCTGCCAAAACGCTAAGAGGAAGAATTTGTTCTCGTCCCAATTTACGTACTTTCTTGGCTGGTATTTGCTCGTGTGCGGCTGGAGAAACGGCTGAACGCGCATCACCTATTGCCAGAGAATATTGGTGCTGGTGCGTGTATTTGCTCGTGTTCTCTTTCGGATTTCCCGCATAAGCCCCACGCGAGAGAAGAGCAGACAGTTGTCGTCCATCAAGACTCGAAGGAAGACGATCACCTCTTTTAAGTGGAATGAGTCTTGGCCGCAGGCAAACTTTACTCGTAACCTTTTTATGTTTACTCGCGGCAGGGCATTCATTCGAAGCTTGATCTTCCCCCAATACCTCGTAAAATTTGCCTAATATATCCAGGTAATATGTATCTTCAACCTTTTCGGAAGTTGTAGAGGTTGTATTCTCTCTGGCCCCCATCTCGACTAGCGCGGCACGTGCATCCTGCATATGCTGTTCTAGTATCGCCCTAATTGTAACGTAATCCTGTGAATAAGAGGTGCAGTGTGTATCTGATGGAAACGTAGTGTTCTCATTTTCGGAATACCTCTTCGCAACCTGCTCTAATTTCCGTAGTGCAAAAACCAGTGTATCAATTTTCCGCTCAACGACTAACTGTTGACAAAAACGCGTGTATTCTCGAATCAGTTCCTGCGGCAAAATCTTCAAAGCTTGGACAATTGGCGCTTCTTTCAGATCATGTGTAACTGCCTTGCTATGTATGCGCACAGATGTGGCAGTGTATTCCCCCGCCGCCCGTAGGCTACCAGTAAAGTCTTTTGTAGCAGGCCAACTTGAAAAGTTGGGTCTAGGCCCAGCATTCAGCATATTGAGGGTTTCTTCCGGAAACGATAATGGCGGAGGAGAAGTCTCTACCGTTGAAGCGCGTATGTGGCGAGGGGCGTCGTGCGAATTATTGCCTGGGCCATCTGTGTCCACTGGCAGATCCTGATCCATATGCTGGTATAATTCCGTGTTGAATTCGCGGACGGAAAGATGTGAATTTGTATCTCTGGTTATGGCATCATGTTCTCTGAAAGAGCATTCGTCTTCTAAAAGAGTAGCATTAGGGTTCTTTCCATCGCACTCCATTTTGACATGTACATCTTTGCGTGGTGAGACATATCTTGTATTCTCCTTCTCTGCTTTCAGACCACCAGGAGTTAGCCCCTCGGCAATGTACGGAGTTGATTGACTCACCGTCTGATGATTTGTTTTGTTCTTTGAAGAATGCTCCAACAAATACTCAAAATCTGAGCTGAAGGAAAGGTCTGTATCATCTTCATCCGCATGTGAGGAAAGCTTCGGTTTCTTACGTGGGCTTTGCTCTATAGCAGTATTCTGTGTCGACGTTGCAACGTTGTTGGTTATGTGTAAGTCAAGGCTAGGTAACGATGACTCAGGAACTTCCCGATATTTTAGCCACATCCGTCTCTCTCTGGAAGGAGACAGTTGCGGACGCAGCAAGAAACCAGCCCGCCCATCCTTTGCAAGAAGTGTTTCTTTCCGAGCTCGCGGGTGTCGCTTGGATATCGCGACAGTCTTGCCCTGATTGGTATCCAGTTCGCTGTTCTGGCCAGAAGTGGCGATTTTTCGGGGTGTCTTCGAAGACTCAGATAGACGAGCAGATACTGCAATCTCTGTGGAAGGTAAAACCTTAGTGGTTGATACCTTCAGCGGGGATGCCACAGAGGCATTGTGGCGAATAGGCAAACCTTTCGTCCCCTCCGAGATCGGCCTCTTATTTAACCCGTCGACTGCGTGATTTTCACGGTTGGAGTACAATTTTTCTGCTATAGTTAATGTTTTCCCGCCCCAGTCTTGTGCAGGAACTCCTGGCACGAATGCTGTGTCACTGGTACGTTTGCGCTTCGGAGTAGAATACATTCCATACGAGTCGCCCTCATATGAAACGTGGCCCTGCCCCCGAGGCCAGCAATTAGAAGCGTGTCGTTTCACAGGGGAAGAGAACATTTGGATGACGTCCTCCCGCGCCTGTTCCCTCAGGCTAGATGCAGGAGAGCTCGCTATGGAAGCCACACCAGCGGGGCTAATTTCTCGCGTAGCAGGTGGTTCCTCCAGCAAGCCAGCCTTGGCTTTCAGGCCATCTAGTTGTAATATTGGTATCCCCAGTGGAGCGTCGGCACAGATAGCGGCCGACGACTTGCGGCGGTCCAGACCTAAATCCAGCGGCTTTGCAGACGCCGACCGCGACCTGGTCGGAGTATCGATCTCTTCCGGGAAGTCGTACGTGACCCGTGCTATCGCTCGCGGTGTGCTTGCGAAAAGGCCTAGCCGCCTGGTACGCCTGTCCGCCCGCCCGCTGCGCGGCGGCGTGCGCTGCACGCCCACGTCCCGGCAACGGTCGGCAGAACGCACACCCTGCCACAGGTCGCGCGAAACCGGCGTCGACACCAGCGCGGGCACGCTTTTCGTGCACGACGTCATGCACTCCGAGGACCGCCGTCCGGAATCACCCGCCGCGTCAGCGTTCGCCTGGCCATGTGCCGACTTGTATATTGGTATGCGCAGCCGGCGCTCGCGCCGGTAGATGACATGCACCGGCGTCGACGGCCGCGCCAGCCGGAATTCCTCTGCTGCAGCATCAGCCCCGGGGTCGCCCGCGCACCCTGTCGAGTCCGCCGCGCCGTGCGCGGCCTCTTCCGAAGTCACGTGCTGCGTCGCGCTCCGCGCCGCAGCCTCGCGCACCCACCGCTGCGTCGACGCCACCAGGCTTCGCTCCGGCATCCCGCGCCGCCCGCTCGGCAGCGCCACGGCCGGCGGCTCCGCCAGCGGCACGGGCCGCGCGGCCCGCCCGCCCCGTGCACGCCCGCCCGGCCCTGCAGCCCGCCCTCTCATCGGCCACCCCGCACGCGCCGCCGCGCTCCCCGTAGCCGCCGGTGTGTTTTTTGCCCCGGGCACGGGCCCCCGGCCGCCAGCCGGCCCCGCCCGTCCCACACCGCCGCACACGAGCAGCATGTCCTCACAGTCGCTGTCCGAGCTATCGCTGAGCTCCACAAAAGACGTGTTTCGCGGGTCAGCCCGCGGCCGCCTGTGCTGCGCGCTCTCATGGCGCGTATCGGCTCCGTCTCGCTGTGCCCCGCCGTGGCGCATCGTCTCGCACTCTGAGTCCGTCTCACCCGCGCCAACCTGCTTAGGTTTGTGGAAGGTGAAGAACCGGAACATAATCAAGCAATTGCAGCCTAATCGCGTCCTGGCCTCTTATATCTGAGCCCGCGAATATGGCAGTCTATATCGAGTGCAACTGCTGTTTCGCGAAAGCGTGCACCGCGAAGATCGTCACTTACTACGTTTGAACGCGATGCCCTCTCGACGGGCCCGGAAGGCAGCCAGCAGGCAGGCGCGTCGTGCTAGCGCGCTACCGGGACGCGCGCGGGCGGCTGCGTGGCGCTGCGTGACAGGAGAGGCGTTGCTATACAGTTATGTAGCTGTCGCAGGGCGTCTACTTGCCGAGAGCCTTCAAGATGTCGGACCAC
Source organism: Eremothecium gossypii ATCC 10895 (assembly GCF_000091025.4). Classification (NCBI taxonomy): domain Eukaryota; kingdom Fungi; phylum Ascomycota; class Saccharomycetes; order Saccharomycetales; family Saccharomycetaceae; genus Eremothecium; species Eremothecium gossypii. The sequence goes on along the minus strand of NC_005788.4, from coordinate 1,420,589 downwards.
ACGGTCTTGGGTGGCTGGGAGGCGTCCACGCCGGCCCAGATGCCAGTCTTCTTGTAGAAGTCGACAATCGGCTCGGTCTGCGCGTGGTAGGCGTCGAGGCGCTTCTTGAGCGCGTCGGCGTTGTCGTCGGAGCGCTGGACCAGCGGGTCGCCGGTGACGTCGTCGGTCATGGCAACCTTGGGCGGGTTGAACAGCTTGTGGTAGGAGCGGCCGGAGGCGGGGTGGACCAGGCGGCCGGTGATGCGCGCGACCAGAAGCTCGTCGTCGATCTTGAGCTCGACGGCGCGGTCCAGCGGCTTGCCCTGCGCGACCAGCATCTCGTCGAGCTTCTGCGCCTGTGGGATGGTGCGGGGAAAGCCGTCCAGGATGAAGCCGTTGGCGCACTCGGGGTTCGAGCGCAGCTCGTCCTTGATCATGTTGACCATGATCTCGTCAGAGACAAGCCCGCCCTGGTCCATGATCTTCTTGGCCTGCACGCCGAGCGCGGTCTGCTTGGCGACCTGCGAGCGCAGCATGTCGCCGGTCGCAAGGTGACACACGCAGAACTTCTCCTTGAGCTTGGGCGCCTGCGTGCCCTTCCCCGCGCCGGGAGGGCCGATAAGGACCATCCGGATGGCTTCCGGAACGTGCGACATATCTTGGGACATTTTGAGAGGGGTCTGTTGGCTAGTCTTGAGGGCACCGACGGTGGAAGACACTGCTACGATCAGGTCGTTGAAAAAATTGGCGAAAAACCGGCGCGCAGTCGGCGCGGACGCTCGAGGACCTCGAGCACGGCCAAGGTACGTCCAACATGACATATGTAATGTGCTACTGGAAGACGCAGAGGGCAAGGGCGCCGCCAGCCCGCTGGAACAATGCGCAGAGCGAATGGTGTCGGGACTGCAGGTGCTGACAGAGGGTGCAGAGCCACGGGCGCACTTTGCAGCGACGGGAAGCGGCTGTATTACAACGGCGCGGCACGTGCCCTGCGATGAGACAGGATCATGTCGGAGCGCGGTATCTCCGAACCTGGACTCGAGCCGGCGCTTAATGACGCGCAAGCGGAACTGCCGCAGCCGCCGTGCGTCATTTCAGCCGCAGGGCAGAGCCCGTCGCTCGCCGCCGCCTGCGTCATCTGACGCCGCGCCCGGAAGCGCGGTGCGGCGGCAGCGCAGCAGACACAGCGTCGCCACCGCCCCAGCGCGCCGTGGGAATGTGGCGGCTCTGCCATATATAATGCATATCTATCTGCCGGGCCATACCCGTCTGGTTATCGCACACTAATGGGGGCCCTGGTAGCCCAGGCAAACGTCGCCACAGCCGACGCGGCCGCCGCCGGACTGCGACGCTCGTGGCGACAGGCTCTACAGCTTATCATGCCCAGCCTCCACCGTCGCCGGCGTAATTATTGGCTTGGTATCTCCTCGAGAAAACAATACCAGGAAACGCGGAAAAAAGACTCGTGCTCGAGGCAGGAAAGACAATGAAAGCGTTGTGCCTGCAGCGCCCGATTCGCGCTGCTAAATGTAACCTAGGCGTCGCCGATTGTCGCGCACCAGTGCAGACACGGCATTCCCCCGCCCAGAGAGCACCGCGCCAAGCCAAGATTAAGGGGCCGCCACCGCCCGCCGCCGGCCGCCTGCCCGCCGCCAGAAGGAATGCATTGTGTCAAAGATTTGCAACAGCGTACCCTGCGCGCGGAATGCCGCCTCGCCCGCCCTATCGTCCACCTCGGACGTCTGTCGCCGCTCGCGAAGCTGCTCGCCGTAATTTTCTTAGCTAGGCACCCCGCAGCACATACGCAGCGCTCGGAATCGCCCGACCTTCTGGGTCGCTTTTTGCCGATCCGTCCGCGCCTGCGTACCCATAGGGGCGAGGTCGCCGCCGGCCCGCCAGGTCACTGCGCCCAAACCGCACCTGCACCTGAACCGAGCCTGCAGCCCACGAAGGAACGCCACGCTACATGTGCCCGTGCAGAGCACCGCCCTTGTCTTGCGGGGCTGAAGTGACTGTGGCACGCTCCGCAGGACATATCTTTTTAATGAGCTGTGTCATGCGCACATTCTCACCGTCGCGCTACCGTAGCGTCGCCCTCTGTCACCGTGTGAGCTGCTGCCAAAACAAACAAATCGGGACGGGCCCGCATGCAGTAATTACCTCCTCCCGAAGGCAACGCCTTGGTTTTGTTTACGTTGGCCAGAGATTTTCTCTTTGGGGTGGATTAGCTCACGCGTCATCCGCGTGGCAGAGGTGCCTGCCCTGACAGTTCTTCGAATATTAGATGCTGGTATGCGGGCACGCCTAGCGCAACCGATTGTAGTTTATTGTTTCGTCACACCCGGCTAGAGGGCCGAGCTACAGGATCGCCGATGTGGCGTGACGGACAGCGTCAACGTTACGATCTCAACGGTCGCTCGTGCGGGCCCGTCTGTGGTAGGCGTTGAGATACGCTTAGGATGAAAGCACGAAAATTAAGGTTGTCGTAAAAACACGAAGTCAACTGGGGTTTCCGAATGGGTTAGAGTGCCATCGTAATGGCGGACGGAGAGTGTCCATGGTGCGAGAAATGTACGACGACAAAACGGGAAGCCTGGCGTCGAAATACCCAAAGATTGCGCTCCTTGCATACCTCCAGCTCGAGCCAAATTGTCGAAAGTAAGACACAATAAAGCCATTGTCGGTAGCGACCGGAAGTTGGCTGAAATGGAGGGAAGCGGTGACTAGTAGTGGAGTTATGGTACAGCTGTAACGTTATATTTTTATATTTCCCAACGGTGCATTACAATTTTTTTGTGATATATAAGAGCTCGGTAGATTGGAAAAGAAAATAAAATTCTCATCTATGGAGCTGCTAATCTCATTTATAGAGCACCTCAGACTGGTCCCTTGCTTCCCATATCGCTACTGATCTTCGTTGCTAATTTGAGTTTGCTGGTTCATTGTATTTGCTAATATTGTACGATATTCACTTATTATTAGCGTGCTGCACCAGTCACGCTCCACTGCCCATTGCTGCCACAGGTGCCCCGCCGTTGTAAGCCGCTACCCGCCGCGAATCTGGACCGTATCTTAGACGCAACGGGTCCCCTATATCCCCTGAAATGTCGCAGTTTGTGTATCCACAAGAGGTATCGCCATTCATCAGCACCTTCTCGAGCTACCCGTGGACGTTCCAGGAGAAGGGCGCGAACTACCAAGGCCTGGACTTCCAATACCTGAACGATCTGCATGGCGAGATGGCCACCACCATGGACGCCGAGAGCGCGTGCGTAATCGCGTCCGCGAAGAAGAGCTTCTCGCAGCTGCACCGACCGCAGCCGAGCGCGTGCGCGCCCAGCCCGGATTCCGTGTCCACCACGCTGCAGGGGTCGTCCCCGAGCTGCTCGACCACCGTGTCGCTGTTGACCTCGCGCTCGTCCAGCGCGTGCAGCATGGGCAATTCTACACAAAACAAACAGATAGACTCGTCGGCCAGTACCGACGCCGGTTGCCGAGACTGTGCCAACGACGACAAGTCTGAGTTCTCCGAGAACATCCTGAAGTTCCCGCCCATACTGCCCTCGCAGACGAGCAGCAACCGTGGCCTGATCTTCGTGTCCAAGATCTGCCCCCTTTGCGGCAAGAGCTTCACGCGCAGGAGCACGCTGCAGATTCACCTGCTGATCCACACCAACCTGAAACCCTTCAAGTGCTCCTTCTGCGACAAGGAGTTCAACGTGAAAAGTAACCTCAACCGCCACGAGCGGATTCACCGCCAGAAGGCTTCGCCGCCTCTTGCAACCAAGCCTGCTTGCGACCCGCAGCCTGCCGTGCAGACGGCCGCCTCTCGATATTGTCTCCATCCCTCAGGAAAGCCATCAAAGCCTTCGAAGAGCGCGGCGCTGAATCGCAAGTCGCATCGCGGCGCGCGCTACCACAGTCTCGGTTCCGGTCTCTCGACCTCCACTAATATTATCTACCACTAGTGGTATACCTTCATTTTCTTCCTGACGTTCATTCATTTCTAAGCATTCAAGCCGTCCCCGCACTTCCGCTAACGGTTTCTTATGGAAGCTATTGTGTTTTTTTCATTTTTTCCCCATGCACCTTTAATGTCCATTAACGATAATCTTCGCCTAACCGCTAGCTGTCGGTACAGTTTCCTAATGCCTTTACGCGGCCAAGTTCCGTGGTGTTGGGGGTCTCTTCTATGGATTGGCGCTGTCAATCGCTTGTAAATCGATCCCGAGTGCGAATACACTATTTTTACAAATTGTCATTTACACATCACATACGGCAATATCCTTCGAGCAATATCTGTGCTCGAGCAAAGCTCGAGCCTCTTGTCGCCATGGCGACTTTTCACAGAAGGATCCGCAGGGGCAAAGGGCATGTACACGCAAACCCACACATGGGCGTGTGATAGCACTAGCATTATATAATAGTATTTTAATGTCTACTACTGCCGTTTCTCTAAGTTTCATGGGGCTAGGCTGAAGTCTGCCACAGCAAACTCGCATCAAAGGCCTAGGGACAGCCAAATTGAAGATTATCGTCAGCATACATCAGAATAGGAGAGCAGTGTGAGCGCGAGCGCGAAGAGCAGACGCATGGTACACCTGCCTTTATCGAGAAGTCGCTCCGGGCGGCGCGCGGTGCCAGACCTGAGCCGGTACCAGCAGTTCTACGAGGCTGATGCCGCTGATGGGTATTCAACAGGCAGCGGCTTGTCGTCTGCGGCGGCGTCGGTTGCGTCACTCCGAAGACCAGGGGTTGGGATGGGGCGGACTCAGTCACTGACTGGGTACGGGCGGACGCGGTCGCTAGGAGCTGCTCGGCCCAGCTACCTCGGTGCGCCTCCGCGGACTTACAGTATGAGCTCGCAACGACGCGCGAATTCGCTACGCAGCAACAACGGCTTTGGCCCTCCTGCTGTCGCAGCTGGCAATACGATAACGGTGAAGACGACGGAAACGAAGGACCTCCAGGGCCGTACACGGACCGTGACTCGCCAGACGGTGAAGCACATCAATGGCGTACGCTATGTGGAGACCACTACTACAATGACAATGCCGGATGGAGAATACCCCGATGACTTCTACGGGTTTGAGGGAGACTTCACCGCGAAGCAAACATCTTCGGGCCACGTGTATCAGAATGCTCGCGGTGCTCCAGATATCTCAGACATCGCCGAAGAAGAAAGCCTCGAAGAATACCTGGATGCGCGGGACACCGCGCCAGCGTTACGTATTCAGCTAAGGGCGCCACCACGTGTGCAGCAACAGCGGCAGCTTCAACGCCAACGCCGACTGTCTGACACGAATTTTCCGGCCCGGAGAAGTGCGAAGTCATCACCAGCTCGCCAATCGAGCGAGGAGCCGCCTGCCACCACCAAGCCTCATCGAATACGTTTCGATGAGACTCCCCAGATCGTCGGGATAGACCCGCCTACACAGAAGAAAGCGCCAAAGAAACAAATGACAGAACAAGAGATGTATATGCATGCTCTTGATGCCGCGCGCAAGAAGGTGTATGGTGAAATCAGTCAACCTGCGCTGGAGGCAAAACAGCCCCATCGTAGTACCATGTCTAAACGCATGACACTGCGGGATGAGGCAACGCTTGCCGCTAACACACCACCTGAGCGTTCGCGGCCAGCGAAGAGAGAGGTTCGCAAGAAAGAAGGACATTCACATCATAACTTCCTCTCCGTTTTACGCCGCGACTCCTCTCCCAAACGACACGCAGTACAGCCAAGTGAGCGGGTCCATAATAAGGAAAAGACGCTCGAAATGACACCGGATTCCAGCTCCGCCAGCAGCTACGAGGAAGCAAGGTTCGAACACTCCGATGAGATGTATAATAAGGCTCTTGAAGTTGCCAAAAAGAAGTATCATCTAACGCAAGAAAACAGCACGAGGGATAATGGTACTACGGAGTGCCCACGCACTCCAATGACATCGCTGATGTCGACAAACGTTTCTTCAGATACTGCAGAGAGCACACTGCTGGGTACACCAGTTTATTCATCTAATGCGCCTTTCGATAGGTCTCCACAACCCTCTTCCGGCTGTGAAACAGGAAATACCACGCCGAAGTCAATCCCACGGCGTCCCAGTTTCCTTGATAAATTGGTGCGGTTTAGCCAGGAGAAATATGGCTACCGCCCTCGCCGGTCAATAAGTTCCCAAGGGCACAAGGCCGAGCATGAGCACGTCTTCACTGATGACATCCCGCCCTTGCCGGACATCCCCCTTGTCGATCCTATGCAGGTCAAACCAAAGGATGTGCCTCTGCCGACAGTCGAGCCGGCCTTAGGGCCCACAGATGTCAGTCCGGCACGGGTGGCCGACCCAGAGTCCAATATAGAGACGCCTCGGACGCTGGCGCCGGCTCGCAGTTCGATTAGTAGTTCACCCCGGAGGTCTTCGCCGCCACAGGCGTTCCAAGAGCTGGTCCCGCTTCAAAGCACGCAGTCAGAAACCACCGGCGACCTAGCGGACGCGCTAGCACTTGGAGACAATTCCCTGGACCTCCTGCCGGGCCGTGTGAGTGAGATTTCGCCCAAAACATCCTTCGAGCACTTCGTGCTGGCCCCAGAGGTCCCGGAAACAGATGAAAAGCCCGCAGCAGCGCCCGCAGTCGCTGCAGAGGCCCCGCTCAGCAACCCGCCGAGCGTGGTGGTCGTCCCCAGCGCCACTTCAAGTGTCCCGGCCGCGCAGGGCGCCGCGCCAGGCGTAGCGGTCACCGAGGGCCCCAGCCTGGGCGGGCCGGCCGCGCCGGTCCGCGCGCTGCACGCCACCAAGACCGCGGCCGCCCCGGCCAAGAAACGCAGCTTCTTCCACAAATTGTTTAAGAAGTACTGACTTTCCTGTAATACTAGGCTGCGCTGCAGCCGTCTATGTTCTTCAACTCAGTTTGCTTATATTATTGTACAAAGGTATAAAATCCCAATATTACGCTACGTTATAAATCCGATACCCCTCATAGCTCCTGCGATGCCTTCGTGGCCTTCGCAGACTTCTTGGGCAGCAAGTTTGCATGAATGTTTGGCAACACACCGCCCTGCGCGATCGTCACGTTCCCCAGAAGCTTGTTCAGCTCGTCGTCGTTCCTGATGGCCAGCTGCAAGTGACGAGGAATGATTCTGGTCTTCTTGTTGTCGCGCGCAGCGTTACCAGCCAACTCCAGAATCTCGGCCGCCAGGTACTCCAGTACCGCGGTCATGTACACGGGCGCGCCGGACCCAATCCGCTGCGCGTAGTTGCCCTTTCTCAGTAGTCTGTGCACTCTTCCCACTGGGAAGGTAAGGCCGGCCTTCGCCGAACGCGATTGCGACGCCTTTGCCGCGGAGCCTGCTTTTCCACCCTTGCCTGACATGTTCTTGTTCGATGCTGCTCTGCCTAACCTGCCGGTGTCCTCCCAGGGGGCCTTTATATACCGCTCTGCGGCGCGCGCGCCCGTGCCCCTGTGCCACGCGTTTCGCAGCCTCTGTGAAAAAACTGGCACCATGCTGGCGTGGCGCTTCCGGTCGCAGCCAAGCCGTGTCTGCCGTAATTGCCCGCCCCGGCTTAACTACGGGCGGCCATCGCGCCTGCCTATTCGGGTAATTCTGCCAAATCTGCGCGCGTGCCCGCAGCTTCGCGGCCGAAGCCCCCGGCACGCCCCTTGCGCGGCGAAAACTATATAAACACAGGGGCAGCCGCTAGCCACCAGCGGCCCAGCGCAACCGCAACCATGTCGTCCAAAGCATCCAAGGCCCCTGCCTCCAAGGCCCCCGCCGAGAAGAAACCCGCCGCCAAGAAGACGTCGTCCTCCGTGGACGCGTCCAAGAAGCGCACCAAGACCAGAAAGGAGACCTACTCCTCGTACATCTACAAGGTCCTGAAGCAGACCCACCCCGACACCGGTATCTCCCAGAAGTCCATGTCCATTCTGAACTCCTTCGTCAACGACATCTTTGAGCGCATTGCCTCCGAGGCCTCCAAGCTGGCCGCGTACAACAAGAAGTCTACCATCTCCGCGCGTGAGATCCAGACTGCCGTGCGTCTGATCCTACCGGGTGAGCTGGCCAAGCACGCGGTCTCCGAGGGCACGCGCGCCGTCACCAAGTACTCGTCTTCCACGCAGGCTTGATCAATGTTTGGGTATGTAGGTTATATGTATAATAAAGGTGGTCACGTGAATCAGGACGCGTCCGCGTCGGGCCAATCACATTTCCCGGCGTTAGTAAGCCGCTGTGGTTGGCATTTTTATCGTTTTTAACGAATAGTATGGCATAAAATTGGTGGCGGGTTGCGGGCAGAATCTGCTACTAGGTGTGTCCCCAGCGGTAGTACACTCGAGGCGCGCGCATATACACCAAGCGTAACAGCTAGCAGGGTCTACGGTCAACTAGACTGATCAGCGGTATCATCTAAACGTTGGAAACAGTGTTTTTGGCGTCATAACGAGAAGGTGGCAAGTCGTTTGGGAAACTACACAAAAGGTTAAGGCCTGCAGGTAGGACAGTGCAAGACAGCACACAATAGCAGAGCACAGGGATGTCGATAGTTGGCTTGAAGAACGCGGTAGTGCGACTGGTGAAGGGGAAGCCGGCGGAGAACGGGCAGGCGCCGCTCTTGCGGAGCGGGCAGGCAGGCTACGGGAGCCGCGAGGAGGACGAGGAGGAGCACGCGGGCGGCAAAGACGGGGAGGAGGCGCCGGCGGGGCTCCTCGGGAACGTGGACCCGCGGGTGATGTCCGACTTGATCATCGGGCTCAGCGACGGGCTCACGGTGCCGTTTGCGTTGACGGCGGGGCTTTCTTCGCTCGGGGACTCGAAGTTGGTGATAACGGGTGGCTTTGCCGAGTTGATATCGGGGGCCATCTCGATGGGCCTTGGTGGGTTTCTCGGCGCGAAGTCCGAGTCCGACTACTACCACTCGGAGGTGAAGCAGGAGAAGCGGAAGTTCTATAATAACACGCAGTTGGTCACGCACGAGATCGAAGACATCCTCTTGGAGATCAACCCGGATTTTTCGGATGCGACGATTGTGTCTTTCATCAAGGACTTGCAGCGGGATCCGGAGCTAATGGTGGACTTTATTATCAAGTATGGGCGCGGCTTGGAAGAGCCTGCGGAGAACAGACAGGTGGTCTCCGCGGCAACTATCGGAGGCGGGTACTTCATCGGCGGGTTCATCCCGCTACTTCCCTACTTTTTTGTCGACCAGGTTGGCACGGGCTTGATACTGTCGATTGCGATCATGGCCATCACTCTATTCTGGTTTGGGTTTTTCAAGACCCAGATATCTATGCGGGACAACTGTACAACGCAGAAAAAGTGTATGGAGGGCATTCAGATGATGGCAGTCGGGGGGATTGCAGCTGCATCTGCCTGGTTCTTTGTCAGAATACTCGGCTGACAGCCAGCATGGTGGATTTTCAAGGTTGCGTTTCCACATTGTGCAAAAATTTAAAGAGGGACAAAGTAATATGGGATTTAGGATATGTCGGGTTGATATTCGATTTGACTAACATGTATTTTTCTATTTATTTATTTATTTATTTATTTATTCATTTATTATTTATTCAGCTTCATCGTTAATAAACCACTCGTTCCAGGCAGGTCCGATGCTAATGCCTGGGGCAGATACTAAACTAGCTTACAAAGTTACTTGTTGTCTACGAGAGCCCTCAAACTCTCGATATCAAACATATCGCCGCCATCTTTCAACGCATTCGCCAGCACGACAAGTGATTTGGGGGTAAAGTCCGGCGCGTTACGCAGCTGGTTCACATCTTCGCCAACGTGCTCAAATAGCATATTGATGTACCCCGTCTTAAGTCTACCACTTTCCTGTTCTGAAGTCTGCGCGTCTAGCTTTGCCAGCTTCTCCAAGCCGTGGTCGACTTCTCTGCCGGCCTTCTGGAGATCAATGTTTCTGTTTTGCTGCAGTGCAAATTTGGAAGATAGGTCTGTCGCGGTAAGTTGTATGCTCTTCAGTTTAGCCTTTGATTCATCGTCTAGCTTCTCAGAGTGAGAGACTGTCTTATTTTCAGAATCAGAAAGTTCCACATCGGACAATTCGACCGCTACATCGTCAGTTTTCGCTTCCTGTTCATCTGCTGAAGGCTGAGAAGATTCTGAAGAATCCGAGGAATCCGAGGAATCGGATTCCGCCTGTGTCCGTCTCTTCTTCCTTCTGTTGGCCCTCTTCTTGCCATTAGCAGCCCGCCTTGGGGCAGCAGCACTTATTTCGGTCGACATTTGCACGGTAGCTGTCGTATCCGATGTACGCTGTACAATAGATGGCGGAAGCGTAATGGTTCATTTCAGTGATGAGCTGCTTTTTCAACAAAAAAAAAGAAATCCGCTTTGATTAGATCATCGCATTTGTCTTTCCATTGAAGCTCTGCCATATTTTATTGAGCTCACCTATATATGCTAATTATAACAGTTTATCCATCTCTATTAAAGCATAATCAAGCAGGTAAGTCTGCTCGACAAGCGTATCTAGCCTTCCATAATGCCGCTCAATGTAAGGGACAATGGAGTCGATAAGCTGAACGAGCCCTGGAACCTCACTCAAAGTTGAGAGATCATGTTGTAGGAGGATGCATCTAATCATTTTCTGCGCGACTGAGTGTGTGCGTGCATTCGTATTCCAATCTCTGCATCTCCGCATAACCTTTAGAAGCTGTTCGTTATCCAAAGTTCCAATTATGTGATCCAACTCCTGATTGAAGATCGCCTCACCTCCTTGGGCCTTCGCAATCGCACGCTCTAGAACATGGTACAGACGCATTGGATGGTCGAGAGTCATCGCGAGTAAAAATGCGTTATTCCAGTCTCCCTCGGAAATGTAATTCTGTAGAGACTGCTCCTGTTCTACACGCAGTTTCTCTTGTTCAATGTTACGCTCATGTTCCTCTTCACTATTATCTTCCCAGAATTGGAAGACACCGTCCGCGTCAGCGGTGATGATTAATTGGCCATCATTCGCTACTGCCAGCGCCCATATCCGGTTGTTGTGAGCGTCAAGTGTGCGAACACATTCACCGGTAGAGCAGTCCCAAATCTTTACCAGCCCATCTGCGCCTGTGCTAACCAACTGCTTATTTCCGTTAATGAAGGATACACGTTGGACTGCATTTGTATGGCCCTCGAGTGTCTTCAAGACGGTGAAGTTCTCTAGGGACCACAATTTTATGGTTTTGTCGCCAGAACAAGTCGCAAGTAGTTTGTCATATTCGCAAAAGGCCACACCCCACAGACCACGTTTGTGATTCGCTAGGGTAGCTTCCACCTCACCTGTGTCCACGTTCCATATCTTACATGTTTTATCGTAGGAAGCAGTAGCAAAGATAGAATCATTAGGAGACATAGAAATGGCGTTTATATCTTTCTCATGTGCACGTCGCGTGTATTCGCTTGCTTTAACAATATGAGGGAGTTCGATCGCTTTACGATCATTGGGATTCGGCACCTTCCATCTCTTAATAGTTAAATCATTAGATGCCGTTAGCAGGAATTCGGGCCAGTTTCTGTTCATCACATTAGGTAACGCAATAGCAGTCACCGGTCCAGCATGGCCCAAAAATTTGGTGAAGGGTTCAAATGAGCTAGACGCCTCATTGTATCTCCACAATATTACAGAGTGGTCCTTCGAAGCCGTGGCAAGCCATAGCCCATCGCTGGTTGCATCTAGAGAGTTCAAGAGATCCGTGTGGCCTTCATACATTTCAGTCTCTATTTCCATAACTTCTTTGTCCTCAGAGGCCTGTGGGGTAGGGATAATTCTTAAAGTAGGAGAATTAGTAGCCAGGGCTAGCCGGTTCAAAGATGGACCAACTAGCCTCATATCAGCAATGGTACCATGGTTGCCGGCAATTTTCTTCTCTATCTCTATCATTTTTTCAGTCTGGGACAAGGCTTTCTCAACATCAATCAAAAACAGTGTTTGGTCTGACAAAACAAGGTAACACTTAGTGGAGTTCTGGACCGGCAACACGCCTACTATGAAAAGCTCTTCCACTGGCTGAGCAGTCTGCTTGATGGACTTGCCACTTTCCAATGATATGATCTGGTATACGGCGTCTCCACCGGCGGTGTATATGAGAGAAGTATTATCACCAATAAAGCCGCACGATTCAATCTGCCTTTTAACTGGTATCGTCTGCAAAAGTTTGCACTTCTTTTTCATATCAAAGTGATGAACATGGACTACATCGTCTCTGCCACCAGATAGAAGTAGCGACTCCGCACCTTCTTGTACGCGGATATCCAGGCCTCTTACCGCAGCAGTATGCTCTTGGACGGTATGAATACATCTTCGCTTCACCAGGTCCCATATCTTTACCATACCATTAGTGTCACCAGACGCAAGTAACCACATTCCACTGTCCACTTCTCCGTAAAACTTCACACTCGAAATTGTTGCACCATGACCCTTCAAAGAATGCGTTACATACCCATTGGCAATGTCAAACACATTCACACTTCCGTCAGTGCCACCCACAGCCAGTAGCGTTGAACTCTCGTCACAGTCGAGGACGTATGCTGGTGAAGAAATTTTCATAGACCTGGTTGTCCTCTTGGTTTCCAAGTCGTAAAATCTGAGCAACTGGTTCTGGGAAGCATAGCAGAGGTATCTACCATCCGGGGTTAGCCTCAGCGCTGTTACATCCTGCTCATCCTCATTTTCGATCTTATGTATAATCGCATGAGGCTCCTCCAAACGAACAATATTAATATCGTCGAGAACGCATGTGGCTAGTAAAGAACCGTCGCCAGTCACGGAAGCAACAGCACCGCTATTGGCATAAAACGGAGCGAGAGTCCTGTTCAAAAAGGTCGTTTTCAAATCCATAGTCGTGTCTTATACTCCCACGGTCTCGTTAACACGTCTATGCGGCCCTCAAATGTCGAGTTGATTATACTCTGGTATGCGATGAGATAGGATCAAAAACTTTTCACCAAAAAAGGAACGTTATATCGTCGATTCTTATATACGACAGAAGTCATGTACCAAAAGAAAGAGAAGCTGCACCCATGACCTCTTCGAGTACTCCATCTTCCCAGTTTCATGCTAGGACACTGGTTGATTAAATGCTGGATACGGCTGTTCTTCTTTACTTAAGCTTGGTTCTATGAACAGTCAGCAATAAAATGGAAAACCCAAAGTTAGTATTGGCTACTAAAAATGAGTATAGTATATGTAGAAGTAAAAAAAATTCGATTTTGGTGCTAAAATACTTTCCAAGTTCAATTAAGAACCTCATCTAACTCTATAATACGTCCGTTACCGTTAGTGTGACCTATGATCTCGTCTAAGTCAGCGAGGGCACTCTCACTAAACAAACCGTTTTTCGTAAAGCGCAAGTTTCCTGCAGCTGCCTCTGCGATGGACTGCCGCCGTCTTAGCGCTGCGCCTGAGGCTGGGTGGTCATTTTCATCATATGTAATTGGCGCTGTCAGCGACGCTAGCATGTCAGCGTCACCTGCACAGATGGTCAGGCCGTCATCATTACCTGCGACAAGATCGTCGCTATCGCGCGCCAGTAAATTGTTGATACTTTCTAAGTCCATAGGTTTAGTGGAATTTCTCCGATGATGTGAGGGCAAAGCTAATGCAGTTTGATCCTGGGCCAGGATTGGATCACTGAGAAAAGAGTTAGCGTCGACAACCTGCTCGGTAAGTGGTTCGCTGGCTGGTGTTGGAACTCTGCTGTTATTCATATTTAGGGACTCCAGTTCGTCTCCATTTAGCGCCTGCTGTTTCGCTAGCATCGCTTGCTTGCGTTTCAGTCTTAATAACTTCTTTCTTTTCCGTAGCTTACGTCTGCGCTCATCATTTTTCTTCTGGAGCTCCTTCATTTTATCAATCTTCCGACGAGTACGCTCACTCCCAACATAACCTATCGGGAACTTCCTAGCTGAGAAAATCGGCAATGTATATTCCTCATCCTGATACATATTAACACCCTTGTTCCTGAAGGCAGATAGAGGAACTTTGGGCTTGTTGTCATACCAGCCTGAAATGGATACCTGGCCCTCCTCGTCATCCAATTCACTCATATTCAAAAGCTCTTTCAAGGTGAGTTCTTCTTGCTCAATACCTGTGTCGACGTCACTAGCAGAGCCGGCAGGTAGGCACCCGCAGCCCTGCTGACATGGTGCATCGTGAGCGTGAAGAAGTTGTTGTTCATGTATAAGTGGTAACAGCGATTTCGTCGAAAGGCCATCGATAATACTAAATGGCTTTGCATCTGTCTTCCAGGTACCCAGTTTTGGTGGTTTCAATCCGACGGTGCTAGCACTAACTACTTCCTTAGCCTTGGTCCCGATTTTCCTATTACGAGAATTGGGTGGGGGTAGAGTGTCATCTTCATCAGTAGACTCGTTATCAACATAAAGCACAGCATCTGTAGAGCCTTCTGGTGGGGTGAAAGAGTACTTACGGGGACCTTTTTCGTTGTCACTGTAATCACTGCTCCCCCTTTCGGAAGAAGAGCCATAATGGAAGTAAAAGGCGTCCGGATCCAGATCATCAATATCAATGAATACATTGGTAATGCTCGTATCTTCGTCTCTGTCCAGCTGGCCATCCGTATCACTTCCCCCATCCGCTAATTCCATATCAACATCACCGCCCCCTCCACTGTCATCGTCCGTTGGCATATGTGCGATGTCGAGCAAAATGTTTTCATATTCGTCATCGTCTGATGAATGCTCGCTGTAATCTAGTGCAGTGGTGCTCAACCTCCGCAAAGCTGTCTCTATACCTGTATTTGCAGCTCCTTTATTGTCCGCCTCCGAATTAAAAAATAGACCGAATGTGTAATCCTCTGATCCAAGATCCGGTGTCGCAGAATGCTCCCTTTTGAGACTTTTGGAGCGCTTGAGCCTTTCCTTTCTCTCAGAGTGCCTTGATCTTTTGACGTCTTGTTTTTTCCGTTTTTCCTCATTCAAGATTAGCGGTAGAGATGTGCTTAAGCACAGTGGCTGGTCACTGCCATCATAGTAGTACAAATTAGCAAACTTAGGGTCTTCATAAAAAGGCATGTCAAAATCGCTCATAATCTCATCATCGTATTCATCCTCCTCTTTCTCCTCCTTTTGTGCCGTCAGGGGCTCTGCGGAATTTTTCTGTTCGGCATCATGATCAACTGGATCTTCACCATCTTCGTGTATACTGCCATCAAAAGAAAGATTGTCATCATTAGCTAATTCTTGCATCATGTTTTGTTCCTCTTCATCAAGGATAACCATATCATCATCACCTGTCTCTAGACCCGTATCAACACCTGCTGAAGCCTCATGATCATCCTCGATTGTCCTGAAGTAGACATCTTGATCGAATTCGTACTCCGACTCCTCAGTTTCAGAGGGACGTGGCACGTTTAATTGATCAACACGAGCGTTGTTGGTGAATGATGGGAACTTACCTTTCCTTACAACCGTAGTATCTCCCACTTCTTCTCCAAGATCTTCATCCGTTCCCTCGTGTGACAAAGCATGCATAAGTTTGCTGGAATCCAGTTGTATTCCATCTCCCTCTTTAAAGCTAAATGCGAGGCCGGTTGCATCATTGTCAGACGAGTTTCTCTCCACGTCTGCAGAAAAAGGAGCCTCCGACTTGCCTCTCGAAGTTCTGGGAACTGTTTTCCCCCCGGTTTTTAAGGATGCCGAGCCCTTGGGCATCTTGCTGGGTGTCCGCCCCATTTTCATTGCGTTCAGCACCTGCAACGTCTTCTTCTTTCGTTCTGCAGTCAGACGCACAAAGTCTATGTCATCATCAGAACTGCTCATTGAACTGGAATCGTCACCTTCACCATCATCCTCGCTTTCGTTGTCCTGCATACCTGTTCCCTCGGAGGATTCCGTGCTATCTGAACTAGATCCTATCGCGCTGTCACCTATAAGCCTCCCGTGCTTGCCCTCACTATTATCTAGATTTCGGCGCCCCCGTGCGCTATTTCGCGAGGGGTTCTTGTATTTCTCGCGGCGCCGTTGGCCCTCCACGTCCGATAGGTCTGACAGCGACGAGTCGTCGCTGGAGTATAGCAGACTAAACCGCCGCGGGCGTGGATTCAGCTGTACCTGTTTCAGTCGCTGCGGTAAAGTACCCAGCGCCTGCGCGGCCGCCTCGCTAGGCGGCCGCGTGGTCTTTCGCGGACTTTTACCTGCGGCCATCTCCTATACCGTCGAGCCGATTGTTGTGTTGTCCTACACTGCAGCACACCTTCGCGGTAGAGCTGCCCTGTCTGATTGGAGAGGCTCTTGCTCTGCTCGGTACCACAGTCCCGTCGTAGGCCCGAATTGCCTGTCCCCAGTAATTTCAGCTATTGCTATTGATCACCAACTCAAAATCGCTGCACAATTTTCGTTTACTTGACACTGTATAAATTGCAGCAACAATGTTTAGCAACAACTAGGTCTTCAACTGGCTCGAAACGCTCGTCTTCAGTTGCAATATCCAATGACTTCAACTACTTAAAGTCTGCGCATCTCATGCTATTAAAATTTTTCTGATGTGACTTTTCTTTTTACCGATTGCTGCTTATATAATTAAGAATCATGTGACTAGCATCAGCTCTTATCGATAGCCGCCCACGCCAGGTATGGATGAAGCACAAGGATCAAACAGTCCAACCACCTCTATACTTCAGCAATGACCTAGCTGCCATGTATTTGTAGTCCCAGACACTTGCAGCCGTTGCGGTACCATAATGCTCTGACTGCGAAATGAGAACGTCATGCGATAAAACGATAGCGCCGGATGCGGCGCGAATCAAATGCAGGTGTAAAGACTACAAAATGGGCTCACAAGAATGGGGCTGTAGTTACCATGACTACATCTTTGCTTTTCATAATGAGCATTATGTATCGAGAAAAGGTATATAGGAGCTCATGCCTATAATTTCTAGGTGGGTTTGCTGTAGGCAAAGTCCAAGGCGCAGCCAAGTGGCCCACTGAGCTCAAAGAGGTACTGGCATGTAGAGGGTTCGTGGACAGCAGTGAGCTTGTACTCGGGTCCGCAGAGCACGAACACCTCTGCCGACCGGTAGGGGCCATTCCAGCACTTGTGGCCGTTGCCATAGGAAAGTAGAAGGCCGTTGTGGATATCTGGGAGGTTTCCGAGCAGCAGGTCATGACCAGCGCCCGGGGAGTAGTTGCTCAGGTGACCGATGAGGTCCACGTCGGTAGCCCGAGTCTGCAGCTGGTTGATGTAGGCATCGCGTGCACGCTGGCTGACGAGCTTGAAGTCCTTGAAGTGGCCCACCAGTACCACTGAGCGGTCGCGGTCCTGTACCTGGAGGATGCGGCCAGTGTCCGGGTTGAAGCAAATGTGGTACGTGTACTCGTCAAACTTGCTGGAGATGCAGAAGTCGTCGAGTTTTTGCAAAAGCTGCTCCGTGTCCTTCAAGAGCAGCTCTTCGTGGGTGTAGGTGTGCTGGGACTCCATCTCCTGTTTTGCAGACTTCCACTGGCGCTCGAGGCTGTCGCGTTTTTGGCCTAGGTTCTTGAGCGTCTGTTCAAGTGATGCAATTTGGGTTTTGAGGCCGCTGTAGCTGCTAGATGGAGCGATGTAGTCTCTGATGTTGCTTAAGTGGCCCCACAAACCACCCAGGCTGTCTGGCTTCTCGAGGTTCTCCGTTTCAGTAACCACAAACCTGCCAATGGTGTCTAGCTCCTCGACCAAACGAGCAGGTATTTCGTAGTCCAACGATTGAGTAGGGTACCTCTCCTGGTAGCGCCTGTAGTCCCTGACAGCAGCTATCACGCCAGAGTCCTGAAAGTTGACATTGTACTTCGCACTAATCTCATCCATGATCCCGCGCAGATGAGCCACTGCCGCCAGAATATTGTCTTTATCGCTGATCTTGGTTAAGACCATGCCACGTGCAACATGGAACTTGGGGATTACGTCCTTGATGGGGGTAGCGGTGGCCTTCCCATCAAGGAATAATTCTTCCAACTCAGAGCCAAAGTACTCCCGTAGTTGGCTGCCCTGCATGGTGACGAGCCGGGGCTCGTATCTATTCCTCCCGGTTTCGGTATCTGAGTAGTCAATGTATTTTTCCATATTTCTGTTCACGAAATTGTCCCGCAACTTAGGATTGTATGTCGTAACCAGGGTGTCTAGTATGTGGCGTAGTTCCTTATGGGCCCTAGCAAGACGCTCAGAGTTAGCGAAAACCTCACCAACCGCGTCTGTCACATATTTGATATCCAGCTTGTTGAATTTGCTCGCAGTTGGGTTATCCTGCGCCAATTTAGATTCGTAGAGTTTTAATACGTTGGCAAGCGTGTCTTTCTGCTGTTCAATTTCCCGTACCACAGCAGACAGTTCTTCCGCCAGCTTGTTCGCCCTCTCAGCTGTGGACTCCGAAGTGATGCTATCAACTCCGTAATGTTGACGCATTTGCACTAGGGCGTCACGGCCCTGTTCGTATGTAGCCAGTTCCTGTGCCAAAAGAGAGTCATATTCTCGCGCTAGTTCGCTGCAGGTCGCTCCCCGTAGATGTGGCTCGGGCGATACTTCGTCCGAGCAATCACAGCAGTCACACAATCCATCCTCAACCTTGTAGCCTGCAATATACCGGGGAATAAACCCTTCATTCCGGCAAAAGAAGCGGGAACGACTACCACATGCTCCAGTACCGGGCTCATCGGAGCCGTCCGGACAGTCGCAGTAATCGTCGTTAATCTGGTTCACGCTGAGTACAATTGAGCTGTCATTTAGACATGTCCACTGAGTCTGGTTATGCGCAAGTCCTTGGTATAAATGCTGATCTTCAGGTGCCACGCCCCTTACGTTATGGGCACGGACAACGGATGCATCCCAGACGATTGCCACAAGCGGAATGAACCAAAATACCTTCCAGCTGACCCCATGCATCCTCAAGATGATCCTGTGGTATAATGCTGTTTTCTCAATGCTAGTCTGCGTAGCCTTGAATCGTACGAGATCATGTCAAGGCGACGATGTGCGGAATCTGTCGAAAATTAGAGTAGAAGAAGTGGGCCCAATTCAATGAAAGGGACAGCTAACTACCCGGGGCCGAGATACCAACAGTGGCAATGGGTTCCATTGGGGTATCTGCTTGCTCAGCTTATATTTCAATACATGTCACGTGCTTCCCACGTGACAGTCACGCTACGTATATTTCAGGCAAAAGCAAAATATTGCGACCAGCAAAGGTCATATAGGAAGCATTAAGCACGCCCACGACTACTGAGATGAAGCACGGATCGAACATTCGCAGGGCAGAAGGTCGATTATAGGAATCCAGCGAAATATAGAGTATTACTACCAGAATAAGAAGAATCATATAGGTGTTTCTGAGACACGAAAGAGTTAGAACTTGATATCGCAGGTGCGTGGCAGAGCAGAAAAGACTTCTGTAGAAGTAAGGCCTGTGACATCAGTAGGAGTAAGCAGGTAGGTCTTAAGGCGTAGGAAGGCAGATTATTGTCTCTTGGGAGGGACGAGCTTTTAGGACGTTACGGCAGCACACGAGTCGGTATTTTGTCCGACGGGGGCAGGGCACGGAAAAGGGTCTTTGGGGTCATACCGCGGCGTTAGCGTCTACACAGAGGTCTCCAGTACGGTAAGACACAATATAGCTAAAGATGGGGGAACTGACTTCGCTAGAACAGCTTCCGTTGAATATCATACTCCAGATTCTCACATATTTGAACATCCAGGACCTGCAGAATGTGTCACGGACGTGCCGCACTCTCCGCGTGCTTTGCAACGAAAGTATTGCGTACAACCGCTACTTGATAGAGTGGACGGCCGATAGCTGGCGGAAGCGCAGGCTAATGTACAGCTTCCTAGCGATATGCAATAGCAGGCGCAACATACTACGGATGATGACCAACTACAGTCTCACCATGGCAGAGGCGCTCGGCTACGTGCACGACCGTGTAAGGCTAGGATACAGCGACCTGGTTTACATTCTAGACCGGTCTCGCCAGGGACTCTTCAAACTGGGGACAGAAATAGAGGCGGATAGTGCAAAGGAGGCGCATACTGCAGGCGATAATGAGTCTTCTGAGCTGCCCGACACAACTATGACAGAGCTGCTGGGGGATCAGCTGGAAAACGAAAATACGGATATCAGCTTTGCGATGGCGTCTGGGATAGAGCCTGGCGACCAGGAAGACGCGGACGAGTACGACTACTTCACTTGTCCACAGAGTCCAGGTTCTGCCTTGGGGGTTCGTGTGAATGCATTTGAACCCCGGAGTAAAAAAAGGGCTCGCGGCGATGACGATGGCATGACCTACCTAAAGATACTTCAAGGCTTTCACAAGGTTTCTTCGAATACGTGCGGAACACAGCGACAGTCGCTGTTCGACGCAGCGCACGACGAGGTACCCGTGAAGCAGAACGACGAAAACTGTTCCGATACTGATGCAACGCCAACGAAGCCTTACACTGGCTATGCTCATCGCCCCCGTCGTTGCTCATCCAACGCCAACGAAACCTCACTTAGCGGGCCCTGCTCGCACGAGCTATTATCTGGGGAGTCTTTTCACTATTCGCCCCACTCATCTCATGGCGATTCAGTAAGCTCCATATTCTCGGACACACCTCGGCTGTCTGACCCCTGCAACTCGCGTGGCTGGACGATGGGCTTCGAGCTCGACCACATTTCAGACGGGAACTTCAGCGGCTCGGACTCCTCCAGCTCGGATGAGTACATCAAACAACTCCAGACCTCCATGAAGGTGCGCGAAAAAGCCGTTCTCTTCGAGAAGTTAATAGCCAAGGGCACCGAGAAGGCGATCACCAAGAAATGCCCTGCAGAATCCGCGGATGCCAGAAGAAAAATATCCCAGTCCTATCTGGAGGAACTACATCGTTGCAACACCGCCTCTACTCTGCCTTCTCCAGATGAGATAATCGCTAATAGTAAGGATTGGGACAGGTATGGGAGCCCATTTTTCTTGGATCTCTGGGAAGCAGGAAAGACATCTTCTCGGAAACACTCGCTTGACGCAAGCCGCCGCAACGCTCCTCAAAGAAGGCAACTAAAAGCTTTTGTCACTGACGGCAACAGAATATGCTACGAGAGACTATGATTTTTAGGCCTTTATTCACATACTACAGATGCGAAATTTTGGGCGTCTTGCCTGCGGCCTGCAGCAGAAACACATACACATCTTGTTCGATAGTAAAGCGGACTCGTGGGCATGGCCCAATCTCAAAGTTATGTATTTAGCGACAGGGACTCATCTTCTGTAACACTAAATGATACTATAACTATATAAATACCCCATTCAATGGGGCGTTACCCGGATATTTTGAAAAAACTAGTTGCTTTCAACGCCAGTCATCTTCAAATAAAACAGCGTTAGAGCTAGCCACTGGAAGGATCCAACGCATAGGAAGGCCTCTGAAAACCTCAGAAGATGGCTGAACCGGATGTGAGCGATACCAATACTGCATTAAAAAAAAGTGGGGAACCTGGGATGGAACTAGAAAATAATAAGGCGACCAGTGGGGCGGTGGTTACCGAAGCAGGGTTTAATACACGCAAATTATGGCCTGACCTGATAAAACTGCCATCCAACAGGTGGGTGTACTCATGCAAGGAGATAGTGGACCGGCTGGGCACCGATCCGAAGGCTGCGCAGCTGACGAAGAAGAAAATGGAGAAGTGCCTGATGTACTTTTACATGATCAAGAAGAACCTGCGGCTGTTCGACCACACATACACGGCAGCGTGCATTCTGTTCTTTCGGTACTGGTACATATACGAGCTGCCACAGTCGCTGCAAGACTGCATTCATCTCTCGCAGGCCATTCTGGCCACAGCGTGCAAGGCAATGGAGAACAACAGACCACTAGATATGTACGTGAAGGCCACCTGCGAGTTCATGATGAAGGATCTGGCACAGCAGCAGCGCGGGCGGCAGAATATGGATAAGCTCAAGTGGGATGTGCGTGACAAGCTGGTGAGGTACGAGAAACAGCTTCTGTGCCAGTTTGGATTCGATCTAGACCTCCAGAACCCAAAAGAGCTGATCGAAGAAATATTTAGCGGTTTCTATCGGTTCAATCGTGATAACATAATGGACGAGGAGTTCAAGAAGCTGTTCCCAAAGATCCTAGCTGAGGCGCGAAACTTCATTATCCAGGCCGGCACGCAGCCAGTTTCACTCCTCTGCGACGGATACACTTTCACAGCACTGGCACTGCTGTTTGCTGGCTTGCAGTACAAACGGAGTACAGCCCCTAACTTCCGATTCCCTCGACATTTCTTCCAAGAGCGATTTCCTATTCGCATCACAGGTCCCATGATAGTGAATCTATTCACTGATTATAGGATACTGGAGGACAATTTCTTTGACCTCAAGAGCAACAAGGGCGATAAGCTAGAAGTCACCAACGAAGAGGTGCAAAGCCTAATAGACGAGGAACCCACCGATGAAACAGTTCCTAACCCCTACGACTACGAGCTCATCAAGGACGGCGTATGCTCACAAGAGTTTTTGGACCACACAGAAAGTAAATTGAAGGAACTTACAGAGAAAATTATTAGTGAAAGTCTGAAGAAAAGGCCAGTAATAGACGACAATACTCCCAAGGACGATACGAAAAGGGTGAAAATGTGACTTGACCACATTTTGACATATTAAGTAACTAGTTATGCGTATTGTTTGTTCATTTCTGTCATTCTGCACTTTGTGTCGCTGAGATTTCGTGACACTTATTCTGTCAGTGCATCTTAGAAGAAACTGTTATTGGCAGTAAACACAAAAGCAGATATATATCGTGCATGATAGAAGCGTGGATCAATGTTTTTGGGTTTGTATTCGTAAGTTAATTCTTTATCTTCTGCAAATCCCGCTAAGCACCATCATAAATCAGCAAGTCAGCAAACATGACTTCACAAGAATCGAGACACAACTATCAGGTGTTGAATGCAGAAGAGATTCGTAGGCGTAAGAATGCGAAGAGAGGTATCCAATTTTGCATTATGGTTATTGGAGAGACTGGAAGTGGTAAGACTACTTTCCTAAACAATTTGTGTAACAGACAAATCTTTGTTGAGGACGAACCTATAGATCCAAGCAAGGCTCATATGAACCCCGGACTAGAGATCTTCACCCATCAGGTACAACTACATGAGGAAAACTCCACACCTGTCAGCTTGGACATTGTATTGGCTCCCGGGTTGGGGGACAATATTGACAACTCCAGAATTCCTGGCCAGGTCGTGAAGTATTTGGAAACACAATTTGATGCCGTTTTGAAGGAGGAAATCAGGATTAAGAGAAACACTAGGATAACTGACACAAGACCACATGCTTGTTTATACTTCATCAGAGCCACTTCCAGAGGGCTAAGAGAATTTGACACCCAGTTGATGAAGGAACTATGTACCAAAGTGAACATAATCCCCATTATCAGTAAAGCCGACTTATACACGGAGCAGGAGCTCATCTTAAACAAGAAACTAATTATGAGAGACATCAAGGCTAACAACATCAAGATATATGATTTTGCGAATGATAAGCTTGAAGACACCTTGGTGCCAATTGATGACTTGTCCACCAATGGCAGTAATTATGACAATATGAGCGATGGCGGGCACAGCTTTGGCCGGGCTGGATTTGAAGATGGAGCCTATACTAGTGAAGTGAACACTAGCACCAGGATCCAAGATATGCTTCCATTTGCTATTGTCAGCAGTAACAAGAAGAAGCAGTATCCAAATGGCGAGGTGTATCATGTGAGAGAGTACCCATGGGGAGAAGTGAGAATAGAAGACCGCCTCCATTCCGACTTTATTTACTTAAAGAGTATTCTATTGGGTTCACACCTACAAGACTTCAAGGATACGACACATGATGTTTTGTATGAGAACTACAGAACTGAGAAGTTGATGTCTAGGAACGAGGCTGCTTCTTCTGAAGCCGCTGCTGAGTCCACAGTAATGACCTTTACTTTGGGGGATGATGGGTCATGCGGCAATAATACAATTGGAAATATGAACTCCATCAGTATGAACCATGGGTCCAGTTATGTCTCGCTCGGAGGGAAGAACCCCTACCACGATGACGAAGAACATGAGACGATTGCTTTCAACAGCCCGCTTAACAATGGCAACCACGAGGATAGCCACGTCGCCACTAGCCGCACTAACAGTAGACCTCAATCGAGCGCTTTCGCAAGTGACTACACTGGAGGACAGGAAGATTACCTACAGAATCAAATTCAAAAGGGCAGACCCCAAGCCTACAATGCAGAGTTGGATTATGTGCCTCAGGAAAAGGGAATCATCATTTAAAAGCTCAGCGCTACCGGCCTATGTTATTAGTATAGTGTAGTTATAACTATATTCAACGTTGGCATAATATTTGTACCTTCATAGTGCATTTAATAACTGAGCTAGATTTTTGGGTAAAGGCCCCTTATGTTCCAAATAACATTGCTCCCAGAACTTTATCAATCCAAAGCTTGCTGGAGGCGGCACATCCCCCATATCAACCTCAGCCGACCTTAACTTATTAGTTGCCTTCATTCTTAAATTTGCAATGAACAAACTACATGAATTCGTTTCGCCCTTCGAAGGCTCATAGCCAGAAACCTTTTCCACCAGGACAAGCTCTCCAGAAGATTTTACGAGTACTATTGGGCAGCGGGAATCCTTGAGTTTTGTACGTGACCACACAGCTAAAATTTGCCGTATAAGGCCAAAGCTACTATCGGTCATTACAGGATTTGTCGAAGCGAATTCCTGAATCAGCTTCCCATTCTGTCTTGGCAGCGAAGCAGAGAAATGCTCCAAGACCTCGTGGAAGAAGTTTAAATGCGCTATGCTCACACCTCCGAGGAACAACATGCCCATCAATATCTTACGAAGACTCAACAACACCGTCTGCCGGTCCCCCTGCAGCGAGAGTGTCGCTGCAAGAATGTACTTGCGGACCATGGAAAGCAAGTGCTGCCCATTGGGACGGATGCCACAATCTATGCTATGCCCATGCTGGAACCCAGTCACCGTCCCCGCAAGTACTGCCATGCTCTCATAGGCCTCCCCGAACACAAAGAAGAGCTGGCTCATCACATACAAGTCGTCAGCAGTCCGGTATGTCATATCGTATGAAAACGTGCACTCCAAGATATTCGTGAGGAGCCCCTCAATGAGGTCCAATCGACTGCTTCGGCCGCGCGTAAGATGCTCTTTTGGCTTGCGATGCGCCGCCGTCTCGCGCAAAAGTGCCCGCAATGCATATAGTGAAATAGAACGTTCGTAGTATAGCGAGTTAACAATCTGCGACTTCAAGAACTGCGAGTGTTTGCGGAGTTCGTGGATGAACTGGAGTAGCCACCGGAAGCCCTGGAACGCCGATCCGTAGTGGCTGTCGCACATATCTAGGTACACCAAAATGCTCTTGATCATGATAATGTGGTCCACCTCGTACTTGGACGATGATATTCGCCGCACGAGGTACTTGGGCTCGAATTCGGTGTCCGGTATGTAGACCATCGTGTCATTGATGCGCTTGGTGACCTCCGTCCGGTCGATCTCCTGGAACCTCGGCATCGTCATAATAAGCTGGAACCACGTAAACCACGGATCCTGGTAGTCACACCCCTCGCACCAGGTATTGTGCCATTTCTGCACCAACTTATGGAACTCATCTTCCTCTATTATCTGTATATCGATTAGTGACGCTCCTACGAGTCGGTTAGCGTCATATGCACTCAGGATCACAAAGGGTATCACTTCCCACCGTGTTACCTACCTGTCATGGTTCAACTCCAACTTTTAAACCCTTGAGATATTCACACCTTAGTCCTAAGATGGGTATATGATAGGGAAGAACGTGCTTTTCAACATATGCTCCACAAAACTTGTATCACTACGACAAGGAAAAGGCAAGGTAAGCGCTCGCTGGCGCCACGCAAACCTGCGCTGAAACTATGGAACCTGTAGCTACTCCTAATATGTCTGGCGATGATATGGACGGGCAGCTGGCGGAGCTGAACGTCGCGGATCCTCAGTATGCGATGGGCTCGCTGCATATAAAGTATAATGATAGGACGCCTGACTTGGATCGGGTGACGCACGTGCTGCGTCAAACGAGGGCCAACAGCAGTGTGGGGGATGAAAACTTGTTGGAGCGCCTCTACGCGGGTTCAGAGGAGGATACGCCTGAATCGCAGCGGGAAACACTGGAGGGACAGGCATACAGGGACATTGCATCGTCCCCGAGTAAGATCGGGCCCGATCAGGGCACTTGCAGCCGCGTGCTGATTCCAGCCTCGAGCATTGGAAGCGGTGGTAGACGCGTGGAGCGGTGGTCGACAGCCTCGGACGCAAAGCGGGTGATGCGGGCGCCGGGCTCCTCGCCCACGAAGTACAAGCGGCCGAACTACGCTGCCGCCAACCTATATGGCCCGTCCACGCAGGTGATTGAGTCGCCGGTGCATGTATCTGCGCTGGGCGATCAGACAACCGTCGCGGATGCGAGCGCGAGCACGGATAAGGTTGTTCTACGCTTTGCGACTATAGCGGGAGGGCCGCTGCTGCCTCCGTCGCGATCTTCGCCGCCCGCTCTGTCAGATGATGCAATTGATACTCCCAATCCGGATGCTGAGTGCTCTCCCGGCCGGATCACGCCCCAGCCGGGTCTTGGCGCTGTATACAGCGATGCAGAGACCAGTACGCAACTCTCAGAAAAGGCGGAGCCGACCGACGAGTACGAACATGCAGATGATAGAATGAGGGAATCCACAGCCACTTCCGCGGGGCCGCCTCATGCGCGCAAAACGCGAGCACGGCACCGCGTCACCTCGAGCGACGACGAATACGAGTATCGGCACGCAGCTTTGTCTGCATCGGAGAACGATGTTTCTGGCACTACTAAGAAGCTGAAATTAGATGAAGATAGCTCTCTGCTGAGGGAGGACAAGAGTCTTCTCAACAAATATGACATCATAGACGATAGTGCTGTGTGGTGCTATTCGTCGAACTTAACGTATTACCCAGCGAAGCTTCTAGTATCCCATACCAACACAGCGACCTCTGTGGTGCTATTTAAAGAGGGAGAGTACGAAGTAAGTAGCGAAGATTTACACTACTTGGATTTACGAGTTGGAGAACAAGTCATCTGCAATCACAAGCTGTACGTCGTGGAGGCGCTCGAGAAAAGGGATTGCTATCCAATCACATGCGTGAGGGGATATGACACTGTGTATTTGAGACAGGTGCTCAGAAGTGGCAAGTCCACGCCGGGGGCTATTTGTAAGCCTCTAATGGACATCCAGCTGTCCCTGGAACAATGGGCTAGACGCCACAAAATCCAATTGGAGGAGAAGAGTTCGTTAAACAGCACTGCTAATCCCGAAGAGTTACATCGAGTGTCAAGGAGGCGCAGGGCTTCTCGGGTAGTACGCCATACATCCCGTAAACTGGAATCATTTGATGGGCGTATAGGTCACACAGACGTTAGTGGATCATTGTCAGAAGACGACAATCCTGACGCTCCCGAAAGGGCTGCTTTAGAATATGCAACCTCCAGGCAACTGCCTCCAGCTATTTCTGCAGGCAATCAACTATTTGAAAAATGCCTTTTTGTCATCACCGGCATAGAGAGGAAGTATGCAGCGTACATGACTGAGCTCATTCATTCTTATTCTGGAACGGTAATCTCCAGTTTTTCCGAAAATCTTGACTATGTTGGAAATACGTTAAAGTGGAAAAAGCGAGAATACGAGGAGTACATATTCGCCTGTCTCATTGCAGATCAACATCTTAGGACACCCCGGTATTTGGAAGCGCTCGCACTTGGGTGGCCTACGCTACATTGGAAATTTGTAATAGAATGCATTAGTAAAGGCAGGGTCTCGTTGGAACACTCTATCTTTCAATTTCTGTTACCCGCTGGCGAAAGTCACCGCCTTTCCGTAGATTCGAGATCCAAGAAGGGCGTGGTGAAGTCTGCCAATATTTCGAAGTTCTACAATGGGCTCTCCAACCAATGCACTATGGGATATCAACTGGAGACATACAATGTTCGACAGCTGGAGAAATTTCATGTTATAATCCTGGGCCACTCTGACACAGATAGTTTTGTCGAGTTCGTGCTCTCATGCTTTCGTGTGCGGAAATGGGAGTATGCGGAGTCGATTTCGGATATATCGATGCTATTGAAGGCATGCCAAACTAGATTTGATCTCTTGGTGTACGTAAATTATCCTGACGTACAGAAGAGTGATCGAATTAAGTCAGATTTGATTGCGATGGCTACTAACGAACGTGCATTGTCAGACGGACCGAATCAGGTACACATTGAAACTCGTGAGTGGCTAGTGCAGACAATCATAAATGAAAGTTGTGGCTGGAGCAAGGGAACTGCGATGCCTTAACTTTCTCAAAACACTCATGGGTGGTCAAAAATCAATCTATTCAGTATATAGTATATCAAAACATTAAACCAAACTAGGCGCCCAGAATATTGCCAAAACATTGCACTGGAGTATTAGTATGCAGAGAAGTAGCAATGGGCGGCTAGCTGGTTACGTGGCATTCACGGATGACTTATAGAAGCCCATTAATCATCTTTTAGTGACAGTAAGATCAGACATTAAATAACGTATCGAATTTTAGGGGAGAAGTCATCACACTTGCATTAGTATACCGCAATAATTCGCGGACCACATCAGTTAATACTGGGCATGGTTTCTAAAAAGCGAAACTGGGTTCACATTCAGTGTGTTTTGCAACATAGATGTACTCTCCTCATGCTGCTTCTCGGTTGAATAACCATGCTTCAGTAGGCACCGTTCCAGTATTTGGTAATTAGTTGCCAGACTCTTTATAAAGGATGACCGAATATGAGCTTCATTAACATGCAGGAAAAGACACTTGGCAATCAGTATATATTTTTCTGCTAAGTGATATCTGTCTGTGAAGCTCTGCTTGGTGCTCTGCTTTCCAGAAGCGGACTTTTCCTGGTGGTATTTTAGTAGGTTCAATGATGAAAGTGTTGGTTTCGGCGAGTTCATTGGGGCCGAGTCTGGCAATTGTTGTGTGGTATTCGGGTTCGTAAATACAAATTCATTAGGGGCGTTTTCCGTCATCGACAAAAAGTTAGAATCATTGAAGGAATACACTAGCACATTGTTTATTAGTTTTTCTAGTTGTACCACATTAATATTGGCGGTATTGCCCTTCGTATAATGGTCATGCGATATAGGAGTGTTGTTTTCGTGACCACCTGCCATCAGCACGTTTGTGGACATATTCGAAGAATAACCGGTCATATCACGGTTTAATGAGGTGAAGGACGGGTTCTTCCATAAACTTGGGACGTCGAGATCGGGACCAAGGAACTTGGCAAATTCGAGCGGAAACAAGGCCGATAGTACAGGAATAAAAATACCGTTTGCAAGTTTTTTTAATTCCGTATAAATACAGAGTAACTTAAAGTTTGGAGTCCGTTCGAAATCCATGATAAATTTAACGATCACGAGGAAATTGACATAATAACAGTGCATAGCCAACACAGAGACCCTTGAAGTATCAAACATAGAATTATCGTTAACATCAACAATAAATGCGATATTCTGGATAGAAAAATTCAGGGCCACAAGGAAGTCCGTTATAAGTTTATATGAGCCATTTGACAAGATATTGAACTTTGCTGAATCCAAATACGTTTCGAACATCATCTCTAGGGAATGTCCACCTATATGCCAAGCGAAGTTTGGATCAATAGAGTTAAAGAAAACCATGCACATCAGACCATTTTTCAGAATAATCGAGTCTTGCGACAAAGGTTTCACTGGGTCGAAATTAAATAATGGAGGAGTGACAGACGAGTTTTCACCTGGAAGAGAAGGCGTGGCATTCAGACTGTCGGATGCTTTACTGCCAAAGTATTGCAGGTTAAGCTCCAACTTTTTGGTATCGATTTTTGTTAAAAATATGTGAAACCCAGACTGCGAGCTGTTGAATTCGTAATATAGCATTGTGCGCGCTAGGTATTCTGGAATTGAGTGCGCCCCCGATGTGCTGAATGTGAAAGTCTGGTAGAACTTGCAGAATGGCAGCGTATTCTTTTTTTGCATAACAGGTCGCTGAGTAGAAGCAAGCGTTGAATGACTTGTACTAAAATCAAGCATAGCCGAGTTCCATGTGTGTTCATCGTCGGGTATCAGAACCAGATCCAGGTCGGATTCCATCAAAAATGCTGGAGATTTGATATTATGGAAACAACGGAGCATCTGACAAAAATTATAGCAGAATACAACTGTCCGGATGGTGGATTCCATAATGATGTAGTTGGCTGGGCAGCCAAAAGATGAATGGTGTGCAAGTGACCCAACAATGGGAAGAAGGTCTTTCCGTACCATAGTGCACACTGCATTCACTTGCTTCAGCAAGGTGTTCGTTTGTACCTCCGAGGCCTTGTCCCACGGTTCTAGGAAAATGGAGTACATTATGCTCAGCGTCAGCGATTGAGTCAGCCACAGGTTACATGTTGGCAACTTGGCAGCGTTACGTGTTTCCAGATATACGTGCAGGATGCGTCGCGAGATTTCGTACATCTGCTCCGACGTAGCCGCGGGCGCGTCATGCGACTCATCGCGGCGACTGCGCAGGTACATAGATCCCGTTGTCGCGGCAAGCATCGGTAGACACACAATGTTCGAGCACTGCACATGCGAGTCGTCCGCGACCGCAGCATACTCCATGCCGCCATACACGTAGCCGCGGAACGTCGCAACGTCCGCCCGCCACAGCTGCGGGTGAATGAACGGGTAGTGCGCCGCGAAGTGCTCCATAAAAAGCGACAGGTACATGTTCAGTTCCGCACACGACGGCAGCTCGACCGTGCTCGCCCGGCCGGACCCCTTCCGCACGCAGTAGAGCGCGTAGTAGTCCAGCGCAGACAGGCACATGCTCCGCATCTCCTCGGTGAAGAAGCTGCAGTGCACCGCGCCCGCGTCCGCCTTGGTCGTCGCGCCCGCCGACTGCTGCGAGCAGCGGATCACACTCGCCGCGTCCGGGTTCTCCATGCCGTAGAACGAGTAGCCGCTCTGCAGGAAGTCGAACGTGGTCACCATCTCGTCCGCAGACATCTGCGGCGCGGCCGGCGACAGCGCGCCTTCGCCGCGCGCCAGTGGCAGAAAGCGGAACTCGTTCGTCGCGCTCACCTCCGACATCTCGCGCGACCGCGGCGGCGACTGCCGCGCGCCGGCGCGCCCCGCCGCCGGCGACGCCCCCTCCGACCCCTGCCACTCCGGCGCAAAGCCGCCAGCCAGCTCCCCGTACGCACCGCCCACCGGGAACGGCTGCGCAAACAGCGACCGCGTGTGCGTGGCCTGCCACGACAGCGCCGACCGCGGGCTGCAGCTCCCCTCCTCCGGCGTCCCGTCCAGCGCCGACAGGCTGTTCACGTCCTGCACCCACCCGTTCGCCTCCAGCGCCGTGAACGTCGACGGCTCCTGCGTCAGGTCCACCGGCAGCAGCTGCGGCGTCGAGAACTGCACCTTCTCGCCCCCCCCCGCGCTGCGCGGCCGCACCGACGCGTAGCTCTCCCCGGACTGCGCAGAGAACGACAGCCGCCGCCGTGGCTTGCCCGCCGCCCGCAGCCCCTCCGCGCTCTTGCGCCGCCGCACCGCCCGGCTCAGCCGCTGCCGCGGCGGCGAGCCCTTCTTCAGCAGCGCGTCCCCGCAGCTCCCCCCGTGCAGCTTGTGCGCGTGCCGCAGCAGCAGGTCCCGCCGGCTGAACCGCCGGTCGCAGATCCCGCAGATATACGGCTTCTCGTTCGTGTGCGACCGCTTGTGGCGGATCAGGTGCTCCTGCCGCGCAAACGCGCGCGTGCACGTGTGGCACACAAACAGCCGCGGCTTGCCGCTCGGCGTCACCCCGTTGAGGCGCAGGTTCTCCGGCAGCTGCGCGAACCGCTTGTTGATCTTGGAGTTCATGTTGTTCGACGCCGTGATGATGCCGCCCTCCTTCGTCGTGGTAAACGGGATGTCCATCCTGTCCTACTACTACACAGACCCTTTCTACAGCGGCTGCTGCCCCCCGGCCAGCGCCTCTATATACAGCCGAACCCTCAGCGCCACTGGCCCGCAAATAGCCTGTCTGCCGCGCCCTAAAATTTTTCTGCGTCCGTGCTGTGTCGCACCGCTGCAGCTGCGATGATGGTGCTGAGCGGTCGGCGAGGGGCGCGGGGGCTGCGCAGAAGGGGCCGCAAATACCGAGATGCGCTGCGAACCACCCGATGACCAGTGCACGTTATGGCCGGAACCGTACCTCTTTCTTTTCTGAGGCGTGAATCGACGTGTGTCGCCGTTTCTGGCGGCCGCGCTGCATGGCGCGATATGCGGCCGGTGGTGCAGGCCAGGGCAGCAGACGCATCCGGCAGTGCCTGTGCCCGCGGCGGATATTGCGCCGGCGCTGGCGGCAGGGAGGTCATGTAGAGTCACGGGCAGCGTGCGGCCGGCCGTGGGACGCGAGGCCGTGACGGATGACGTGGTCCGGGGAAACCGGAACTTCGGAGTGCAGCGGCAATGCGGGGCAGCCGGGGGCGAGACGGGCTGGCTGCACGGCGGGGGGTTACCCGGGGCGGGGCGGGTACTTAACGCGGGCGGCGGGTGGGGACGCGGGGACGCGGGCGGCATGGCGCGCGAGGGGCTAGTACGGGACCTAGTGTTCTACAAGACGTACCACAACAATTCGGCGAACGTAGCGATCCATGCGGTGTTTGTGCCGGGGATCCTGCTGGCGACGCTGCGGCTGCTGCACGAGGTGCGGGCCGGGGGCGTGAGCGTGGCGGACGGGGTGGCGGCGGCGTACACGGCGTACTACGTGCGGCTGCACGCGGGGGCCGGGGCGGTGGCGGGTGCAGTGCTGGCGGGGGTGTGCTGGGCGCTGCACGCGGGCGCGGTGCCGCTGAGCGCGGGGCAGGCGGTGGCGCTGTTCTGCGCGGGGTGGGGGTTCCAGTTCGTGGGGCACGGGGTTTTCGAGGGGCGGCGGCCGGCGCTGGTGGACAACCTGGGCGGCGCGCTGGCGACGGCGCCGTTCTTCGTGCTGTGGGAGCTGCTGTTCGCGCTGGGGCTGTACCCGGCGTTGCACGCGCAGGTGCAGGCGGCGGTGGACGCGGAGCTGGCGCGGGGTAAGTAGACATGTGTATGCAACGGCGGGTCACGTGATGTGTCACGTGGCCGAGCGCGCGGGTTTCACCGGCCCCTTTTTCAGGCGACGATCTCTCCCTCCACCTGCCAGGTGGCAGCAGGACGCAACGGTCAGTGCGGTAGAGACACCATGACGATCTTCCTGGGGGTGTACAAGGCGGTCTACGCCTACGAGCCACAGAACGAGGAGGAGCTGGCGCTGGAGGAGGACGAGCTGCTGTACTTGCTGCAGAAATCTGAGGTCGATGACTGGTGGACGGTGAAGAAGCGCGTGCTGGGGGGGGACATGGACGAGCCGGTGGGGCTGGTGCCGAACAACTACATCGAGGAGGCGCCGGTCGTGGGGCGGGTGCGGGCGGTGTACGACTACGAGGAGGCGCAGAACCCGGACGAGGAGCTGGTGTTCCGCGAGGGCGACGAGTTCGATGTGTACGATGACCGCGACGCGGACTGGGTGCTGGTGCGGAAGCGCGCCGACGGGTCCGTGGGGTTTGCGCCGGGCAACTACGTGGAGAAGGTCGGGGCCGCGCCGGCCGGCGAGCGCGCGCCCGCGCGCGCCCCGGCGCTTGCGGCGGCGGCGGCGCCGGTGCTGACGACGGCGGCTGCCGTGCGCGAGCGGCCTTTGCAGGAGCAGCAGCCGCGGCGCATCGCGAGCGGGAGTTCCGAACGCGACGACCGCCCGCTCCCGCGGCTTCCAGTGCGGACAGACTACTCAGAAGACGAGGAGGCGCCTCCGCCAAAGCCGGCGCGCCCGGAGCAGCATTCTGCCGCCAGCGCGGGGAGCCAGCCCTCGTGGGCCCGCGAAGAGGCCGCAGACAGCATCATGGATATCTCCGGGAGCTGGGATGTACAGGAGATTGATGGGCGCCGCAAGAAGAAGGCCAAGCTACAGGTGGGCAGGGAAACTGTGCTGTTCTGTCCCGCAGACGGGGACATCAAGAGCTGGCCAATCAGCCATTTGATTAGTTACGATAACGAAAAGAAGCATATTTTTCTAGAGTTCAAGGACCCGTACTGCAATCTGGAGCTGCACGTGGGCACTAATAGCACGGCGATCGAGATAAAATCTCTTTTGGCCGAGATGAAGGCCACTGTCAACCCTGGGGCACTGCGGGAAATCGAGGCTGCTTCGGTTGCTCCAAAGAAACGTGGTATTATCAAGTACAACTTTTTTGGCGAGTCGAGCGATGAGCTGACAGTTAAGGAGGGCGATGTTGTCTACATTCTCAACGATAAGAAGTCTGCTGACTGGTGGATGTGCGAGATAATCGGAACAAGTAGGCAGGGTGTTATACCTGCTCAGTTTATTGATGTGCAGCCAACCGAGGCCAGGAAGTCCTTGACTGCGACTATCGCGGGCTTGAAGGATGGATCAAGTGCCTCATCACAGAAGGGATCGCAGCTTGGCGATTGGAAACAGGATGTAGACCAAGACAGCTCTGAGAGGAGAAAGAGTATGTCTAAGAAGAAGGAGGATAAGAAGTCTAAAAAGAAAAAGTTTCCAGATCCCAAGAACACGCGTATTTGGGTAGATAGAAGCAACACATTCAAAGTCGAAGCCGAGTTCCTTGGGTTTGTGGATGGCAAGATTCATTTACATAAGGTCAATGGTGTGAAGATTGCTGTGGCAGCAGAGAAGCTATCCATGGACGACCTAGCGTATGTGGAAAAGGTTACTGGCACTTCGCTCAACAAGTACAGGCCTGAGGTCAAAGCACCGCCAGTATCTAAACGGAATGATGAACAGGATCAAAGGAGACAACTACGTCAGCATGAGGACCGAGAACGTGAGAGAGAGGAGAGGGAGCGTGATAGAAGACTGCGCGAGCGTGAGCTTGAGGAGCTTCGGAAGGCGAGAGACTTGTTGGACGAAGAGCGCGCTAAGCTTCAGTCAATGAAGGAAAACTCGTCTCAGAGGCCGAGGTCTTCAGGCTCCGAACAAGATTACGACTGGTTTGAGTTTTTCCTCAACTGTGGTGTTGATGTGAGCAACTGCCAGCGCTATACATTGAAATTCGAGAAGGAGCATATCTCGAAGGAAATTCTGCCCGACTTATGTCCTCCAATCCTGAGAACTTTGGACATGCGCGAAGGAGATATCATAAGAGTCATGAAATACCTTGACAATCACTATGGCCGGACTTCACAGTCCTCTAGTAGCCCACCTGCTGATTCCAATAACGCAAACGTTCAGACTGGCCATGGCCTTTCTGAGCAACTTCTGCCTATTCAGACCTCTACTAAAGACGATGACGCGTGGACTGTCAAGCCAGCAGCGAATACAGAGTCATCTTTACCTCATTCTAAGAAGGAGTTTTCAGGTTCTTTCCAGGACTTGCTGGACTTAAAGCCCTTGGAACCGAAGAAAAAAGAAGAGACACCGCAACCAAACTTGAAAGACTTAGAGAGCGTCAAGACTGGCGGTTCTGCCAAGGCAGCGGCGCCAGTTCCACAGGCGACGGCCGCTCCATTAGATCCGTTCAAGACAGGAGGTAATAATTTGCTACCTACGGCCACAGGAGGTGTATTGCTGATGCCTGTGCTGACAGGTGGTCTTATGCCATTGCAGACCACTGGCGGTTTGATTCCTCTTCAGAGAACTGGTGGCTTTGTGATGCCGCAGACTACATTTGGGCAACCTACGGGGAACATACTTCCTGTTCAAAAGACGGCTAATGGGTTGATTCCTGTGGGAGGGGGTCTCGTACCGCAGACAACCTTCGGTGTAGCACCATTAAACGCATCGTTCACGGGCGGCAATATCGCATTTCAACGAACTGGAGGCATGGCTACAGGCATGGTTCCTCAAACGTCTTTCGCAGGCCCAATGAATCCGGTTATGACAGGTGGCATGGTTCCTCTGCAGAGAACCGGGGGCTTTATGCCAAATATGATGCCCCAAACATCGTTCAGTACTAATCCTATGAATCAAATCTCCACTGGGATGATGTCCTCTCAACTCACAGGAGGAATGGCCATGGCCGGGCCTCAGACTTCTTTTGGCATGCCTGCCATGAATCAAACATTTACGGGTGGTGTACCTGGTGTAATGCCACAAACTTCATTTGGGATGGCACAGATGAACCCTGGATCATCCAGTGGGATGATACCACTTCAACGGACGGGTGGTATGCCAGGAGTATTACCGCAAAACTCGTTTGGTAATGCGCCTATCAATCAGGCACTGACTGGGGGCTTGTCTATGGGCACATTGCCTATGCAAACCACCTTTGGAGCTCCACAGCAAATGACTGGTTTCCAGCAAAATCCAATGATGGGTATGCAGAATACGAGCGGTATGACCTCTTTTCCAAATACGTCCTTTGGCACCGCGAATATCAACCAATTATCAAATAACATGCAAGGTATGAGTCTGAATCAGCAGCAGGTGCCTTTGCAGAATCAACCAACAGGTTTTGGATTTGGTAATGGTCCACAACAACAAAAACAGGCCAACATATACAATGCCTCTGCTGCGAATCCGTTCGGATTTTAAGTAAATGTGGTACATTCCGTATTCAGTGTATAATTTAACCTTTAAACTGCCACTGAGCAAGTTCTGTTACCTTAAAAGATACTGTGCCATAGAATAGAATTACATAAATAATAAATAATAACATATAAATAGAATAAATAAGCTTAATTTAGAATACTCTGGTCGAAATGGGCAGGGTATCTTTCTACCAGTCGTTCGCCGCCTGTGGCATGGAAGTAGGTTTGCTGTGAGAAATACGAGGGAGAAGCTTCGAGCCGCCCTCGAGGAAGGAGAAGTCTCTCCGCCTCATCGCTTCATAGTCAGCAATAAAGCGCTCCTTTTGAAGCGTTAGCCCAATATCATCCAGACCATTAACTAGACAATGCTTTCTGGATGGCTCAACGTCAAATTGGGTCACAAGAATATGTCCCTCACCATCTGCGATCTGCTGTGCTGGTAGATCGATAACAAGCTCACCTCCCGCAGAGGCAATAGGGTATAGCTTCTCCTTAATCACGTCTTGAGGCAACCTGATTGGGAGCAGCCCATTTTTAAAAGAGTTGTTGTAGAATATATCACCGAACGAAGGGGCGATAATACACATGATTCCAAAATCTTTCAAGGCCCATGGCGCATGCTCTCTAGAGGAGCCGCAGCCGAAGTTAGGACCAGTGACAACCAATGTGGTTGCTTTGCGGTAAGGTTCCCTGTTTAAGACAAAATCCGTGCCGGTGACCTTTCCATCAGCATGCTTAGCAAACCGCCAATCGTAAAACAAACCTTCTTTCAACCCTGTGCGCTTAATAGTCTTCAAGAACTGCTTCGGTATAATGGCGTCCGTGTCAACATTTGCTTTATCGAGCGGTGCTGCTATCCCCTGTAGTTGCAAGAATGGTTGTAAGCCTGCATCCGCGGATGGCGCGGAGCCAGGGGATTGCGTAGACGAGTTCGAAACTGGGATGTCGTTGACCTTTTCCTGCTTAGCAACATCAGAGAGCTCGGCAGATGGCGGCTCCTCCTTTGCGTGTCCATAGTTCGCCTCTTCTAAGGTGGAACTGTCCGTATCATGTCTAACCTCCACTTTCGGAGCACTGCTTTCCTTGAACTCGAATTCTCTTATATCCACAAAATGCCCCATAATGCCTGCAGCTGCAGCCATTGCTGGTGACATAAGATGGGTACGCGACAAGCGCCCTTGCCGCCCTTCGAAATTTCTGTTGGAAGTCGAAGCACATCTTTCTTTTGGACCCAGGATATCTGGATTCATCCCCAAGCACATGGAACAACCTGCCTCTCTCCA
Source organism: Eremothecium gossypii ATCC 10895 (assembly GCF_000091025.4). Taxonomy (NCBI): domain Eukaryota; kingdom Fungi; phylum Ascomycota; class Saccharomycetes; order Saccharomycetales; family Saccharomycetaceae; genus Eremothecium; species Eremothecium gossypii. Next base: position 1,382,686 of record NC_005788.4, on the reverse strand, counting down.
TTCAAACCCGGCCGCCTCGAATATCTTATCTAGCCCCTCAGCTTCTGCCTGCTTCTTGACTAGACCCGAGCCTGGCACCACCATTGCCCGCTTAACGGTGGGCGCTATGCGATGGCCATCGACCACGGCAGCCGCAGCTCTGAGGTCTTCAATTCTCGCGTTGGTGCAAGACCCGATAAATACCTTGTCAATCTTAATGTCTTTGAGTAGGGTGTTTGGCTCAAGGCCCATGTATTCGAGCGCAGCCTCCATACCAGAGCGCTTGATAGGGTCGGATACATTTGCTGGGTCGGGCACAGCGGCGTCAATCGGCAAGGCATCCTGCGGCGACGTGCCCCACGTTATTGTTGGCCTGATATCTGCGCCCTTAACTGTGACCGAAATATCAAAGACCGCATCCTCGTCCGTCTTCAGCGTCTTCCAATACGTCACGGCCTTTTCCCACTCGGCGCCCGTCGGCGCAAGCGGCCGACCCTTCAGGTACTCGAAGGTAGTCTCGTCGGGCTGAATCATGCCCGCCCTAGCCCCGGCCTCAATCGCCATGTTGCACATGGACATCCGCGCTTCCATCGTTAGCTCCTGGATTGCCTGCCCTGTAAACTCTATCACGCATCCCGTACCGCCTGCGGTGCCGATCACCCCGATGATGTGCAGAATCAGGTCTTTGGACGTGATGCCCGGGGAAAGCGACCCCTCCACGTGTATCCGCATGTTCTTCGACTTGCTTTGGATGACCGTCTGCGTGGCCAGGACATGCTCCACCTCCGACGTGCCGATGCCAAACGCAAGTGCGCCGAACGCCCCGTGCGTCGACGTGTGCGAGTCCCCGCACACCACGGTCGTCCCCGGCAGCGTAAACCCCTGCTCAGGCCCGATGATGTGCACAATCCCCTGCCGTTCGTCGCTCATCCCGAGGTATGGAACGTGGAAGTCCTTCACATTTTGCTCCAAAGTCTGCACCTGCAGGCGCGAGTCCGCCTCCTTGATGAACGACTCCGTGTTGCGGAAGTGCCGCCGAGACTCAGTCGGGATGTTGTGGTCCACCGTCGCCAGGGTGCAGTCCGTCCTCCGCACCGGTCTCCCAGCGGTCTTCAACCCCTCGAATGCCTGCGGGGAAGTCACCTCGTGCACCAAGTGCCTATCGATGTACAGTAAACAGCTCCCAGACTCGTCCTGGTGCACAATGTGCGCCTCAAACACCTTGTCATACAGCGTCTTTGCCCCGTTCGTCATCATCCTAACTGCTTGTTGCTTCTAACTAGTTAGATAGATGTCTTAAATTTAATGTTCAGCTAAAAGCATTCGAGTGTGATACAGTAGTATTCAAACGACATATAAATGTACCTAATTTATACCGTGCCGTTTCAGTGTTCTTGAGCTCCATATATTACTCAACATGTGCAGTGGCAGTGGCAGATTCAAACTGGTGGGTTAGGACTCATTTGCCGGTATCGCTGGCGGTGTCGGAAATCGCGGCCCGGCGTAAATCCCGATAGCGGAATTTTTCAGACTTGAAGGTTACCAATGCAAGTGGAATAGTCATCGCAGGTTAAAGGCGTTATGCAGTAACAGGCGTAGACTGACCAATGGTATCTGTCCAGCAGCCTAGCGCTCTCTTCCACACATAGGAGGCACCGTCAGACATCTCAACGAGGAGCTCGTGGGAGTCTGCAAGCATGCGAAAATCAAGTATGCGTCTGGAGATGCGGACCCTGTTGCACTGGGGCTGGTCTTGGACGAGCACGGGCAACACTGAAATCTCCTTCTCCACGAGCTTCATGGCCCGAATGTCCCATATCCAAAACAAGCAAGTCTCGGTGAAGGCAATAACGAAGTGCTGCCAGGCAATGAGCTTGATGACCTTGTGACCGATGGAAATTTTCGGGACCAGCAGCTGTCCGTGGTTCCCGTAGATGTAAAGCGACCCGCTGGCGGTCGCCAGCGCCCAGCACTGGCAGGCCTTGGAGCCCACGCAGGAGATGACGACCTCGGGCAGAAAGGCCTCGAGTGTGCGCTCGCCCTGGTGGTAACCGAGGATCTTGGTGGGGTTCTCGAAGAGGGCCTCGCGGTCGAACTGGATGCTGCGCTCGACGCCGTTGCGGATCTCGAGGATGTGGAGGTCGTCGAGGTCTCCGTACTGGCAGATGACGACGTCTGCGTCCGGAATCACGCCCGGGTACTCGAGGTACCGGAGATTCGGCTCGTCCTTCCAGACACGCTCCGGCGTGGTCTTCAAGTTCAGGGTCAGGGGATGCTCGTTTTTGGTCTCGTCCTCCTCATCTGCAACCTCGGCGTCGTCGTCCATGGACTCCTCGTCTTCGACATAAAACCGTTCTGCCCCGCGTTCCTTCACGCCCATTATCAGTGTGTGAACACCGAGTCTCGGGAGGGGCAGCGAGGGCTGAGAAATCTTGCCGGCGAGGGCGTAGCTGGTGTCCTTTAGGGGTTCCTTCTTCCCTGCAAAGTCGGAATCTATGCTAGATCTGGGCTCAAACTTTACCGTGGCGGCTCGAGCGTAGCCTGTAGATATAAGTGTTGGAGCTACGCGCTTCTTGCCGTTTTGCACGGTTGCCGCGTTGAGCGGGCCTTCTTTCTTCTTCAGAGCGGGTGCCTGGGCCTGCGGTATGCTTGCTACTGCGACGTCGTTCTTTGCATGCTTAGGGCGTGGATTAAGGACATTTGGCTTTTTTACGGTGCCAATTCTGCTTTCTAGTAGTGTTGTCTCGATGTAGGGTTTCTTGTACTGCCGCGCTTTATCCTCCAGGATGAGTTGCTTCACGCTCTCTGGGAAAACCAGAGAGTCCTTGTCCACCCCGTACCGGTGCAATTGCTCGACATTCTGCTCCAGTGGGATGGCCTTGCCAAGTTCCCCTTCTTCGAAAGTGATGACAATTATCCGGCCATCCAACGAAGTTAGGAACAGAGCCGTACCGTCACAGGTCCACGCAATGTCAGTGACGGATTTGGAGGTCAGGTCGTAAGCCACAAAAATTGGTCTTGCCCTGCTGGTGCTCCAAACTGCAAGGGTTTTGTCCTGGCCTGCTGTCGCGATAACTGAATCAACCCGGTCGTCGTCTTTCAGCCTGCGCTTACCACTGCTTTCACTAGCCGCACTGTTATCCTTGCTCGCTCCATCCACCTCTTCCCCCCTCTCGTGATTGTCATTATGTTCAAATAGTCGTGGGTTAAAGCATGCTACCTCTGTCGGCTGGTCGTGTCCAACAAGGCTCACAGACGTGTCCCAGTTGCCTCTGCTTATGATCGCAACAGTCGACACCGGGCCATTTGTGGCGTTCGGGACTGCGATATGCTGCCCATCGGGCGACCACGAGAGGCGCCGAAAATAGGTCGTTAGTGGCGAACCCTGGAACGGCTCCGTGATGATATGCTCGATGGTAAAGCTCAGATCGGTGCCCTTGTGATACCTGAAAACCTTCACTGTGCGGTCATCCGACGCAGTGGCGAAGTACTTGTTCGCCGGATCGAAGACCACCCCCTTCACATGCGACTGATGCACGTCAAAGCGCTTTATCTTCTCGAAGGTGGATCCGTTCCACACGATGATTGACCGGTCCAGCCCCACTGTCACAAGAATGCTGCTGTCTGGGGCCCAGCAGATATCCTGGATGTCGTTGTCGTGCGCCACCAGCCGCCGCCGCACGTTCCAGTGCTCCAGGTCGTTCTCCATATCAAACAAAGGCTGCACGGCGCCCTCCTCTTTCTCCCAGATCAGCAGGATTTTGTCGTCGGACCCTGAGGCCAGGTATTTGTTATCCGGAGAGAACTTCAGAGCTGTCACAGAACCCGTATGCCGACTCATGTTTGCGAGTGGCTTCCTCAATTGCTCCTCACGCGCTGGCCACGACACTTTTGGTTTCGCAAATACCAAGATGTCGGCCACAGACCAGATCCGAATCTTCCCATCTAGCCCTCCGGTCGCTACTCGTTGTCCGTCGGAGCTCACGTCCACCGTATATATCTCATAATTCCTCTGCCCCTCCTGGTGAGTAAGCCAGGGCAACTTAAGGATCTTCATTGGATACGCCGGCCTCAACCTTGCTTCCTTTTACTAGCGTGATGCTGTTGACCTCGAGGAGCGACAGCGTTCTTCAACACTTTTCATGGAACGTCAGTGATGACAACCAAGGCGATGTCAGCGACAGCATCCGGAGTCGCACCACGAGGCAGGGCAGGTGACTGGAGGCTAGTATTTTATGGATATGCTAGTCAAGACCGTTAGATACGTAGCTAGAAATGCGTGCAGGAATGCGCTGCTCGTACGTATAATACGAACAAGAGGTGGCACAGTGTCCAAACTCCTTGAGTAGTGTCTGGGCAATACACTTGATGCCCGCCTCCATGGAGGCGGGATCGACTGCAGCGTATGTGCCACGGAAGTAAATAGACGTGCCCTTGGAGGGGCTGCGGTTGACAGCAAACCAGGAGCCACAGGCCAAAAGCACTCCGTTCTTGATGAAGGTGTCGTAGAGATGAGTCTCGAGACGCTGAGGCGAGGACGAGAAGTCAGAGGCAAATCCAGGGTGAAGCGCGGCATCTAGGACAAGCATGAAGAACATGCCCGCCTGTGGCGGCTCGACGTGCACAAAATCTGGAAGGTACTTATGACAACAGTCTAGGCAGTGGTCACGGCGGGCCGTGTACTCGAGCCGGAGATCGATGAGCCAGTTGGTGTAGCGGTCCTGGCCCCAGCGGTTCAACATACCGCTGAGAATGGCTTGTGCAAAGCCGCAGGTGGACTGCACGGACACCTCCTGGAGATACCAGTACTGGTCGAGCAATGCGCGGGCACCGACGATCCAGCCAGTGCGACAGCCCGGAGCAAAGACCTTGGAAGTGGACTCCAAGCGCACAACGCGCCCGTCGGTGTCCCAGTCAAGGAAGGAGCGGGAGAGGCTCGAGGCGAAACGCGCGTGGTCTGCGCGCAACGCCGCACGCGCGCCCTCGTAGGCCTCTATGCCGCGCGGGCCTGCGGCGTCGTAGGCATCCATTTGCAAAAAGTAGTACGGGTCGTCCTCAACAATCAACATGTCGTATTGCTGCGCAAGGCGGTAGATCTGCGCCTTCCGCGCGTCCACGAGCGTGCTGCCCATCGGGTTCTGCCCCGTGGGGATCGTATAGAGCACGCGCGGCCGCGCGTGGCCCGCGTGCTGTGTGTCCCACTCCGCCAAGAGCTCCGCGAGCCGCTCTGGAACAATGCCTTCGCTGTCCACCTCCATCCCTACACAGTAGAGCCCCTGCGCCTCCGCTGCCTCCACCGACGACGAGTATGTGAACGCCTCCATGACCACCGAGTCGCCCTCGTTGCAGAACAAGCGCATAGTCGCGTCCCACGCCTGCGTGGACCCCGCCGTCACGAGCACGTCCCAGTCCGCGTAACGGAGCTTGTGGAACTTCTCCGTGTGCTGTCGCAAGAATTCCACGAGCTCGCTCTGCCCCCGCGAGTTGCCGTACTGCAATGCCCGCGATAACGGCACGTCCCGGGCAAACTCCCGCTCCCCCGCTCCCTTCGGAATGCGTCCCACTAATGTCTGTCCGTCCTCTCCTGGCACAGGCACCTCCACGCTGACTGCGCTGATAGGAAAGAGCTCTGCGGGCGGCATTCCCGCTCCTAAAAACACCATTCCCGCCTCCCCAAAGTACGCCATCGTCGTTTTGATTGGCGACGGCCGCCGCCGAAGCGCCTCTCGACTGAGGAGGTGCCTGAGGTCCTTGGCTTTATTCTGCTGATCCTCCTGTGTCATCTCTTGTCGTTATCTACCTTAGCGCCCAGCGATCTTGCTGACTTAATACCCACCGTTTTTTTTCGTTTTGCCTGAGCTAAATCAGATACGCATCATGAGCTACTTATATATGTACTGGCTGAGCGAGAGAATTAAGATGGCTCTCGCAATGATGTGTCAGCCATGATCTGGTACTGATAGCGATGGAGCCAGCCGTTAGGTAGGTTTGTTCGGGCTGAATGGGGACCGGGGTTATAACGTCGGGGTTGTGACAATGCGGCGAGATAGATAGTACGGGTTTTGTGTAGGCTCAGTCGATTGCGTCAGTGTCACCGTAAACTGCCGGGTGGTCTTACGCCGGGATTATGCAGGTAGTCACGTACTAGTGTAGAACTGACCCGGTTCCGAGCCAGCCCATATGCTATAGCTACCGTAGGCAGCGCTCAGTCCATGCGCGGGAGGCCGTTGCACGCGAGCCACCAGGTCTGGACGACGCGCGACGCAGCGTGGGAGCCCCGAGTGACGAGAATGCTCTCAATGAAGCGGGCATGGACTTCCGGGCGACCGTCGAGTTTGGCCATGGTGGCAGAGAGCCAGGCCTTGGTCTGAATCGGGTAGGAGGCGACAAGGGCGCGCAGAATGTCGGTATAGGAGTTGATTTCGGAGCGGCGGACGTGGAAAAGCGCGCGCATTGTATTGGAGACGAGCTGTGGGCCGATCAGGGACATGCAAGCGGTAACCGCCGCGCGATCATCCGGCAGATAGCGGTTCTTGAGGAAGAGCGACCAGAAGCGGACCGCTGCACGGATGGTGAGGCTCTCCTGGGCGGCGATGTAGTCGAGGAAGCGCGGCAACACGAAGCTATGCATGTGGGCGGAGCGGAGGACGAAGGCGGGTTTCTTCTGCAGAGCGGTGACGAAGAACGTGCCCATGCTATGGATGAGATCGGGGTCCTCAGCGATCAACGCGTAGTGCTGAACGAAGAAGCTCAAGAGCAGGTGGTCAAACTGCTCCTGGGAGAAGGCGTCTAGCTGGTGGACGAGCAGCCGCTCCAATAGGCGGATCATGTGGGGCAGACAGGCTCCGAGGTTGCAAAGCGCCAGCTGTGCGAAGAGGAAGTCCAGAATCTGCGGGACGGTAAAGCGAAAAAGGTGTGGGGGCTTGGACTGCACGTTCAGGCCGAGGATGAGACAGCTTGTCTGAATAAGGTTGGTGTCGCCGTTGTGCTGCTTGCAGCCAGCATAGATAACTGAGAGCACCTTGTCGTGGATCTGCTGCAGGTCTGCCTGTACATGTTTCTCGAGAACCTTGTGCCCTGCAACGTCTATGCCGCCCCCGGAGCAGTCCTCAAGGCCTTGGCCAAGCTCGAGAATGTATGTCAGCAGGGCGTTGGTGCTCTTCTTGTCGGCGACATCTGTGGTAGCACAGAACAGGTCCAGCATGTTGTTGATATCCTTTCCGAGCGAAATAGGGTCTTGGCTACTGCCTGCCTGGATGATGAATGATACCGAGCGAACCATGTCGCGGCGAACAGATTTCGATGTATTGGAGGCTGGGGATAGCATCTGTTCCATTATACCCAGCAGCGATGGGAAGAGCGGTACCATCTCATGTCGGCACTGATTGCAAAGAGCGGTGAACGTCTGCATTAACGAGGCTTCAATGTCGTTGGTGTCGTCGGGGGAATTAAAACGGGAGCACTCTGCCATGCAGCTAAATATGTTACCCACCACATGAATAAGGGAATCTTGGTTAACCTTAAAGTAAGTTAGTAAGTTACGTAACAAAGCGCTACCCGTGTCAACGAACTGCAGCTTCAGTTTCTCCAACCCTTCTGTATGCATATGCTGCTTGCAACCGGCATTCAACAAGTACATTATGTACTCCATGAGCTCCGACTCTCGGATGAGTTCGCAAAGCTGGGGTGTTTCCTCCAGGTCTACGCCTTCTAGTAATCGCTCCAGCAAGAAGGCCATGCATTCGACCTGGAAAAGGTCTACAGATCCTGATTGACGCTGTTGCTCGCATACTTTTAGGATCAGCTGGTTCGTCAGCTTTGAGTTACCCAGTATCATCCAGGACTGTGCTACTAAGGTGGCTACTTCGTTTCTGAAGTACTCGAATTTGGAGATACTACCGCGTGTTTGCTCCGCATCGCCAATAGTTCCATCGATAATCTTTAATTTGTTAATCAGGCTCACCTTGGGCAAGTATATGTCTACCAGCTGGCCGAACACGTCCTCCGCAATTGCAGGGCCGTCTGGACGTAAGACGTCAGCGGATAATCCATAGTAGGAGTCGCAAAGATCTTGCCAAAAAGTGGTCATATGAACAGAGTACACCTCCTGCAACACAGGTGCGGCTGGGAAGTTGGTCAATTGAAGCAAGACTTTTATGTACTGCTGAATTTGCGATGTATCGTTGTGGGCGCGGGTGAATAACCTGCTGGAGATGTCTAGACAGTTCAAGTTCAGGAAACCCACAACGCACGTGGCCAGGTCACTCAGGCCGTCGTAGGCGCCTGCGGCCACGAGGTGGTTCATATAGAGCAACATCCACTCGTGACTCTGGCGGGATACTTGCTGGTCATCGGACCGTGTGACGCCCAAGAATATCGACTCGAGCTGCACACGTAGATCGACGTTCATCAACTCGGGGTGGTGAGATAGCACGGATGACAGTATTCTGATCACTGTGTCTGCGAACGGGAAACTGCCATCGCAGCTGATGCACATGAGTCTTATTAGGTGCTCGAACAGATCAGTGAGATCCATATAGTCCGGCGAGTTAGTGCGAACTAATGAGACATATTCAATCCAGGCCGTAATAGCTTCGAAGACAACCGTTTCTGCTGCTGCATAGAGGCAGTTCTCGGGCAGCATGCTCTGCTCAAGTGTGTGATTGATCATCGCCATGGCTGTGATGTAGAGATGCTTGCGTACCAGGGCGTTGACGTCGTGCAGCGGAGAGCGCCGGGACTGCTCGCTCGTCAGATCCTCCGCGAGAACGCGCACACACAGCAGCATCTGCCTATTCAGCTCTGCGCTGCTATCGAGGAACCCGATCAATTCTTCGAATGGAATCTCCACGTGTAGGGATGCCCGCACCGTCTCCGACAACTGCGCGTCTCCCAAATGCCACCGCGAGCGATCGCCTTGCCTGTATGCGTGCAGCAAAAACAGAATGGTGTGCACGGGGTTCTTCCACGTCGGGTCCCCGCTGCCGGCGGTCTTCTGATTCACCTTTATGAACAGGCGCGCCAGGTTCGACATCAACTTACGCAGTACCTGCAGGAACCTTTTCTCCGGCGCGGCCAGGTACGTTCCCAGCAGCCGCGCAAAGTGCACCAGATTGCCTTCCAACAGCGCTGCCTGTTGCGTCTCTGTCTCCGAGTTCCGGTACAGCTGCACCGTATAGGTCAGCGCCCCAAAGTAATTGATCAGTCCCTGCGCGTCGTCCTCAACGCTTAGCAGCGCGTGTGCCATTGCCGCTCCCTGCTCCGACCGCTGCAGCTCCTGTAGCCGCTTTTGCACCACTACAAGGTCTTCCCCGGATCCCGAACCCCTGCCGTACAGTACATTGACAAGCTGTTAAGACATTAGTCCCAGTGCTCCTTCCCAGCATCGCGATGCAACAGGGATCTCCTACATATACATACCCTAATAATCTCAGTGATATTCATAGTCGTGCAGCGAGCTACCATACCACCAGTAATAAGCCAGATAAGACTGCGAACCCTAGGTACTGGAGGCAAACCTCGACAGGTGGATGGTGAACTGGCTTCGAAAAATTTTAAGACCTGGAGAACTTGATGAGAAAGCTAACATAGCTAAGAATCATTAGACACGGACATTATGAGAGATACGTAGCCGCTGCCCTGAGATGTGGGTAGCGCTGGTGGGCAGTGCTGGTGCGTACCGCGTAGGGTGGCACTTTATATAACAATTAGAGAATTTGCGGTATTTTTAAGGCCGATGAGCCTGATGACATTGCATATGACTCGCTTAGTCGTCTTTGCTTCCTGGTGGAAATCGCGGACGAGACGCACACGCCCAAGGCGGGTGTCGTAGATCATCAATTTGGTGTTTATGTGGCGGATTTCGCCGCTCTTGAGGATTTTGAGGATTTGCCAGAGAGGGACGAGCCCGGGCACGACGTTGGGCAGCTGGTAGACGTCGGCGAGGCAGTCACGTAGGTCCGGGGTCTCGGACGGGAAGAGGCCGACGTCGAGCTGCGGGGTGTACTCGACGCCGAGGTCGACCAGGCCCTCGACGGCCTGGTTTGCAGCGGCGAAGGCGCCGCCGCTGGCGCCGTAGATGCGCTCGACGACGTCGCGCAGGGGCGCGGCTGGGTCGAGGCGCGCGCGATCGTCCAGCGGCAGCTCGCTGAGCGGGTCATCGCCGGCCTCGTCGTCGGAGCAGTCTGCGTCAGGCTCAGCGCGGTCCAGGACGAAGAACCGCCCGTGCTCGATGAAGGGCTCGAGCACGCGCAGCGGCAAGTACTGGTTGTTGCACACGTCCAGCAGCTCGCCGCCGTACTTGGCCTTGTACTTCATTTTCGGGCAGTCCTCGATGTAGTAGCCCAGGTAGTAGTAGCTGCGCCCGATGCGCTCCACAATGGCCATCTCGCGCAGCGCGCTCAGCTTACCCAGCGACCACTTGCTGTAGTCCGGGTCCCAGATGAAATACACCGACGACACGCCGCTCGGCAGAAAGTCAGAGACGCCCAGCGCAATCAGCTTCCCGTCGAAGTAGTAGCACTCGTGCACCGGGCCCACGCGCCGGAAGCGCTGGCCCGGTCGCGCGCTCCGCCAGCCGTTGAGCTCCGCCCACTCCTCCGCCGTGCCCAGCACCACGTCCTCCGGGAACGGCGACTCGCACAGAAACTTGTTGAACTGCAGCGGCTCGATCGTCCCCGTGTCGTGGTGCACCGCACGCTGGTACCGCACAAACAGCTCGTACTTCTCTTGCGTGAAGCGCGCAGGCTCAAACCGCGTGCAGAACCGCGTGCTCGCCTGCTCTGCCGCCACCAGCGCCTCCACGCCATGCCCGCCCGCGCCCGCCCCGATGTGCCGCAGAAACCGCTTCACGCAGCTGCGCAGCTCCTTCGACGCATGCAGCTGTGCCATGCTCGTCCGGATCGTGTACATCCGGCAGCAATTGCGCAGCGGGTCCGTCTTGTACACAAAGTCCCCTGAACGACGGAACCCCATGTTGCACAGCTCGTCGTACACCTGCACCGGCAGCAACTCCGCCTGCAGCCCGATCGTCGCCGTCCGCAACGCCGCCCCGCCCCCCGCCGCGTACCGCTCGTGCCATGACTCGCACGCGTAGTTGTTCTTGCTGTCCTTCCGGCCCTTGCAGTACCCGCACTGCGGGTCCGCCGCCTCGCTGATGTATAGCGGCTTTGAGATGATCAGTCTGTCGTTCAGCTCCATCTGCTGCTGCTCGTCACCGACTGGAGCCAGATACCCGGCCCGCACTACCTACTCGACGGCCTGCTACAGGTCATCCAGCTGCACGTGGAAAATTTTTTGGTCTAGAGGCCCTCCAGGCCAGCGCGGGAGCGTGGTGACGACTAGGGAGGCGTGATGTGTCTTGTTGGCCACCGCGCTGCACCGACATGCCCCTGGCGGGCGCAATTCGCAGCATTGCCCGGCGGGTAGGTAGTTAGTAATCAGCCTGGAATTGCGAGGGTACGGGTTTGCCGTCGTTGATATTTTCGGCGGTGGCCGCGGCGTCCGCTGACCTCCGCCAGCAGTAGAGACTTTGGCGATGCGCAGGGCACTAGTGATGGCAGGCGCGTGGCGGCGGGCGGGCGCCGCTGCCCCGCGGCGGTGGTACGGGGCGCGCGCGGACGAGAATCCGTTCCGCGCCTTCCCGGCGACGTTTCCCTCTGGGGAGCCGCAGTGGGACGTGGACGTGCGGCGGCTGCGGCGCGAGTACCGGCAGCTGCAGGGCCAGCACCATCCGGACGTGGCAGGCGGGACGGACGAGGCCGCGCAGCGGCTGAACCGCGCATACGGGACGCTGGTACGGCCGCTGGCGCGCGCGCAGTTCCTGCTGGCGCGCCAGGGTGTGGACGTGACGGCGGACGCGACGGCGCAGGAGATCATGCAGCGGGACCCGGGGCTCCTGATGCGCGTGCTGGACGTGCACGAGCAGCTGGAGGAGCTGGAGAGCGAGGCAGACGTGCGGCGGCTGCGTGAGGAGAACCGGGCGCGCATGGCGGGGGTGGAGGCGGAGCTGGGGCGCGCGTTCGCGGCGCGCGCATGGGACCGCGCGGCACAGCTGGCGGTGGAACTGCGGTACTGGGACAACGTGGAGAGCGCGGTGCGCGAATGGGAGCCGGGCACGGTGCCGCACGTGAAACACTAGTTCTATATCAGTAAATAGTATGTAAGTCACTCCTGGTCCTCGAGCTTGAGGATCTCGTATTCACACTTTTCGAACTCCTGCCACTCGGCCTCGGTGGAGGGGTACTGTCTGAGCCACTCCATGCGCGGACCGGAGATCGACTCCTTGGCCACGGGGAAGCCGAAGATGCGCAGGCGGTAGACGTTCTTGTTCTTCTGCTCGACGTAGTCCTCGAGCTCCTTGAAGTGCTTGAGGAACACGCCCGGGAAGCTCGTGCCCCAGAAGGCGCCCTCCAGACACAGGTGCCGGCTCGAGTGGGGCAGGTACAGGTCCTGGCACGACGCGCAGTACAGCCGCACCGTGTTCTTGCCGAGCGTGTCGCTGAGCCCGCACGGCAACAGCTGCATGCCGCCGCAGTAGTAGCGCGGACATGTCCCGAACTCCTTGTGGTCGAACTTTTCCGCCATCGCCTGCAGGCCTTGCTTGGTCAGAATGTAGCGCGCGTGGATCAGGCCGTACAGCTGCTCCGCGCAGTGGTCGATGATGGACTTGTTAATGGGCTGCCCATCCGCGTGCGCCGCCTGCCGCACGCTGGTGCCGTTGCTGTGGTCCCCGCCGTTGCTGGCCGCCCCCGCGCTGGCCGCAACCCCATCCTCGTCCTCCTCCGACAGCGACTCCAGGTCCAGGATCAGGTCCAGCGCGCGCCGGTAGTGCGGCACCTCTGCGGACAGACCCGTCAGGTTGAAGTCGTCCTCGATGAACTCCGTGGGCACCTGGCAGAAGAATTCGTGCCCGAACCGGGAGCAAAAGCTCGTGATCCATTCGTCGTAGTTACTAGACTCGCTGACATCAGATACATCCTCCATGAACGACATGTTCTAGTGCTATCCCGCCTGCCTAAACGCCCAAGATGCTCGTGTAACTCGCTGGCCTCTCGATGCTGGATGCTGTACTCTGGCGGACGCTTCCATGTGCGGGCCAAAGCGATTTTTTCACGGTGAGCATTGCGATGCAGATGGCCACGATGAGATGAGCTCTGGCGCTGACCGCGGGAGGGCCTGGCGGCCCCCGTGACCGGTATTAGTAGCCGTAGCCAGGCGGCGGAGGGGCGACAGCCGAGTAGCGGCGGGGGGGCTGTCGTACAGTGTAGACGTGTGTACTATTCGGCGCAGCGGTAGCAGCGGTAGCAGGCCGGCCGGCAGCAGCGGCATGCGCAGAGCAGACCTGTGGGCCATGGTGGGTGCATTGGGGCCAGGGCCGAGCTGTCTTGTGCATGCGGTTTACAGTGGGCAAGGAACAGGCAAAGAAGTTCGCGCGCGCAGGGACAGTACGGGCGAGCAGGCGCACAGTAGCAGCATGGAGGGGAAATTGCCAGAACACTACTTCGAGCTGGTCCGCGAGGCGGTGGCCGCGGAGCCGGCGGCGCGACATGGTCCCAAGCGGCGGCGGACGGCGGCAGGCGTTGCCGCGGCGGAGTCCGCGGGGCCGGGCTCAGTGGCGAGCGATGACGAGGGTAGCACACAGAGCGAGGAGGAGTACGACAGCGAGGACTTCGAGGACGTGGAGGCGGAGACCGACGCGGCGGGGGACGTGTCGGTGACGCTGGCGGCGAGCCGCGCGAGACCAGCGCGCGCCAAGGTGGTGGACTCAGAGACGCGGGCGTTCCGACGCAGTTTCCACATGCTACACGTGGCGGCGCTACTGGCGCACTACCACGTGCGCAACACATGGCTGAACGACGGCAGGCTGCAGTCGCGGCTGGCGGCGCTGGTGCCGGACGAGGTCTACGCCAGCATGCACCCGGAGCGCGATGAGCAGCTGCCGCTGCGCTCCACGCGGAAGCTGTTGGATGCCTTGCGCAAGTGCATGAAGCTGTGGGAGAAGCACTGCAAGCGCATCATAGGGCGGGACGGTGGACTGTATATGCGGCCATGGGCGCAGCTGGGGCAGCGCTATTCGTCCGGCGCCGCGCTACTGACGCGCAAGGCTTTCAACAGGGCGCTGCAGAAGGGCGCTCCCATGCCGCGAAGCGTTGCCCAGGAGGGGTTTGTGGCGCTGCTGAGGGGCTGCGGGCTGAACGCGCGGCTTGTTGCAAGCTTGCAGCCCCCTGATCTGACGGACATGAAGCCCGCGGGCGACGCACGTGGATCCGACCCGCCGGGAGACAGCGAGGACGACACTGACAAATACGAATTCCCGCTGGTCTGGTGCGAGGTCTGGGATCGCTACAGCAAGGCGTGGATCACTGTGGATCCGCTGTGCAAGCAGCTCGTCGAGCAGGTGCGGAACAAGTCCAAGCTGGAGCCCACGGGAAAGTTCGCGCGCTTCAACCAGATGCGCTATGTGGTTGGCTTCGACCGCAAGATGGGCTGCCGCGATATCACGCGCCGCTACTGCGCCCAGTACAATGCCAAGGTGCGGCGGCGGCGCATCACGCGGGACACGCACGGTGCCGCGTGGTACGACGCGCTGCTGCGCGCACTGCACCAGCGGAAGCGTATGAAGACGGACGACTACGAGGATGAGTACTTTGCACGTCGCGACGAGGTCGAGGGCATTCCCAATAACATGGCCGATCTGCGCAATCACCCGCACTACGTGTTGGAGAAGGACCTGAGGCAGCACGAGATACTGCGTCCGGGCACCGAGCAGTGCGGCTATGTGCGCTTCAAGACGACCAAGCGCTCCGCAGGGAGCACGCTGAAGGTATTCAGGCGCACGGACATCGTTCCCTGCTACTCTGGCCGCCATTGGTTTCTACAGGGGAAAGTGCTGCGCAAGAACTGCCGCGCAGCCAAAACCGTTATAGTCAAGGACCACCGCACGGGCGAGTCCGAGGAAGAGCGGCTGTACCCAGAGTCAGAGACCGAACCGTACGTTCCACCGCCCGTGGCGCCTGATGGTACGATCCCCACCAACTCCTTTGGCAATATCGACATCTACAAGCCCTCTATGATCCCGGCGGGCTGCGTGCTGATCGAAAACCCCAACGCAGTCCGCGCAGCCGCGTTCATTGGCGTCCCATTTGCAAAGGCCGTCACGGGCTTCTCGTTCGAGCGTGGCCGGACGGTCAAGCCTAAGTTTTCCGGCGTCGTCGTCCAGTCCTGCTATCGCGACGCCGTGTGCGCCATGATCGACGGTATCGAGACCATCGGCGATGAAGCCCGCATGCAGGAACGAGAATTGGGCGCGCTGCAGTCTTGGGCGCTGCTACTTGCCCAGCTCCGCGTCAAGCAACGCCTCATCGATCGCCACGGTGCTGTATCAGAGCACACCTCGGATTCAGATTCAGAGCCCGAGGCCTCCGATACAGAGGCGGGTGGCTTCTTCCCTGACGACTCAGCCTCACCCGTGCCTCGTTCGCCACCGATCCGGGCGCCGAGCGAGCCAGTGGCCGAGCCCGCCGCCTCGCCACTGCAGACAGCAGTCGAGCTGGAAGACGAGTTCGCTGAGTTCATTGACGAGCTGGGCAGCTACAGCGAGCACAGTAACACAGACTAGAAAGATCAAGAAAGCGAAACTCACCAGCATGCGGGGAGATCCCTCTAGGCACTCTAACAGTTACCCAGAAGGATATATGCTACTTGAATGAGGCGTTTGTCGATAATCGATCCCTGTTCTGCTTCGTGCCAAGCGACTGCGTTTCAGCCATACGGGAACGTTCTAAAAAAGGCGTCCAACATGGTGAAACTCTAAGATTTGATGGTCCAACAGTAAAAGCACCTCATCTTTCAGCCAATAAAGCTCCATCAAAGAGACATCGCGTGCCAATTTAACGTAGTATGAGCTTTCTGGCCAAGCTGTCACAGTTGAAGAAAAGCACGACTAGCAGTACAGACACCGGTTCTGGCTCGAAGGCCACGAAAAAGGAGGACAACCCATCGCTAGACTTTAAAAGCCCTATTCTGCCAGAGTACTATGTTAGGAAGGAAGATCCGGCTATCCGGCGGCTGAAGGAGAAACGGCGGCAGGAGCAGCTGCGCAAGGGTACGTTGAAGAAGGCTAGCAGTCAGCGGCGGAGTAAGGCCAACGGCGGCGAGGTGGCGAGCGGCGGCGTGAGGCAGGAAGGGAGCACGAGGTGGAAGCTACCGCGGCCGAAGAGCACGGTGGTGGCTGCTGCCGCACCTGCGCCTCCGCTGAAAAAGCTGAGCTTTGAAGAGCTGATGAAACAGGCGGAAGAAAAAGCGAAGTCCCCTGCTGCGAGCGGCAAGCGCACGGCGCCAGCCGGGCCATCGGCGCCAGCAGTCAGCAAGCCTGGCTTTAAGCCGCGGTCCAATTCTGGCGCGGCAGTTGTAGGCGGCAAGGTAGCGGGTGCAGATAAGGGAGCACGCAATGGCGGCGCTGACCGGACAGCACACGCGCCTAACTCGGCACGTGGCATGAAGGCCAAACAGGCTATTGCGATAGACTTACCATCGGGCGGCGGGCTTGCGAAGCCCAATGAAAAGCTGCGGAGGATTCTGGAAAAGCAAGAGCGCAGGAAACGGTCTGCTGGTGAGTACGAGGAGGATGACTCCGATCTCGATGACTTCATCGCCGATGACGATGGCGAAGAAGAAGGTGGCAGCTATGGTTATGACAAAGAAGAGATTTGGTCAATATTCAACAAGGGACGCCGGCGACTCTACCAGGAGGATGATGACAACGACTTTGACGATGACATGGAGGCCAATGAAATGGAGATCTTGGAAGAGGAGGACTATTCAAGTAAAATGGCACGGCGGGAAGATAAGATGGAAGAGGAGTGGATACGAAAGTACGAGCGTGAGAAGAAGAAGAGAAAGAGAGGCGCATAATCCCCAGTGTAATAAATCAATTCCGCCGGTTCGCTGCGCTGTAGCATAATAATATGTACGATAGTGGTCAGATAAGGTATTTCAAAAGTTAGGCAACCCATGAAACATCAAACTTTTCAATGCAATGATATGTAAGTTGCATATATTACGAGCTGTGAAATAGAGAAACTCAAATGAATACTTTTACCACACCATAACAAACGCACAATGTTACGAGAATGAAGACGATAATGCAGCTTGAATAGTGCCACCATGGCGCCATATGGTACCTACTGAACAGCAGAAGCAAGCTAAACGAGCTCAGCATGAGGGACACCACTAGAGATACCAGGATCAACGCTGTGATATAATTACTACCTTCAAACTCAGTCTGGTCATTTCCAAGAGCGCTGAACAATGAAAACATGATTCCCACAGTGGTACCTGTGGTTATGCAAGATACGAGCAGGGTCGTCAGGTAAAACAATGAGACCACCTCATCGTGCTTGTATCCATATAGGACATCAAGTTCATCGTAACATACTAGCGCAGCCTCGTCATCCCAGTTTGGAACTTGCAGTTGGCTACCACCTCCCGGCAACGTGCTTTGCACCTCAAGCGCTGAATACGACCTAGCTTCGGAGTTTTGGCGGATTAGCGGAGTTAGCTCACTTCTGGTGATCTCCG
This sequence comes from Eremothecium gossypii ATCC 10895, assembly GCF_000091025.4. NCBI lineage: Eukaryota > Fungi > Ascomycota > Saccharomycetes > Saccharomycetales > Saccharomycetaceae > Eremothecium > Eremothecium gossypii. The sequence continues at coordinate 1,365,127 of NC_005788.4, read as the reverse complement.
AGTCGCCACTACAGGGTACAACGGTGTATTCTTTGGGAGGTTTCTTCTGATAGCAGAAGATATGGTTTAATTTGTGGAGATACTGGTAAAAATTCAGGATAAAATTCTTATCAAACTTAATGAACCCATGTTCAGCCTCGTAGTCACCGGTATGCAGTTCTTCAGGGTCCCTGTAAAAACAATCTTGTGCGTCTGCATCATTCTGCTCATCCAGTTCATTCCAGTACCTCTTCCGTTGCGGCGTTTCGCCACTGGAAGAAGGGGACTGGGCATCCTGGCTCTTGTGCGAAGACTTGGCAAGCGAAGGGGTGCGCTGGGGTACTGTCGGAGTTGACATTTGATCCAGCCGCCTTCTGCCAATGGAAAAGAGTATATCACCGGAGATATTGGAAGAATCCTGAAAATCTGCAGCTGCTAAGGCCGCATACATACTCCGTTCTATCTCTTCGGCAGGTGTGTCTTTTAACGAATATGCCATTTTCCACAGCGTATTAGACGGCGCTAATGGATAGCATGATAATGACATATCTAAAATAACATCAATTAGATGGGATAACTCAGTATCGATTTTGTTTGTACTTTTATTTGGGGTAACCACAGTATTCGTTAGTTTCCTCACTTCCACGAATGCATGAGGCAATTTTAATGTATTGTTGATAAAAACCTCCTCATCTAAGGTTATAAGATACACAGATGTGAAGGCAGTGCCGTTGATAACCTCATCGCGTTTTGTAAAAAACCTTGTCCTTTTAACTGAGATGACAAAGTCACTCAGACCCAAGTTATTGGTACGTACCCAGTCAAGGCACAGTTTATCTAGTGCAGAGAGTGGTATATTTTTATGGCTCCACTGGCGCTTGGTGAGACACTCCAAGACCAGTGGCAGCGGGAGATTTTGAGTGATGATGTGATTCCGCATCCCTCCAACGTGGCACATCAGCAAGCACGCATCGTCCTGCTGCCCGCGAACAAAGATATTCGGGTGCTGATTGTACGCCTCGTCCGTCATAAACTGCTTGTCGAGCGGGTACATGTGTGTACGGAGCTGCGACAGGGTGCGCAGCTTGTCGGGCAGGGAACTGTTGCGGCGCATCCGCGCAGGCCGCGCGGCCCCGAAGTCGAAGAACCGTAGAGACTGCGCCTTACAGCTACCTTTTATAGGGTCTCCGCCCGGCAACGCACCGTTCGCAAGCTGCCGCGACGTCGACAGCACGTCATCGTCGATCATTTGGTAATCTAGCTTCATAAGCAAAAACTTGAGCTCGCCTACGTTGTCCTGCGATATGAGTAGCCGCTGCAGCAAGTGGTACTTACCCAGGAAGAGCGTGTCGAACGTCAGGCACGACGTGATCGGCCGCCCCAGCACGTTGTTCGGCGGCTCGCGCGCGCGCTCCACGCTCCGGTCCTTCATCTCTAGGTCGTACAGCACACCCATGATCAGCGAAACCTCCAGCAGATACGGCTCCAAGTCGACGGCCGTGAACACGACGCCCTCGTGGCCCTGCTGCAGCTCGTCGCACGCGTACAGCGCCGCCACAAAGCCCTCCACCTCCGCCTCATCGTAGGGGTAGTACCGCACCAGGCGCCGCGTCAGCTTCCGCAGCGCCGCCTTCTGCAGCAGCAGGTACCGTGCCAGCCGCTGCAGGTCCGCGCTGCACTGCGCCAACTGCCCGTTCGCGCGCCGCAGACGCAGCGCCCGCGCCCCGGGCTCCCCGACCTTCCGCCGCCGCCACTCCACGATCCCCGCCTCCACCGTCTCCAGTCGCGCCGTGATTTCCCGCATCTTCAGGCTCACAAACAGGTTCACGTTGCTCAGCTCCGCCCGGAACGCGCCCAGCAGCCTCCCCAGCACGCGCCCGTCCGTCTCCTCGCGCCCACCCGCGTACGTCGTCGCACGTCGCACCTCCTCGCGCAGGTACTCGTAGTCCATGCCGTTCAGCGTCCACTCCGCCGCCGGCCCGCGGCGTCCCCTCAGCTTCATGCCCGCGCCTGTGGTGCTTGCCAGAGCCGCCATAGCCTCCGCCACGACCCGCTACTGCAATACTAATATACCTTGCGGCCTCCTCGTTTTCGATAGTTACCTTTGTGCGTGGGAGCAGTTTCAGGGAATAGCCTCGAAAATGAGCCATACGGCTGGCGACCTACGGGCTAGCGGGGCGCAAGTCTAGTGCCTCCCCTCTGCCAAGAGCTCCGGCGAGGGGACACCACGGGCGACGCGCCACCGGGGTGTCAAGAGGGACGAGTCGCGGGGAATACTCGCGGAGAGGCTACCAAGAGGCCGGCCCCGCAGGCCTGGCGGCCACCCAGGGACCACGGCGGGGCGCCACCAGCTTAGCACTAGCTTGCTAACTTGTATAGAAACGACCGCGTGCTTATAAAAAAGCGGCGAAACGAGAATCGTACAGAGTGTATGCAGCTGTAAGCGGGATGGAGGAGAACAAGCATATACCGAAGTACATTCGCGACAAGCCTTGGTATGTTGAGAGCGGCGATGACGACGCGGACTACCTCGGGCACCACCGGCGCGAGCCCGGCGAGGGCGCTCAGGACTTCTCGGTGGCTCAGCAGGGTTCGGTAATAAGTGACCGTTTTGTGGCGGGCAGCGCGCCGCGGGCGGGGCGCGGACGCGGGCGGTGCACGAACTGCGGCGCCAATCATGACCGGCGCGACTGCCTGCTCCGGCCGCGCAAACAGGCGCGGGGCGATGGTGGCGAGCGCGCGTTTCAGGTCCGGGACGAGAATGCGCTGAGCTTTGAGGCCAAGCGGGACCGATGGTACGGGTTCGAGGGGCCGGTGGCGCCGGCAGTGGCGGCCGCGGCGGCGGAGCCGCCGGCAGCGGCAGAGGACGCGGCGGCAGCAGTGGAACGGTACAAGTTGGGACTGGACGCGCGGGCGGCGCGGGCGGGCGTGGGGGCGCCTGCGATCCGGCCGCGGCATGACCGCGCGCGGTACCTCGACGACGTGCGCGGCGAGGAGACGCGGTACGATCCGAAGAGCCGTGTGTACCGCGGCGATGGCGCGGCGGGCGAGGCGCCGGCGGCGCCGGACAGGGCCGGCCGGGACGGCAGCACGGTGGATCACGTGATCAGTGCGAACCCGACGCGGCTGGAGCTTGGGCGGCAGACGCCCGAGCGCGGTGCGCGGCAGCCGGAGGGCCAGGCGCAGAGCGCGGCGGCGCGCGCGAGCTTGCTGCAGCGCTACGGCAACAGCGCGCGCAGCCGCCGCTGATCGCAGCTCCGGGCTTTTCTTTTGCGCAGGAGCTGAAAAATTTTAGCGGCGCCGCAGCTCATCTCACGCACGCGACAGGCAGCGAACGATGACTGGAGTGCAGACCTCGCCCTTTGTGCGCCAGCTGGCGTCCAACAGCCGCTCGGTTCGGGAACAGGCGCTGGAGTCTTTGCGCTCGTACCTTGCGTCGCAGCAGCTCAGAAAAGCGCCGCAGCTGCAGTTTGACCAGCTGTGGAAGGGCCTCTACTTCGCGATGTGGTTCAGCGACCGCCCGCGGCCGCAGCAGCGGCTGGCGGCTCAGCTTGGCGAGCTGAGCCTGCTGTTCCTGGACGGCGACACGGCGCTCGGCGACCGCGCGTTTGTGCGCTTCAGCAAGGCGTTTTGGAAGGTGATGTGCCTGGAGTGGTACAACATCGACCACCACCGGCTCGACAAGTACCTGCTGCTGGTGCGCCGCGTGCTGTACAACCAGCTTCGCTTTCTGCGCGAGCGCGGTTGGGATGCGGCGCTCGTCGAGCGCTACGTGGCCAAGGTGCTGCAGGGGCTCCCCCTAAGCGGTAGCCCCAAGGTGTACAACGGCATTCCCTTCCACATCATCGACATCTTCGTGGACGAGTGGGAGCGCCTGGTCCTGCGTGATGGCCGCGACGCCGAGGACGCGGATATGCCTGAGCTGCCCGAACAGCGCGACCTCATAGCTGCGACCCCGCTGCCGCGCTTCGTCGCGGTGTTCCAGGGCCTCGCAGCCAACATCGCCAACATTAAGATCCTGCGTGAGAAGATAAAGCAGGACCTGCTCGCAGACCAGCGTCTCTACGACTGGGGCGTGCTGGCCCGGGACAGTCCCGAGAGCGACGACGACGACGACGTGGAGGAGTGGCATGGCTTTTAGATAGCCTTACTTAGCGTATGTAGCGGCGGCTGCCACAAACCGAATTACCCGGCTCCGCCGCCACCGGTGAAAAATCTACAACTGACTAGGTGAGAACACGTACTTGCAAGGCCTACATCGCACTCACGCCCACTCTTGCTCCACGGCACCGCCCAGATCCGAGATGGCCAAGAACAACAACAACCTCGAGAAGCTTTCCGACGCTCCACTGGAGTTTTTCAAGGACGGCACGGCCTTCCTGTCCAAGTGCAACAAGCCCAACCAGCGCGAGTTCCTGCAGATCATCCGCGCTGTGGGTATCGGCTTCCTGGCCGTGGGCGTGATCGGCTACGCCATAAAGCTCATCCACATCCCAATCAGACACCTCATTGTATAGGCGGGCCGTCGCAGGGGGAGCGCCCGCCGCTGGCGCGCGCGGGCCGCGTCCCGCGTCGCCGCGGTGCGGCCGGATGTACACCTGTGTAATACATACTCAATACAACGCTCTTTGCTCCCGTCGCCGGGCTCTGTGGCTGCGCGTCCCTGTCATGCGCGCGTACAGCACTGTACCTCTCTGCACAACAAAAAAGTCACGTCCGTGGAAAGGAGACTGCGCAAAACACGCCAACAGCACACACCAGACAACACATGGACGACATCCCCACTCACTTCACCGGCTGCGGCGGGAACTCGCCCTTCGACAAAATCAAAACGCACTTCCCCCCGGCTAAAATCAAGAAGATTATGCAAACAGATGAGGACATCGGCAAGGTGTCCCAGGCGACGCCGGTGATCACCGGCCGGTCTCTCGAGTTCTTTATCGCAATGCTCGTCGACAAGTCCAGCCAGATGGCCAAGGAACAGGGCTCCAAGCGGATCAGCGGCGATATCATGAAGAAGACGATCATGGCCGATGAGAAGTTCGACTTCCTCCGCGAAATCGTGTGCCCGGAGGCCGTCAAGCACGAAGACTCGACGCACGACGATGCTGAGGCTGATGTGGAGGGCGCGCAGTACGCAGCCGAACTCTAGGAGCCGCGCACTGCGCGCGTGCTGCCTGATGCCCTACGTAGCTGTCACGTGCCCTCATCGCCTTTTTCGGCGGTTTTGTATCCATCTCCTAAATGCATAGTACTTTGAGCCCGATAACCAGATGGTTGCCGCGCACTGAAGGAGACGCATGGCGCCCGCAGCAGAAGCTCGAGCTTCCAACGACAACCGTGCCGCTCTGCTTTGACAGCCCCGCCACGAGCATATATATAGGGTCACATCCCGCTCACAATCAACACCACACTGACGGCACTGAAATGGGCAAGCTCTCGTACGTAGCGGCAAACGCGATCGTGTGGCCCACCTACGCGGTGATGCTGGCAGTTGCTTCCGTGCTGGCCTACCGGCTGCGCAATGTGCGCACGTTCCTGTCCGCAAACGGGACGCAGAAGGCCGTGCCGCTGGCGCTGAACTTCATCGCGTCGGGCCTCGGCTGCGGCGTGCTGCTCGCGTACCCGCAGATGGCCAACGTAGCCGGGCTGCAGGGCCTGCTGGTTTACGTGCTGACGTCCGCGCTGCCGATGTACGTGTTCGCGTTCTTCGGCCCGCTCATCAAGCAGACGTGCCCGGACGGCTTCGTGCTGACCGAGTGGGTGCTGCGGCGCTTCGGGCGCGTGGCCGCGCTCTACCTCAGCGCGTGCACGATCCTCACGCTCTACCTGTTCATGGTGTCGGAGATTGTCTCGCTGCGGCTCGCCGTCCAGGCGCTCTCGAACATCAAGCCCATCCCCGTCGTCGTCGTGCAGTGCGTCGTCACGACCATCTACACAGCCATCGGCGGCTTCCACATCTCGTTCGTCACCGACTCGCTGCAGGCCACGGTCGTGCTGCTGCTGGTCGTCGTCGGCGCCGTCGCGGTCGGCACGTCCGTCAAGATCGACCCCGCGCGCATCGGGCCCTCCGGCCTGCTGCGCCCCTCGCGCCTCGGCTGGCAGCTCGTCTACATCCTCACCGTCGCCATCTTCACCAACGACTTCTTCATGTCCGGCTTCTGGCTGCGCACCTTCGCCGCGCGCTCCAACCGCGACCTGCTGCTCGGCTGCTCGCTGGCCGCCGTGCTGCTCGCCGTCGTGCTGCTGCTCGTCGGCGTCACCGGCCTGCTCGCCGTGTGGGCCGGCTACGCGCCGGTCGCAGACCTCGACAGCGCCAGTTTCTTCCTGCTGCTCGCCGCGCTGCCCGCCTGGGCCAACGGCGTCGTGCTCGCCCTCGTCGTCGTGCTATCCACCTGCACGCTCGACTCCTTCCAGAGCGCACTCGTCTCCACCATTTCCAACGACCTCTTCCGCAACCGCCTGCCCCCGCTCTACGCGCGCGCCGCCGTCGCCGTCGTCATGGTCCCCGTCGTCGTCGTCGGCCTGCTGGCCACCGACATCCTGGCCATCTACCTCATCGTCGACCTGCTGTCCGCCGCCGTCGTCCCCGTCATGCTGCTGGGCTTCTGGCCGCGCGCCGCGCGCCTGTCTGCCTGGGAGCTGATCGGCGGCGGCCTCGGCGGCCTGCTCTGCGTCTTCGTCTTCGGCGCCATCTACTACCGCTCTGCCCGCGAGGGCGGCCGCCTGCTGATCATTGCGAACGGCCTCTACGTCGACGACTGGGGCACCTTCGGTGCCATGGTCGTCGCCCCGCTGGGCAGCCTGCTCTTCGCGGCGATCATCTTCGCGCTGCGCACCGCCGTTGGCCGCGCGCGCCCGGGACTACTCAAGGTACGCGCCAGGGCCGACTCCGACAAGCTCTTTGCAGCCTCGCCCCGCACTTCCCTTACATAAGCCACTAGTATTCTCGTGTAACGTCCCTTTCTGGCCCGCTCGGCCAGCCAGATACGCGCCGATGGCTCGACGCGCACGTGGCGGCCTCGAACGTCGGGAAAACCTTCCGACGGCTGAGAAAACCACGTCGGGGCCCGCGGCGACGGCGAGAATTCGGCGCTTCTATCTTGGTCCATTTTCGGTGTGAAACACGCCGCAAACGCAGGCCAGGCAGCCAGGCGGGCACTGGAGGTTCATCTCCCTAAACGGCTAACGGCAGCTAGGTGAGAGAGGGCAATATCAGAGGATTTTGCCTGCGCCAGAGGGCGGCCGTAGCAAGAACTTGGACCACGGTCGTGCGTATCGTGGGCGATGTAGGCAAGAGTAGTCGTGCGGCCGTTCATATAGAAGCAGCGCCGAGCAGGTTGCGTAGATTTAAAGCGAGGACTACATAGCGAGCTGGAGGCACTCTCTAAGAACAGGATGTCGCAGTTGAAGGACGGGGCGGCCGGCCCGCACGGGCAGGGACCGGTGTACCACATCCCGCGGTCGCAGTCCACGGGCGACCTGTTCCTGATTCCCGAGCTGGACCAGGAGCGGGAGCGGCGGCGGCGGCAGGGCGCGCACAGCATGTCGAGCGTCTCGCTGCAGGAGCGCGCGCGGGCGCCGACGGCGTACCAGCGGTTGCGCACGCAGATGAAGCAGAGCTTCCAGTTTCCGAACGGCGAGAGCTTCACGCCGCGCGCGCAGCTGCGGCCAGGCGGCGAGCGCGCGCACAGCCTCTGCGGCGCGCGGCCGGAGGCGGCGGCGTGGCCGCGGCGGTCCGCGAGCCTGCAGAAGCCGGCAGGGCGCGGGTATGCCGCCAAGGCGGCGAGCGCCGAGTCGCTGGTGCGGCGGCCGCCGGGGGACGCGTCGCAGGAGCACGCGTCCCCTGGGCGGGCCGCGGCCCCGGCGGCGTTGCCTGCCGCATGCCACGTCACTAAATCGCAGAGCTGCACGTCAATCAAGACACTGAGCAACCCGACCACGTCCTCGAGCAGCATCTCGCAGAGCAGCGGGTCGCTGATCCGTGAAAATGCTTCGGGAAGTATTACCAGCGCCAGCGAGATCAGCCAGAAAACGGACGGACAGAGGATGGACATCCCGGGTTTGGACGCGGACCGCAAGCCGTTTGACACAGAGCAGGACTACCAGGCCTGTCTGACGCCGGTGGTGTCGCACCACTCGGGGTCGGAACAGACGCCACCGACGCCGACCGCGGCGGCCGAGCAGGCCAGCGCGGACGCGAGCCCGAAGCGCGCCAACTCGCGGCTCGGGCTGTTCTTCAAGAAGCTGCTGCCCAGCATCAAGCGCAAGCCGAAACAACAATCGGGTCTCCCTTCGACCCCGACGCATTCCTACGCCAGCACGGCAGATAGCATGCATCGCTCTCCTCTGTCTGTGGGACCCGAGCCATTTAGCCAGAGCTATCTGGACCTCACAGAGGAGAACAATGACAACTCCTCACTGTCATCCTACGAGCGAGAACCAGCCAGTCTGTTTGACATCGATCTCGTGTTTGATACCCTGTTGTTAAAAAGCGATCGCCATGACGAGCCCAAAAAAGATTGCAAGGGCTTGGCAAAGGAGGAGTCCACAAAGACAAAACAATGCGTGGTGATAAAGCATGATACTCCTCCTGCGGCCAATAGGACGTCGCTGACGCATGAATTAGACTATGAGCTCATCCATGAGTTTTCAAAACTAGGCGAATACATACGGACGGGAACGGAAGGCCAGGAACTGGGGGCCACACTACTCTCCCTATCATCGTTCAGTAACCTCACCCCGCCGCCAAGGTCGAATCGCAGGCCGGTTTTCAGGCAGCCGGATGTTTCGCAGTCCTTCTACCACTCTAACATGACACTATCGCCGGACTTCGCAAAGGGGATCCGCGCAAATGACAAACTTTCGGCATTTCAATATAAAGATCGAATACTATCCAACCTGCAGCAACATTGGAAGGTCGTGCACGTGAACGAGACGATGCCGCGCCAGTCGTCTCCTTCGAAGTCCATCATAAGCTCCCAGCCCTCGCTGGAGTTCGCCAACTCCTCGTCGTCGAGAAGCTCGTCGCCGCTAGATTCGGCAAAATCCGTCAAATCCACTAAGCGCATCGAGTTTGCCGACGTCATCTACGTTAATGATACATACTCTCATTGGGACTACAGGCGCAGCGACAAACGGTTTTTGCGCGAGCGTAAACAGCTCATGACTTCTGCACATGGCCTTCCATTTGTCCAAGCTGTCAAGTGGGAACTAAACGAATACAAGAGACATGAGATGATGGTCCATCCAGAGAGCATGCAGAATACTCAGTTCTTCGTTTGAAGAGTTGATTTTGCTTAAACATAAAATACACGACCGCCCTAATATTTTTAAAAGTTGTTTTATGTACGCACATAGATATGAAGTGGAAAACATATAAACAGGGCCCTGCCTTTGCTTGTACTGTAACACCAGACGCCGATCGATGGATCGGGCTCCCAACAAACCGGTGATGGCAGTGCAAATTCTCTCTCCGGATTTGACTTTAACACTCGAAACTCGTTGGACAGCCATATATAATAACAAACATTCTTATGACATGTCAGTGTTATCCCGGAGGCTATTAGATGTTAGGTACCACAAGGCACATATGCAGCAGAACTAAGACCTCATACTCTGAAATAGAGCCTTTCCGTTGGACCCCTTGTCATTAGGCCGTCCTCGAGGATAGTTTCTAGATCTTTGAACAAAAACTACTTAGCGCCCCTCACATGATCATGCCTTAAACGAAAACACCGAGAATCTAATAGCATGGATTCCGTCCGGAACTTTTATGATACCATCATCAAGTCATCGCATCCTCTAGTGCTCAGCTTACATTTAGCGGGTAAGGCCATTCCCGTGGCCTTCTACCTGCTTGGTGGGTGGTTCGTAAGTTACACGTCGCACTTCCTGATCATCACCATACTGTTGCTGGCAGTAGACTTCTACTTGACTAAAAACATCAGCGGTAGGAAGTTGGTGCACCTTAGATGGTGGCACAATGCTACAGGGACCAATGAGGACGGCAGTCCGTTTGTATTCGAGTCTTATAAGCAATATCCGGACTACTCTGGGCCTGCCGTGAACCCGATTGATTCGAAGTTGTTCTGGATATCAACGTACGCAGCACCTGCGCTTTGGGCATTGTTCGGCGTCTTATGTGTGCTGAGACTACAATTTATCAGCCTCTTCCTGGTGCTGTTCGCAGCAGGGTTAACAGGTTACAATGCGTACGGATTCCGCTCCTGCGACAGATGGGAGCCCAACAAGAAAAGCTCGGAGACAAGCAGCATATGGCCACAAATGCCTACATTCACGAATGTGGAGAACATCCAGCGGCTGTTCACCTTCCAAACCTTTTTTAGGAACGGTTGAAGCTGTCGGTCGCCCTATATATAGTTTGATAAGATTACACGAATAAGGTATGATCGCATGCTGAGAAGAGACTAGGCAATCACCTCCGTTTATATATACATGGCTTTAGTAGCCAGTTTCCTTCTGGATTTTCCGACCGCTTAGACTCTAGAGCTTCCTTCTCTGTTTCCACTTCGATGAACTTCTGCTTACGCTCGAGCTTGGCTTTGCGTTCTTCTAGGATCTCCTTTGGAGGCTTGAAGAACTCAAACTTCGTGAACATTTTATTGCTGTTGTCTGTGTGTTTATGGAAAAAGCCACAGAGCTTGAGCGCGTTCACGAACTCGTCACCGTTGCCGTCGGAGAACCTAGATTTGATCTCTGCAATCCAAAGTTCGCCACGAGGAGCCAGTATCCTATAAGCTTCCTTAATGAAATCTAGGAAATTCGTCCCCATCAATGCTAGACAAAATATCACAATAGTACAGGAGTTTTCTGGAAGCGGCACGTGTCTAATATCCGCGACAGTGATTCTTTCGTTGGCCTTCTTCAGGTCGAAACTATGCACTTCGCAGTCCTTCTTGAACTTGGAGCGTTTATTCTCCCGCTGGAAAAAAGTGTTCACGTCTAGCGCCAATTGTGCCTCGCCGCAGCCCATGTCTGCTATCACGATCTTCTTATTCTTAAGACCGGGAAGGCCCCCGGGCGCGTTAACAGGCTTCTTTGCTCTGGCACGGATCTGCTGCACGAGAAGATCAACCGGATTCTCGGGCCAGGCCTGCACTTGCGAACGGAAACCCTCGTGATACTCGTCAAAAAGCTGAGGTTGTTCTTGGATCAGCTTGTATGCATCCTCTGAAGAAATAGTGTATAATCTTTCATTGATCCAGCGAAACCTGGAGCCAGACAATTTAGCCATCATCTTCTTTTGCAGCGCCGTGAGGGGTTTTTTGCTCACCGGCGCCTCCACCATCTTAGTCTGATCGGCGGCGCTATTATTCGCCTCTTCTTCGTGCTTTCTCTTAGCAGGTTTTGGCTTCTCAATCTTAGGTGCGTCACGCTGCTCGGGGGAGCGGTCCTGTGTATCTGTTGGCGCCTCCTCTAGCTTAAGTTGTGGCTTCTCGGGCACTCTTTTCTCTTTGTTCTTAGACTTATTCTTCTTTGCCTTTTGCTTATCATTCTTGTTAGCCTTGTCATATGCAATTTCCTTGGAATCTATGCTCCACCCGTCGACCTTGAACAAAGCCATAGCGGTTAATTTGTGATCTGCGGTAGCTGTACGTACTGGTAGTCGTAGCTCATCGCGCATCGATAATGTTTTATGCAGAGCCTAAAATTTTCAAAACACCTTAACACCACACTACACGCGATTAAGGAACACTGTCGCTGGCTCATCGGCAGCCCTGTGCAATAATAAAAGTGGCTACAAAGAGAGATCCTTCTCTCCAGTAGTCCTAGCAAATTCTGGAGTTTATATAGTTGAATCTTACCAGGAGATAACCCCGTTCTTCCGACTTTGCGTCCAGGAACCAGCTGTCGACTAATTCTGTACGCTGTGAGATATGTTGGCGCAGAAGCACTTTAGTCAAGTTTACAATGAATGGGGCCGACATCTGTGGCAAGCCACAAGTACTGCGTACTTGATGATAGAGTAACTTACCAGCACGCACGTGTAGTTTCAGCCACGTATCAATACGCGCAACAATATGCTCTTTCACAGGCAATAAATGCAGCTGTATCTGATCGCTCCCTTCTAGAGATAGCACCCCCATGGTACAGAACTGCGCGAGGACAGAGTCATACAACAGCGCCTTTGTCTTCTCTAGCCCCGCAGAAAAGGCGTCATGTTCCCCGCGGCGCGTGAGCGCGACCGCATGCAATATTTGAGACAGAACCAGCACCTCAGCTAGAGGCCTCCTGTACGGGACCTGCTGCTGCCCTGCACAGTCGAAGAAATAGGCCAGAAGAGCGTCCTTGTACTGGTTCATCGTGTAGCGTACGGTGACAGTTGTCGCAGCTCTCGCCACCGGTGCACAGGGCACATATGCTGACCCCTCAATTGAAGCAGCCGGTTGCAGGCTCTTGCAAGATGCCGCGTCATCGCCACAGTTGCTTTCTGATGTGGGCGCCTGCCTGGGGGCACCATCTGCCTCTACGGCAGCCTTCCGCCGTGCACTATAGAGGCCGTTTAGAAGGTCAGGACCCAGTTCCCAAACGTAGCCCAGCTGCCGCCTAAATAGCATAGTGACCTCCCAAAACTGGATCTCGCTCTCTAACCCTACCACATATTCCAGGTGCTCCACCACCAGGTATAACTCCGAGGGCCGGTCGATCCTGCCGGTGGGGTTCATGTAACCACTAACAGCCACTGTCCGGCCAACTAGCGCAGTAGCCTCGCCAGCGAGCTCTTCATCGCACTGACACCACATGAGCCCGGTACAGTCGTCAATGTGCAGAAACATCCAGTCTACTCCTGCCTGCCGATGCCAGCCATAACCGACGACGCACCCCTGGACTTTGATCCGGCGTACCGGGTGGTTAAGGTACCACACAATCAGTTGTTGGGTCGGAATGTACCTTTGGTACAGGTGCCCAACGCGCCGAGACAGGGCTAGGCGCTGGCGGATGTCCTTGATGAAGCAGTTGGTGATATTATCGAAGTACTCCGAAAGAACGAGAAGAGTTGGGTGGAAGAAAGGTACCACGATGCGCCGTCCTGCCTCATCAAGCGTCTCATAGTGGACTATGTGGTCGGCGCATGTGCCCATGTTGGCGTCGTGCGAGAGTAGTTCGCTAGTCGATGCTATTCACTTTTCATAGGCCTCCCGGCCATGACAGCTCGAGAGTCCCTACGCAGAACGCCAGCCGAAGGGCAGCGAAGGGGCTTGCCAGACTGATAGGACCAGCGAGTCGCGCTACCGCACGTTTATAGCTACGTAGATACATCATTTGTTCGGGCTGAAGAAATCAGCCCTCGGGAGCCAGCGTTCATAGTAATAAACATGAGAAGAGCAACCGCACAGTTCAAGAAGCTCTACTTTTTTCAACTCCGAGAAGTGTACTGGCTTCTCAATGGCCCCAGATGTGTCATCGCATGATGAGCTATATGGAACACTTCTTTCAACATGTTCAGGTCCGTGTTAAGCTGATGAAAAAATTCCGATGACTTCAGGAATAGACTACCATCAAGACTTTAAACGGCTTCCAACCTCGCAGTATCTGCTCAAGGTTGTCTTTCGACATCTACTGAGTTGCATGCCGCCAGTTATTGATCGAATACGTTAGCATAAAGGATTGAGAATACCTGGTGCTGGTTTTAACCGGGGTTGACGTCAATGGGGCTTTCGATAGAGCAAAAGTACAACATCTGTCTGATGGCAGAGCGGCATCCAAGGTGGACGCAGCTCGAATTAGCACGATGGGCGTATGAGGTTTACCAACTACCGAAGTGTCCCTCTCAGGGAACAATCTCGAGGCTCTTGGCGAAAAAGGCCGTTTTCCTCAACAGCAAGGAGCACGAGAAGGATGCCAACCGGCTGCGGAAGCCGAATAACCTGCTCGTGCGACGGATCCTTCAGGAGTGGACGTCGCAGTCGATATGGAACCGGATTCCCGTGACATCTCCGATTCTGCAGGATACGGCACAATCCATATGGCATCGAATTCCGCCCGAAATGCGCGAGGGGAACGGCTCCTTCAGTTACAAATGGATAACCCACTTGCTCTCGAAGATGGACATCAGTGTGGACCAGGAACTGCCGAAGCCACCGAAGATCTGGACGTTTGAAGAAAGATCGGAGCTCAAAAGATGGCTGGCGCAACTGCCACCAAAGAACCTTTTCACGCTGGATGAGACGTTTCTAGCGTACAACCTGCCGCTCTGCTTCGAACAGTATGAATCAGCAGATATAAGGAGACGTATAGATATTGTTACTGTCATGCTCTGTGCCAACATGGATGGCAGCGAGAAGCTGCATCCGATGGTTGTAGGACGGTACGAGAACTACCAGAGATTCCGGAGCCATTTCCCCTGCGAAGGGAACACATCGCATGCGGGACGTCGGGCGCCTGGTTTCCCGAACTACAACGGTGTTTTTGAGGCGCTAAATACGGGGGCTGAAGCCTTGCCGAATGGCGATCTGAAGCTCGGTGAGCAACTAGCGCAAAAGTATGGGATCACCTACCACAGCAATAGAAAATCATGGCTGACCAGTAACATATTCCATGACTGGCTCAGTACTTGGGATAAGCGACTCGTGGTCGACAATAGGAAGATATGGATCATCCTCGATGATTCGTGCTCTCACCGGCTCCTCAATCTACACCTAAAGAACATAGAATTAGTGTACACTTCGGTGTCCTCCAGCTTTCTTCCGTTTAATTGGGGTGTTATAGATGAATTCAAGGCTGGCTACAGGATACAGCAATATAAGGCGCTGATTGATCTCCAGGAAGATATTGCAAGTAAGAACAACGGAATCAAGCCTCTTTTGTCCTATGAACAGTCTGCATTAACAATATCAAATGCCTTTAAATTTATTAAACTTGCCTGGGAGGCTATTCCGCCTGATACAATTAAGGCCAATTGGAAAGCCTCTGGAATTTTACCCCCGGAAATGATCAACTTTACTGGGACTGTTAGCATGGCATTTAAGAAGAATGAAGTATTAGAAGCTAAGCTGAACCACCTATGCCAGAAGTTTTACTGTATTAAGAAGTGGGACTATGATATGCTTTTGGACCTCAACATCGAGAACAAAAACACAAATTTCTTAAGTTCCGAGGAGATTATTGAGAGTGCTATTGTGGATGCTTGGGAGCCTGAAGAGGTCAGCTTAGAGATGGTTCGTGAGGATGAGTTTGGTTCAATTAGTGTTTCTAACAACTCAGTATCTCTGCCAGATGGTAATGATACTTTTAGCATCTCTAACTTCAGTCAAGATACCGGATTCCCAATTAATAATGAACTGAATTCAGATAGGAATCCATTGGATACGACTATTAGCTATTCAAACGAGGGTGGGGTGGCAGAGCATCGCTCTTTCATTTCTGATAATACACATCGAGATGGGCTTACACGAAGAGCGACAGTAAGCGAGCTAATTGACAGGAATGATGACTTTTTCGTAAATGCCATGCAACAAGATATTGTAACGGACCAAATATTACAAGATATGTTTGATTTGTCAACTACAAATGTACAAGTGCCTTCTTCAACGGAAAACTCAGAAATATCTGTCCCTACTGTTGTGCCATTTTCTCATCCATCTCGAGGGTCTTCTCAGGACAAAATTAGATCTCCAGCATTTGACCATGTACCATCCGGGAGCAGTACAGAGCCTGCTGTTGGTGGACCTGGTCTGCAAAGTAATGCGGAAGATAAGGTAGACATCACACTTGGGGAATCTTCTATGCCATTTACTCCTGAAAACATAGATACCGATGAACTGGACAATTATATTAGCAGTGTCACCAGCAATCCGCCGAACTCGTTGAATAACGAGCGTTTGATAATGCTAACGACTCTCCAAACGAATATTGAGATAGCAAAAGCCATGGCAAGTATTCTGAAACACGCCGAAGTTCGGGAAGTAGGACTTTCTGAGAACGCGTTAAATGAGATGAGGTTAAGTTACAATAATTGCCTCATAAAGATCAGGAATGCAAGACACTTATTGAACAGTGATACAAAAAGAAAGAGGCGCAGGGTGGAACAGCATTCTCTTGGAGATACCGTGATACAAGTCTCAAAACCGGTACCACCAACTACTACAGGATCTTTGCAGTCTGATGACACCGTCTTCTCCAATAGTATAAACTTTAGTTAGGTTACTATAAGTACCCGGAGACACGAGACATGCTATCCATTGTGCTGAATTTTAATAGCTGTCCGAATCCTCCGTAAAATGTGTATATATGTTAGTTTATAAAGGCTGTAATTCGAGATATCCATGATATCAGGCGCGCCGAAGGAGTTACAAAAAACGCGGATCCTATGAGTACGATATATGGGCAAATAATGACAGGTGTCAAATTATAGTACCATCAAACAACTTTCCCCTACTTCTAGTTTCCAAAAATTCCAGTGCCACTTCTTTGGTTTCATCATCGATGATTTTAAAGACACCCTTATTAACACTAAGGCTCAGCCAGTTATCTCTTGTGATATTACCAAGAATCAATCTCAGATCATCATCAAGCTCAGTATCGGGTGGGATTTTCTTCATTACCTCCAAAGTTTTTTCGCCATACTCATCTCGATGCTCTAGTAAGCTTTTTATGAAGTTGGGCTTATCCAAACTATAACTTACCAAAAAATGCCACAAGTCGGAGTCATTACTATCAATGACAAAAGAGATCGCTAATGCGGGATCGTTGAGTTTATCAATAATTAACGACAAGGCTTTTCTTGTTTCTCCAATTTTGCCCCATAAATATATCAACTCCTGATGATAGCCATCTTTTTGGCTACATATTTTGATGGCTCTATCGATATCATAATTGGAATGCTTTTTTAGAAATGACAATAGCTCACTCTGTTTAAAACGTGCATAAAGCTCGACCAGCTGCGTTTCATAGGGCACAGCCATGAGCGGCTCAACGGCTGAAAGCCCTTTGAAATATAGAAATAGTATAATCTGTAGCTCTTGAGAAAAGGTATCAATTATTTGACTCATAGGAATAGAGTTTCGGTTCTGCACAAGGAGTTCGACAGGCTTGGAAAATGTAGTTTGCGCCACTCCCAATGATAGATTATTAATCTCTTCAACTGGGCCGGCGTATGGAAGTAATATTATTTCAACTAATCGATCAAGAAACGTGACAAGCATATCCTCTTTAATCAAAAGATCAAGTGCCTCAGGATCTTTCATATCAATCAAGTGCCCAACTGCTGGCAGATATTTCTTATGCACCAGGTACAAATGACAGAGAGCTTGGCAGAATTCCCTTCTTAGTTCGCCCTCAACATCCCGTAGTTTATCTTCTAATTTGTCTTCTAATATGTCTGGGGAGTAGTAACCAAAAGGCCATTTCTTAGAGTATTCTGAAAGTTGAGAGCTGGAATTCTCATCAATATAAAAGAATAATACAGTTTCATAAATAGCTGTATCCAACTGTGGTTCCGTAGGAATGTGAGGTGCTATTAAGTTCACTTTATCGGCGTCGAAAAACCTTCTAATTATGTCTTGCCAACTATTTCTCGCAAACGGACGCGCGGCAGCATCTTCAGCAGACTTCCAGGGGAAAGCTCCAAATATAGTATTCGTCATCTTGGCAGCCTCATCCCATTTTTTCTCTTCCAATATCTGATTAATATATGCCAATCCAGTTTTTAGTCTATCCACGTCATTCATCACAAAACGACCAACTTCCCATGCTTTAAAATAAAACCGATTCTCCATATACCATGTATATCTGTCTTCCAATGTGAGTTCTTTGACAAGTATTGCGTCATTGGCACTAATGAGGTAATATTCTGGCGTATTGGCGCCAATATATTTCCCTAAATGATAATCATTTAGTGACAAGTTTTGGAAGTTCTTGGATATGATTTCATCGTTGTGTATTTCTTCACCTGTAAGCATATCAACGACCTTTAATTCTGGAGGACCACTCTTGGAGTTAAACGCATTGATCCCCAGAACTAAAAGCTGGTCATCTTTAAATGATGCAACTCCGGCAATCAGACAGTCCATTTTAAAATACGTCTCCAGCTCTACCTTCTTATCAGGCAGAGCTCTGAGACTAGAAGCCGCTGTGGTTAGTATAGAACCTAGTTTCTTTTGCCTATCAATTTGGTTGGCCAGCGATACCTTGAATGTCCAAACAGATACCCCCCAACAAACAATGATCGTGTTAACTTCTGGAAAGTGGACCCGAGGACGATATAAGTCTGGTCGAATGGAATCGTCCGTTGGAAACGGGACACAAAGTAGCTTGGACTTACTCGATATACTGTAGAATGTGATACCGCTATCATTCATCCAAAAAACAATATCGTCCACCGTATATATCCCTACAATGGGCCCGTGGTCGCGATCTACCTTGGTGTCTACCCGGGTCCCAATCCAGTTGCGCTGAGAAACGATCACTTCGCCCGCCATGCCGCCAGAAATGAATACCTTGGAAGTGCGATAGTTCTGATCCAGAACAACAGAATGGACTGGCCGCTTAAAGTCAAATGCCATGATATCAGAAGCGTTCTCAATGGAGCCGACTACAACCGTCCCGTCGATTGAAGCCGTAGCAAAATATTCTCCGTCCGTGTGAATCGCCATTATAGAGGACCGATGGCACTTGAAAGTCCGAATAGTGGTCAGGTCCGGCTCCGTCAAATGGATTATGCCAGAGTGCGTCGCAAATGCAAACAGCTTATCATGGAATAAGCAAGCAGAGATAGAATCCCTCTGGAAGAAGTTCTTAGGGAGTTTCGTGATCCGAGTATACTTCAACATGGGAGGCTCGGTGTCTTCCTCTTCCTCCTCTTCCTCGTCCTCCTCCCCGTTGTCACCCGTATTATGACCGCTCATGCTCGAGCGCTCATCCTTCGTAGTCGCAGAATCGGTCTCAACTACTTTCAGCTTCTCAGAATCCTTTGAAGTATCGTTATCGTCTGATTCATCCCTATCAAACCGTTCCAAAACTTCGCTCGGTGGTATACTCTCATCTGAACCTGCCTCTGGCATGATATAGACTGCTTCTCACAGAGTCTTGCAGGTGACGACTATAAGTTGGATCCACATAGAGTGAGTGCCCTTTAAAATTGATATCCATATGAAAAATAGCAAGCTAACACACTGAACAACTTCATCCTAGACCAGAGAGTAGAATGCCAAGAGCAAGGAAAGGGGCTCTGGTGCAATGTGATCCATCTATCAGGGCACTGATATTACAGATAGATTCCGGAACACATGACATTATATGGGAAGAACTTGACGAAACGCATCTACTGGTGGATCCAGCAAAAGTGTCCTACATTAAAGAAAAGCTAAACTGGTTCCTTTCGAAGAATATATACAATCCATCCGAGGAAGAGGAAAATCCTTAGGGGGACTAAATACGATTAGGCATGTGTATATTTAGGAATGCGTTATGAATGCTTTGGCGAGCCAGAGTCCTTCATGCCGTCTGTCGCCGATGGCACCATTGTGGCATCGAAGAGGTCATTCAGAAGGTCTGGAGTTAGCAAGACGTCTAACGTATCGTGGGGTATAGCGCCCCGCGCTACCTCTGCAGAGATGCCCTCGATGTACATGGAATATTCCTGCACCACTGCATTACGGACCGCGTGGACTATGTGGACTGCGACGGACTGGTCTGGCATATGCGCAGCGACGAGTTGCTGAAACTTGGGTAGCCGTTCCTCAATGTTCATCTTGAGTTTGAGATTGGCACCGGGGAGGGCATCTGGCAACGTCACTTGAAGAGTGTCCTGTAGTAAGTCCCGTGCAGCGACCGTCGTGATTGTGTTGAGCAGGTTCCTGAGCTCTACCACGATTTCTGAACGGGCGTCGATCATATTGTTAACTATCTTCGGTACGGTTTCGCGAGCGAGACTGAGGACAGAGCCTGAGCCGCCAGACGGAAATGAACCCTTGCGTATCGAGTTAATAAGCTCGCCCAAGCCGGAGAAATCAAGATATGTCTCATTACTGCTGTATTGAATATCGAAGTGCTGCACCTGGTCGCGTAGCATCAAGAGGTTCTTGAGGTATGTCAGCATGTCATCTAAATGCGTGAAGTCTGGCGAAGACTGGTATGCACCTTTTAACGATTGTATACAGTCATGCACAATATGATGGGCGAGATTATCAAACACAGAGGAATTGACCAGCTGATATACCTTTGAAAGCAGCGCAAGAGCGTAAAGAAGGGATGGGTAATAAGCCTTCAATTGGTTGCCTACCAAACTGCCATTTTCTGGAAGTTCATAATTTTCCAGGAATTGCAACAACAAGCTGTGATCTTCGTCTGCAGCTCCAGTATGCGTATCGACCATTGTACCGTATGTTCCCTTGCCTGTGCGCTTGTCTGTATCCTCCTTAGGTGGAGTATAGTTCGTGACTTTGCGCTGTACATACGCCTCTGCACGAAAGATCAACCTGGCCTGTAGATCCTGCAGAATCGGTTCAAAAAGTCTATCAAATCTAACTTTACCAAATTGTAAGCTGTATTCAGTGGATGATTCCTCAAACTGATAGTATTTATTCAAAAGAGTGATCGCGTCGCAAATATGTGTAATGGAGCTTTCTCTTAGAATATCTGCCCGGGTCGAATCATGTAGAGGCTCGCATAGTTGATAGAGCCAATCGTTGATACGCTGCAAATCGGTTTCCTGAGGAAAGAACTTGGAAAATATGTTATACTCTTTTTCACACAGTTTGGTGAAGAATAATATATTCTGCTGTAGCGAACGAACCATGATATTCTCGCCCAGCAGGCCTGCTGACTCCTCCAATTGGGCCCTTATAGTATGCTGTAGCAACTTGTCCCTGATACGGAAGTAATGCTCATAGCACTCGTCAAGTAGAGAGGCTAACTCTTCCCGGTACTTGGAATTGGACTCCAAATTCACTTGCTGCTGCAGTGTCTGAAGCAGGGACGAAAATTCTTCTGCAGCTGCAGCGAACTTATTGTAGAGAAGGGCGTCCCTCGAGGCGCTCCCAGATGTCCCGTTCGCAATGTTCAGAAGCTTGGAGTTCACATCTGTCTCCACACCTCTGAGGAAGTTCGTGAGATAGTTGACAATCAAACTGCAAGACCTGACTAGACATTGCTTGAACCGCAGCCTATACGCGCCAACCTCCGAATACATGGGATGCGCGTCCATGAACTCCAGCGAACTGTTTATCTTGCGCAGAGTATTACGGAAGGACTCCCTTTTGACCACATTCGCCGAGGAATACTGGTTGAGCTTCCGCATGACCGGGTCTAGTGCTTCGAAGTGACTCAACTCCGTGCTGATCTGCTCATACTGAGCGGCCAACTGGTCGTACTCCGTATGCAAAACATCTGTGGTTTCCTGGAAGTGCGCCACCTTGAGCGATATCTCATTAAACTTGGTAACCAGCTCTCCCAACTGATGATTGACTGCACTGGTTTCCGTCAGCAGGTCCTCCAGTTCGCCAGTTCTGGTGTCCACTTCCGCCACGTATCCGCTGTACAATGTATACTCGTCGTTCGCAGACCCCAGAGCAGAAGCTCGCCGCCACTCTGGCGCCAGCAGCTCAATTACCTGAGGTTCAATCTCTGTTTCAACCGTTGCCAACAGAGTGTCTACTTTTTGGCGTAACGAACTATCCCCAAAAAGCGGAGGCAGCTCATCGTGAGAGGAGGCACCGGGATTTGCCGCTACATCCTGTATGACTGAGTTCTTCCGGCTCCTAGGCATGGTGCAGTTGCTGCCTCAACGGCTTTCTTCCTGGTGCAGGTCTGCAGTGGTTCGTGCTTATGCGCAAGCAGAATACCATGTTGAGCCGGCGAAATCTCATCACGTGATCATCATCTTGCAACGGCTCGGAGGACGCTGATGCACTGTTCCATAGGCTTAGGGCGCAATTATACGCTAGCTAGTTATATTGATAATATGTACATGATGCCTTCGGCACGACAGCGCACTCAGTGCTCGGCCGCCGCGCCGCGCTCGGCAAGCTCTTGTCTCAACTTGGCCTTCTCGGCCTCCACGTCCAGACCAAACTCCTCAGCCAACCTGCGCTCCAGCCTCAAGCGCTTTTCCAAGCGCTCCTTGCGCATGCGTGCCAGCTCGGCCTGGATCTCGTACTTCTCCTTGGGGATCTTGTTCAGCGACTCGGGGTCTGGCCAGAAGCCAGGCACGTTCAGCTTGCGGTCGGTGTCCGTTCCGATGTAGTACATGACCCCCACAGGGGCGAGCAGGCAAAACGAGAAGCGGAACAGTTCCAGCTGGGCTCGCGTGTACTTGAAGGGTAGCCTCATCTTGCTTGCGGGCTCGTTGTGTGCTTGTGTGGTAGCGGCAAGAGAGGCCTCAGCGACGCGGGGCTTTCTAGTACGGGTTTCGGCTGTCTCACGTGATGCGGATGTCACGTGGCGCGCACGCGTTGCTACTTGGGCGCATCGCAACAACCACTACTCCCACAAAGGTACAGGGGGCATCGCCGATGCAGATTGGACTGGCCCGACCGGCAACTGCAGTCGCATGGTTCGCTCCACGGACGAGGATACGCTCGTTGGTAAATCCTGGTTTTCTTGCAGAAAAATTTGCGGGCCATCGCACTGTTAGCCATCTCCGACTCCTCGCCACGATGTCCAAGAAGCTCAAGATGACCCCGTTCAAGCAAATCTGTACGCACTCGGGCTCGTTCCACGCTGACGAGGCGCTCGCAGTGTACATGCTGCGCCTACTGCCTGAGGGTAAAGACGCCAAGCTCGTGCGGTCGCGCGACCCGGCCAAGTGGGAGGAGTCCTGTATCGTGGTGGACGTCAGTGGCAAGTACGACGGCGTCAAGTACTTCGACCACCACCAGCGCGAGTTCTTCGAGACGTTCAGCGACCAGTACAAAACCAAGCTCTCGAGCGCCGGCCTGGTGTACAAGCACTTTGGACGGCAGATCGTGCGCGCGCTGTGCCCTGAGATCAGCGACGAGGACACCGAGCTGCTCTACGAGAAGGTGTACCGCGACTTCGTCGAGGCCCTGGATGCCAACGACAACGGCATCAGCAACTTTGACGCCGAGGAGCTCGGCGTGCGCCCGCGCTTCCACGACAAGAACATCTCCATCCCGGGCATCGTCGCCAAGATGAACCCCGACTGGAACGAAGAGACCAGCGACGCCCGCTTCGACGAGTGCTTCCTTACCGCCTCGGCCTTTGTCGGCGACTGCTTCGCGCGCGTCGTGCGCGGCTATGGCCGCGCGTGGCTACCCGCCAAGGACATTGTCCGCGCCGGCGTGCGCGACCGCGCCGCCGTCGACCCCAGCGGCCGCATCGTCGTCCTCGAGCGCTTCTGTCCCTGGAAAGAGCACCTCTACGACGTCGAGCGTGAGCTCGGCCTCGTCGGCGAGGTCCTCTTCGTGCTGTTCGCCGACTCCTCTGGTTCCTGGCGCGTCTCCACCGTCCCGCAGTCGGCTACCTCCTTCCGCTTCCGCCACGGTCTGCCAGAGCCTTGGCGCGGCCTGCGTGACGATGCCCTCTCCGAGGCGACCGGCGTCCCCGGCTGCATCTTCGTCCACGCCGCGGGCTTCATCGGCGGCGCGCGCACCCGCGACGCTGCCCTTGCGCTCGCCCGGCTGAGCCTCCCCGCCTAGCCGCCTACATACCTATTTATCGCCCTGGCCCTGGGCACATTCCGCGCAGATTAGCGCCAATTTGCAATTACATCATACAGGAGGCGATCCGCGCTCATCAAAAGGCCACGCTGCCTCTGCCGCCCGCCCCATATTTAGCCTCTCCACCGGGTCCCGGTAGCGTCCCCTACCGTTCCAGGCTACCAACAGAGCTGGTTTTCTCCGCCGGCTTTCGCTACTTGCGTACTCTTTCGCGTGCTCGTCAGCCACCGAACAACGCAGATGCCCCTAAAGTGGGCTGCGAGAAACAAGAAGCCACCATCTGCGCCGCAGTCGTGCGCAAGCAAGCCGTCCAGTGCGTCGCAGTCATCCTGCGTTGACGAGCGCATCAGCGCGACGCCGCGGAGCTCGATCTCGTCGAATTCAAGCCCTAATTCCAAAAATAATATGTCGCGTCATTCGCACTCCAATGGATCTGTTTACTCAGATGAAACAACATTGAAGACAGCCCAAACCCACTACACACAACAAGGCCAACAGGCAAAGCCGCAACAGCACACGCAGCAGCAGCAGCAGCAGCCACAGACGCCGATGCAGTTACAGGTGCCGACGGGGCAAGCGCACAAGCGGACGCTGACATGTGAGGACATGAAGGCGGGTGCGCGCTGCGAGGAGCAGGTGTCGCCCTGCTCGCAGCCGGCGGGCTCGCCGGTGCGACGTGGAGGCGGGCTGAACGGGGAGACGTACGACGGGACTGTGTTTCGGCTCGGGTGGGTGAACAAGGCGCAGGGCGCAGCGCCGGCGCGCGAGGGGCGATACAGCCACCAGCCAACAGCGTCACTGTCTTCGATCGGATCGGAGCGGCCGCACTTCACGGGAGGGGGGACGAGCGGGTACCAGTATGTCGCGACTGCGTACCGGTTGCACCGTGCGCAGCTCAAGGGCTGCATCCTGAATCTGTACAAGTCGGGCCTGACGAATGTGAAGTACTTCGACCCGGCGCTGGAGCCGAGCGCTGCGGCGCTGCAGATGCACCAGGAGCGACAGGAGATGCCCCTCCTGCAGCCGCCCCTCCCCTCCGAGGCTGTGCCGGCGCCTTCGATCCTGGAGGCGTCCATGGAGAGCGGCGAGCTGCGGCTGGAGTACCTGAGCGAGGCGTACCCTCATCCGGACCTACAGCTGGACAAGAAGGACGGCAAGATCCTTTCGGGGTCGCTGGAGTCGCTGTGCCACGCCGTGCTGTTCATGCCCACGACTGACGCGAAACGGGTCACAGACATCTTGTTGCTCCTGCCGCTCCTGGACGACTTCACGCGTGTCCTCAACTACTTCAACCTGTTCGGGAAGGTATTTTCGAAGCACCACCCGGCGGGCGCGGCGGGAGCCGATGACCTAAATCAGAACTACAACATCAGCAACGAGACAGACCGCCAATTGACGCTGCGGCTAGCCACAGTGGTCCAGACAGTGCTGGACATGTTCCCGGGCTTTCTGCTGGACGACAAGATTTTCCAGTCCCTGGTGATACTACTCGATACGATTTCCTTCCACGATGAAGACACGTCGCAGGAGCTGAAGGTGGCGATAGCGGAGAAACAGACGGTACTGGTCAAGCTGACCGGCTTTGCAAATGAACCCATCCAGTCCGCGAAACTCGATGTTTTAATAAAGGTGCAGAGCTTCCTGAAACTTGATACCGAGAAGGTTGCCAACCAGATTCACAAGATCAATCTAACCTTTAATAGGGTATGGAGCCCACAAGCCGATTATTCCCTACTTTACGACTCTCAATATACACAAAAGCACGTGGAACTAAACCCATTGGTATTTTTCAACGATAAAAATGTACAGTATTTGAGTCGCTTAATGGTGTCTCATATCTTCTGCGAAGAGACGGGATTTACGCCGAAGAAACGAGCGGAGGTTTTGACAAAATGGGTCCAATTGGGATGCAAGTTTGAGCGACTTGGGGACATGGTCTCATGGCTTGCAATTGCGACAGTAATATGCTCCATCCCCGTTTTACGCTTGACAAGGACGTGGCAATATGTGCCTGACTCTTACTTGAAGATAATTTTTAAGGATTGGGTACCCACGATTGTCCAGTTGGATCGCAGGCAAATGTCCTCCAAGTCGATGAACAGTGTTTTCATACTAGCCCCACCTAATTTAAACGATGCCTTTGTGAGGGACAATGTGATCCCTTACTTTGGCGACTTAGTCATTCACTCCGATGATCTACCCAGAGACAGCAAGTATAAGTACTTGGAGAAAAAGATACGCCGCACAAAAAATGCCTTTTACAAGTGGCAGCAGAGACTAGACCAGGCATTTGCGCAGGATAGAGATTCTGCCAGTTCCTTTACGGACTCCTTGCATCTTGACGAGGAGGAACATGATGTGGCAGATTTCTATCAGTATTGGAGGTTTCACATGAATTTGCCACCAATGAATATTGAAACAATTATGGAAATGAGTTTAAAAATGGAACCCCCTTCTATTAATCAACAGACTTATTCGAAGACATACTCAACGAGAAGTGCGCTCATCAGTGGGGCTTATTTGCCGACCTTGTTTACAACATTGTTACCATCATATTCCCTGTTTCCACAGGAACTACTGATTGCAGCTGCAAGCACGCCATCCACGAAAAATAATAACTCATCTCAAGCCTCTAACCGGATCAGCCAACTATCTGTGAATTCGACACCTCACTCAAATGCCAGTTCGAGTTCCGCAGCGAGCGCTGTTACCGGAATTGATAATATCGATGTGCCAATTACAAAGGAGATATCATCCAAGTTATCAAACAAACAGGTTTTACTGAAGTTCATTAGGGATATGTTCAACGTAGATATTAACGTTTTCCACATATCTGATGATGTTATTTTCAAGTCCATTCGTGATTACGAAGCTAAATCGAGGCCTACTAGTGTCGTTATTGAAAGTCCCAAGCGGTTGTCGCTTCTTTCTTCGGTCTCTCCTGATGTATCTGCTGTCAGCAGTGCATTGGAAAATTTGGATCTGTTCAAAAATTTTAACTCCAGTTCTGATGATATCGCCGAATTTACCGTACAGGTGGTGTTGAAATGTGCAAGCTTGGAAAAGATTTTTGATATCTTGGTCTTAACAAGCCGGGTGTTCTCCAACCTCGTAACAACTACAGATTTGGTTTCCTATTTTAATAGTGAAAAGGCAAGGCGGGAAAAGTCAGGCGCTCAACACAATGGTCAGCACTCTATTGGTTTGTTAGATTTTGCATTGATTAGCCTAATTATGGATAATGAGCTCTTTGCAGAGACCTTTTTTAACAACTACAAAAGTTTTACGACGACGTTGTGCGTACTGGAAAACTTGGCAAAGAGATTTATCGGTGCGAAATCCTCAGCCATATCTATTAGTCTAATCAATAAGTTACGGAATTCTGAATCATCCCGGCAGATACCACCTTCTACTACCTCCAACCAGTTTTCAGCGAGTGGCATCTTTAAGCCATCATATGATGAGCTTAAATTCCCTGTCTGGGATCTTAAGGTCACCAGCGTCGAAGGCTGTCCGCTAGACTACCTTGCAAAGATTCAGATCGGAGTATTGGAATCACTATACCATTTGATTAGAGAGCATTATGCGGACTTCACCGATGATCTCGCTAACAACAAAACCTTTCTGGATATTCTGAAGATCATTAACCAGGAGGTTTATGATGAGTGGGACAAAAGATTAGATGACCTAAGGAATAATAATAACAGTAGCCAGAAGAGGAAGAACAGTTGCGATGATAATTCTAGTGCCAAGATTACTTTCCATGTTAATGATGCTCGACCTGAAAACTCCAATGAGAATAAGCGGGGTGCGGCGACGAATTTGGGGGATAGCTCCTTAGCAGCATTGGAAAAACTTCAATGTACATTACAGGATCTATACGTGAAGATTAAGTCCTCATATCAACGCCAATTATATCGTCCATTGGGCGTCACAAGAAATTGCAGGAAAGTTCACGATATGCTGTGCCAATTTCAGCCGCAGACTAGTATGTCCGCTCTTATCATGAATGGATCTAGTGACACACTTGATAAGATGGTTACCGAATTCCAGGCCCTGAAACACACCGATTATGATGATATTATTAATTGGATTTACAAATTAGATCATTTTATTACCTCGAAACTAAAGCTTGTTTCGAACCAAGACTGGATTCAAGTGTCGCAAATTTTAGAGTCTTTGTCGAATGATTCTCTTGTTGCTTTGTTCAATTATCCATTGCATGCGGAATCTAATAATGTAATTGCAAGTGGAAGTTCTCAGTTGGATGATCTTCAAATTTTGGATATATTCACCTGGTTATCAACGCTTGAGAGTGGTTCAGCACACATTATTGATAAGTTCCCTGCTAGCGTTCAGTTGATAGTCAGACTGCATTTGTCTCTGACTAAATTTTTTACTGTGCATATTGCCCATCTGCATTCTACCTATGAGGCCAGAGTTAATACTTGTTCACTTATCTTGGAGATACTCAACTTTGTTCATGTTAAGAATGCCAATGTTAATTTATTCCATTCTGATGATGCTGGGGAGGGTTCTATGGCCACAATTTCGCCACATGTCCCATCTTTCATCGAAACAGCCATAGAAAACGCCATCATAAGTCCAGAATCCCGATTTTTTGAGGTTTCATGGAAGCAAGCCTATAAGACAATATCCGAGAAAGATGAGAAGTTGACGTTCATTGGATCTGTGCTTACCGGGTTAGATAAATCGACGGCGCACTTTTTGGATGCCGATAACAGGCAGCCTGTTAGGCCCAAGAATTTTTCGCCTTGCCCGGGTTGGTTTATCTCTCGTCTGTTGGAGATCACTGGCCTAGTTCCTAACATGAGCATTGAAAATTCCAAAATGATCAACTTTGACAAAAGGCGATTCATCAATAACATAGTGATAAACTATCAAGACTTGATTCCAAATACTGAACAGCTTCCGTCTCATGATGATGAAAAATCCGCACATCAATTTGGGTCTATCCTTTTCCATTATGGCACCGAGTCATCGATTAAGGCATTTAGAAAAGCTAGTAAGGAGGCTGCTTCAAATGAGGCAAGAAAATTGAAGTTTCAAGCAATGGGCTTGTTCAATGATATCCTAGTCACTGAAGTCTACAAGGTGCAGAGAGATCAAAAGAAACAGGAACAGTTAACCGTACAGGAACATGAGGCAAAAAGATCAGTCTTGATTCAACACCCAAACAAAGTGTCTGTCTCTTCGGCTTCATCTTCAGTCTCTGGGTCTTCCAGTGGCTCTACTGCTAGAACTTCTAATCCTGCTCATGCTGCTTACGCGTTAAATATGGCCGGGTCCTTATCAATTTCAGCTGCCAGACATGGTAGAAGCTCTGTTTCATCTAGGAGTTCGGTAATATCAAATACCGCAACTGCTACTTCCCCAGCAAGTGGCGCTTCCCCAAACCAAACCAGCACCTCTCATCATGGGGGCATGGGTAAAAAAATTGGTGGCTTTTTGAGGAGGCCATTCTCCATCAGTGGATTTACCTCGTCATCCTCTCAATATACCACAACGTCAGTTGTGCTGTCTGGCGTCCAGGCTAACGGCTCTATATCCCCATATGAGCTACCCGAACTCACTTCCGAAATACAAGATACAAAGATCGTCACTGTCATCAAGACTTTTGAGATCAAATCGTGCATCCAAATCAACAACTACAGGCAGGATCCTGATATGATGCATTGTTTTAAGATTGTTATGGAGGATGGTACACAACATACCCTTCAATGTATGGACGACGCTGATATGCATGAATGGATGAAGGCCATTACACTCTCTAAAAGATACTCCTTCCATTCTAAAAGATTTAAGGGTAAAACATCAAATAAAATCTTCGGTGTACCGGTAGAAGACGTTTGCGAAAGAGAAGGAGCGTTAATACCCAATATTATAGTGAAATTGTTGGATGAAATCGAGTTGCGCGGGCTTGATGAAGTGGGCCTATATAGGGTGCCTGGTTCCGTGGGCAGCATCAATGCACTCAAGAATGCATTTGACGATGAGGGGGCTGTTCACAACACTTTTACGCTGGAAGATGACCGTTGGTTTGAAATAAATACTATTGCCGGGTGTTTTAAACTATACCTCAGGGAACTTCCTGAATCTTTGTTCACAAATGAAAAGGTGGACGAGTTCGTTAATATCATGACCGCTTACAAGAACCATGAGGTTGATCTATCCCAGTTCCAGAATGGTATAAAGACGCTGCTGAGTACCTTGCCTGTTTTCAATTACCATATTCTAAAACGGCTGTTCTTGCATCTCAACCGCGTTCACCAGCATGTTGAGAATAACAGAATGGATGCTAGCAACTTGGCAATTGTGTTTTCGATGTCTTTCATCAACCAAGATGATCTTGCCAGTACGATGGGGCCCACTTTGGGTTTGCTGCAAATGCTACTACAGCATCTGATTAGAAACCCAGAGCATTACTTCACCTGATGTTATGCAAGCTCGTGGTGTTTTTGGTTCTTTATCATTCTTTAATCTTTGTATTACACTCCGAACGAAGGACTATGTATACTTTAGTAATGTACTCGTTATGTTTATGTTTAATTTCTAATACAGTTATGTGAGGCTTTCGCCGCTTTGAAACTATGTGCAGGTAATGTTGTATTTAAGTACAAGAAGCAAAGGTTGGCCGAGTAATATGAAAGAGCATCATGTTGACCGTTTACTTTAGTTTCGACCTGTGGACAATCTTTATATTGCTAGTCCGTTCTTTCTCCTTCTTTGCCGCCTCCTCTAGTTCATAACGTTTTTTGTTCATCTCCGCCTTCTTCTCAGCTTGCTCCTTGGCCTTCTTTATGTTCTCCCTGAAACTTTCCAGTAAACCCTTTGGTGGGGCATTAGGATCCGCGGGTGGTGCTGGAACCACATCTGCGATGTTCAACTTGCGCCGGATAGCAGGTGTTCTCAATAATAGCGTCTGGGCAACAGAACACACACCGTTGACAGCAAGATAAAGCACAACTCCGCTAGCTAGGTTCATCGTAGCTGGGATCGTCAACAGCGGTAGGAAGGTAAACACCTTTCTCATCTGGGGCGAGAATTGTTGAGCTCCAGATTCTCCACCTGCGCGACTCAGCCCCATGAACATCGCCGCAGTCAGACACTGGAGACCGAGGTAGGGGTCAGCCTGTGCCAGATCGGCAAACCACCAGATACCCTGGACACTGAAACCATCCACAGGGTAGTTTGCCATCTGCCTGATTGCTGCGAAGAAGGAGATGGCAAGAGGCAATTGAAGAATAGGCACAACTAGATAACGGTTTTTGATGCCGTTCTCCTGTAGGAGCTTCCGCCGCTTCAATGTGGCCTGTTGCTGCTCCACCAGGTCAGTGCTTGCCATGACTTCCCGCGTCAGCTGCTCCAGCTCCGGCTTCACCCGTGAAGTCTTGGCGATCGTATCGGAGTACTTCACGTACAGCGGGAACAGCAACGCCCGCACAAGCACTGTAGTCACGCAAATGGTCCCCCACCATGGAAGCCCGGCATAAACGTGCACGTGCTCCAATATGTTTTGCAGCAAACCCGTCGGCCACAGCCACGAGTCCGCCATATTAATCGACGCCAGGTACCCTATATGGTTCGATGCCTCTCCCGCTGCCTGCACTATAGGCTCCGCCGTTTCAAACGTCGGTAGTTGGTTCTGTAGCTCAGACAGTTCTTCAGTAGCCTTGGGTATCCCACCGCCGCTAGCGCTGGAGTTCAACCGGATGGCCGTGCGCTGCAAGCCCACAGGAAAGGCTGTTCCGAATGTCGGCGTTCTCAGAGAACGCACTGTACGCAAAGCAGATGCTCTCAGCATATCTAGTAATCAAATGGTATTCCTGGATCACGCGAAAGTTCTCTCTGAGAGCAAATCGAGTTTGAACCGCTTCAATTGACGGACTGATGATGGCCTATTGGACATAAAATTTTTTCTCGAGTGATTTTTCACCGAGTAGCCCTCGAAATAGTCAAGCTCATCGAAGCCAGCTCAGCTTCCGGGAAAGACACCGTTGGCTGTAAGTTTGAGGATCTGCACGCTATTGGTGTTAATTGAGACTAGTGCACTCCATTGTGGGATTTTTATGTGGTACCGGATCGAACATGATAAAGGCAAACGTAACTGGGTCAACACAGCGGGCCATTGTGAAACAGTGTCTTAACAGGAACTTCGATGAGGTGCTTCAAAAGTTGCGGCTGATGCCGCTACAAGAGTGCAGTGTTTCTTTCTTGCAAATATACCTTGCGCGGGCGGTACAGGAAGGACATGTGGCGTCGGTAGACTACGTATGGAACCGATTCGTGCAGCGGGCAGGCGTGCTGGTGGTGCGACCAGATGTTCTCTGTGACCTAGGGAACCTGATGTTCTTCAGCGGGTCGTTTGGGATCTTGGACAGCGTCTGGAGGCACTATAACAAATTCTACAGGTCAGAACAGGGGGCAGAATGGGACGACTACCGCTACCACCTGCTGCGACTGCGCATCGAGGGCTACGCGACACGCTCCACCTCTGGAACGGCGTTCCCCAAAAAGTGGCGCAAGTTGCTGGAGGATCTGGACCGTAGTCTCCCAGCATACCCCTTCTCTGTGTGGGATTTTCCGCAGCTAAAGCAATCTTTGGGCGGGCTGGAGGAGCGCAACCTTGCTCGCTGGGTAATAAAGGCATTGCGCGGCGTGCAGAATGAACACACCTCGACGCTGCTGCTGAACATGACGCTACAGCAGCCGCACTTAGATCGTGATGCAAAGCTCAGGCTCTTCCGCTGGTTTGTAGGCCGCAGACACTGCAGCGCGGACGCACTAAATGAGACGATCCACTTGCTTGCCCGGAGGTTACAGA
This sequence comes from Eremothecium gossypii ATCC 10895, assembly GCF_000091025.4. Classification (NCBI taxonomy): domain Eukaryota; kingdom Fungi; phylum Ascomycota; class Saccharomycetes; order Saccharomycetales; family Saccharomycetaceae; genus Eremothecium; species Eremothecium gossypii. The sequence continues at coordinate 1,332,661 of NC_005788.4, read as the reverse complement.
AAGACGAATATACCGAACTGAGGGCTTTCCTGTCCCAGATGGGCATTGATGCTCCTGAAGAGCACAAGGGGAGTTAATAAGCAGAGCAGAGCGCGCCGGAGCAGTGTGGCTCCCTGTGCCGTAATTCTCTGTTACACTGACGGAACACATTTTGCTGTTGCTGGGCACCAGCGAGTAAAATACACCCTTTTATGCGCTGTCTTTTGGTTACTTCTGGTTCTTCAGAGGGCCACGCCGACGGTTAGACAAAATGGGAGATGGATCGCAGATCAACTTCTTCAAGGGCCATCCTTCTGTGCGCCTACTTCCCCGAGAGAGCATCATCAAAAGTACCAAGGAGTTGTTGGAGCCTGAACATCGCGGGTATGACCAGAATCCAGAGGATTGCCACCCACTCACGTATGGCTCCGAGCAGGGCTCGCTATGGGTCCGCTCGGCCATTGCTACGCTGATCAACGACTGCTACCGCCCCGAGAAGGCCACTCGTGCCGAACATGTTAATCTCACTGGCGGTGCTTCCTATGGAATTATGAACATCCTGATGCAGACGACGCTGGCTCACGCCGGCTATACCCGGCGAGCGTTCCTTGTCTCGCCCACGTACTTTCTTATCAACCAGATATTCCTCGACGCTGGCTTTGGCGGCCGCATGACCGCTGTCCGGGAAACCCAGGATGGCCAGCTTGACCTTGAGTATCTTGCAGAGAAGCTTTCGGAGTTTGACGCAGAGCATCCATCCACTGAGGCACTCACGGAACCGCGGCGCACACCGCCTAAACGCACCTACCGATACGTCATGTATCTGATACCGACATATTCGAATCCTAGCGGGTCCACATACTCCCTAGAGACACGCACGCGCTTAGTCGAGCTGGCGCGCCGCTATGATATGCTGCTCATCTCAGATGACATCTACGATTTGCTCGCTTACGACCAACCGTCCGATCAATTGCCTCGCGCATTGCCTAGCCTTGTGCACGTGGACCGCGCCACCCTGAACGAAGAACAGGATAGCTGGGGCCATACCGTGGCAAACGCCAGTTTCTCGAAGATTGTTGCGCCGGGTCTGCGCTGTGGTTACCAGGAATCCGTGACCTCTCGCCTGGTCGGACAGCTGGCCAATGGGGGCGCCAACGTGTCCGGCGGCTCGCCCGCCCAGCTCAACAGCATGATAATTGGCACCCTCATCTCCACAGGCGAACTGGCACATCTGCTCCAGTTGCTACGCAGTGTTTACCAAGACCGCGCAGAGGTTTTGCACCGAGCTGTGCGTGAATATCTGCCCGCTGCAACCGATTACAAAGCACAAAACGGCGGCTATTTCTCCTGGTGCACGCTGCCCGAGGGCTACAACTCAGAAGCGATCTGCCGCACGCTGCAGCATGACTACGGTGTTGTATTAGCCAATGGGTCACACTTTGAGGTCAGCGACGATGAGCTCGGGTGGGGCCGCCGCTCCGTGCGCCTCTCAGTCAGCTTTTTAGAACCAGCGGAGATCGAAGAAGGCATGCGCAGGTTTGGAGCGGTATGCCAAGAGCACGCCACTGCCCTGGGCCTGCCTTTCTAGCTATCTTTTGTAGTGGTACTTAGGTCACATGCCCCATATATAACGTCGGCGCCCTCATGCTGCATGCAATGCGCAGTGCACCGCACGCCCAGGTAGGTCACCAATGGCAGAGACCAACTTCAATTACTCCAAGCTGCTGCGGAACCTCGTTACAGAAGACAACGTGCTCAATGAGGTCGTAGTATCGTTCCTCTACCAGCTGTTTCCTCGCGATCTCTTTGTCCGCGCATTCTCACTGCTCGAATCGGCGGACATGTTTATCTATGTGTGGATGCCCACACCCAAGGAGGCAGACGAGCTGCTCGAAAGCCTATACAATGGAACACCGCTGTACCGCCCCATCGTGCGCCCGCGCGGCCCGGACGACCGCCCCGTCTGCGTGGACCTCGACCATTGGTTTTGCTCCTGTACAGAATTTGCCGCCACGTGCCGCCCCCATCTGGTCGGGGATACGCCCCTGTCGGACGCCCTGTTTCGTCCCACGGAAGCAGCGGACCCCGACGACTGCTTCGGCATGCTAGCAGGTCTGCAGCATCTGCGTGCAGATCCCGAGAAGCTCATGTGCGAGCATCTTTTTGCCTTCGCCATACTGCTGCAGACAGATCTGCGCGTTCTGCGCCACTTTTCCACAGGTCCGGGCGCGCAGGTCTTCGTGCTAGGCATCACAAGCATTGACGAATGGCTCAAGCTGCATCTGAATGTTGTTTGATCCTGGCTGGGCAGGCGGGCCCGATCCCGACCCATTGCGCGACCGTTTGAGACATTAGCCCCACAGAACTTGGCAGGCCCATTCCACAGACCCATTAACGCCTATTAAACCGCCTACCAAGTCCTCAAGGAGCCCTGGTGGACTACAATAATCGACCGATGCCTTGCTCCAACCGATCACTATCAACGTTTGCTTGCTGGAGTTCAGTTCAGAAAGCGTCGCAATGTGAAAAGCAGCTTTTACCGCTTTTAATATCGCTCGAACGCAACTGTCGTAGTACCAAAGAAGACCGCTAGCCGTGTTACGTGTGAAGTCCGACTATCCGCACGCATAGTTACCAGAATATGCCAGATCCAAAGGAGAATCAAGGAAGTTATTCGATGTATCCCGCATCGCCTGTGCCTCCTGCAACGCAGATGCCACCAGCAGCAGCAGCGAACTCGTACCTGTACTCGAATGCATACCATTCGCAGTACAACTATGGGTATCCGGTCGGTATTGAGATCTACCCATCACAGACGATGCAATACATGGGGTATCATCAGCCGGCCATGACCTACGGAGGCTACGGCGGGCCCGGACAGGGGGCGGTGCCGGTGAAGAAGAAGTTCTACGGGAACGGCACGAACTACAAGAAGGAGCAGGCGGGCGGCGGAGCGGGCGGCGGGGCCGGCGGGGCGGAGGGGCGGCCGGTGCAGGTGACTATCAAGAATCTGTTCAAGTTCGAGTTGGGGAACAGCAACTGCGTGCGCGTTGACGGGCTGAAGATCGAGTATCCAATGTATGTGAACACGACACCAGAGGAGTTTGCGCAGGCGAAGCTGAAGCGGCACATGCTGCGACTCGAGGCGCTGAGAGAGTTGGACGGGAGAAAGGCCCCGGTCGCGCGCGAGGAGAAGGACAAGCGGGCTGCTTCGGAACAGAAGCAGCGCGATGCGCCGGCACCCGGCGGGGCACATGGCGCTACAAATGCGGTAGAGAATGAGAAAGTTGAAAAAAGAGACACACGGAAAGAAGAGCCGCATGCGCGGAAGGAAGCAGAAGTTCCACAGGCCACGCCGAGGGAGCCAAAGGAGGCAGATGTAGACACCACGTCGCAGAAAGTATTCACATCCCCACGCCGCGAAGACCAGAAACCCTCTGTAGCTTCTCAGAAAAAGCGCGACGACGTGCCTGCTCCCGCCAACACGCCTCTGAAATCTGAAGAGAAAAAAGGCGAGCCCTCAGGCCGCACGATGAAGTCTTGGTCGCAGGTTGCCTCGAATGCTGCTAGCAAGAAGCCAATACCGGCCAACGTTTCCCTCGCTGCGAAGAAAGAAAAGAGATATATTCCTTCCAGCATCAAAGGTTCTGAGCCATTGGGAACAGTGGCACTACGGATGTGCCTTGATAAAGACTACATAAACTATGTGAGCAGCACCATGCCGGAATCCGCAAAAGCTATCAAGCTTGGTATCCCACGAGGTATTATGAACAAAGGTAATATATGCTTCATGTCATCCGTATTACAGGTCCTTCTATTTTGTGAGCCTTTTATTGAGATGTTAAATGTTGTTCATGCGAGAACGGGCGTCAAGTCGTGGACACTGTTACCCCCTCTGCTAGGTTCATGTCTCGAATTTTATAAGGAATTTGAGAAGTTGCATGCGGACAAGGACAAAAACGATAAACAAAGCAACGGTAACGGCAAGTCCGCGAAGGCTAACAGGTCCAGTCAACCCGATGCTATCGATCCAGAGCATTTCTATAAGTGCATTTCAAAGCTGCCAATGTTTAAGGATCTTCAGTGGGGCCACCAGGAAGATGCAGAGGAGTTTTTGACGCATTTTCTCGATCAGTTGCACGAAGAATTTGTGTCATCGATCAACTCTTTGAGTTGTAGTGACATGATTCATCTGCTGCAGAGCCTCTCCGATGACGATTTGAAGGCGGAATTCGTTAGGTCTTTGTCCAAGTACAAGCGTGCGGAATTCATAAAAAACATGAGTTCAGAACTTAAGGCGTTGATTGATAAATACGGCAGTGCTTTGGAATATGATACCTCTGAAGGTTCCGAGAATTCATCCGAATGGCATGAAGTCAGCAAGAAGGGGAAAAAGACAAGGAATACTGTTAAGAGAACTACGGAACTAGAGCCATCTCCTATAATGTCCATATTTGGCGGTGAGTACCGTTCTGTGCTGGACATTCCCCAGAATAAGGAATCGCATTCTATTACTCTGGATCCTTTCTACACCCTGCATCTGCATATATCCGACCCAGAGGTCAACGATCTCGAATCTGCCTTCAAGAAATTCAGCGACTTTGAATACTTATCCTACAAGGCCGATTCTGGTAACGATGTAGAAGCAAAAAAACAGGCATTTTTGGACCGGCTACCGCGTGTTCTATTAATACAGTTGAAACGGTTTGAGTTTGTAAACAACAGCTCAGAGAGACGTGAGCTTATTAACTACAACGCGTACAACGGCCGCATAGAAAAAATCCGCAAGTGGATCAGATACGATCAGGAGCTGACGATTCCTAAGGAGGCTTTATCCTCGGTGAATGCGAAGTTTTATCTATCCGGTAAGGATACTACCTATAGATTAACTGGTGTTGTGTATCATCACGGGTTGTCCCCCAGCGGAGGACACTACACCGCGGATGTCCTACATCAGACACAGGATAAATGGTACAGGATCGATGATAATAACGTTACAGAAATCAGACAGGAGGATGTTTTCAAGCGTGGAGACGAAGCATCAGATTCCAAGACTGCCTACATATTGATATACCAAAGGTGAACAGAATAAGCTAACGACAATTTAATATTATTAAGTTTATCTGTAAACTGTAGACTTAGGATCTTACATAACATCTGTCTAACGAACGAAAATTAAGTAAAACCGCTGATGTGCGTGGCATCTCAAGGTATATATGTAGGCCGCGCGGTTTCAAAACTGTGGTAAAGCTGCCTGGCAGCAAATTCAAAACTGTGTGCAATTAAATGATGAAGGCCAAAGCACCCAAGACACCGGCCACGCCGCCGACTGCTAGCTTGTTAGCGCCAGCCGATGACTGAACAGGAACTGTTGGGACAGTAGGCACAACAGAGGTGGAAGTCGATTGGACTGGTGGTTGTGAGGCAGCTGGTGGAGCAGTAGACTTTGGTGGCTCAGCTGGTGGAGCAGTAGACTTTGGTGGCTCAGCTGGTGGAGCAGTAGACTTTGGTGGCTCAGCTGGTGGAGCAGAAGACTTTGGTGGCTCAGCTGGTGGAGCAGAAGACTTTGGTGGCTCAACTGGTGGTGCAGAGGACTTTGGTGGCTCAACTGGTGGTGCAGAGGATTTTGGTGGCTCAGCTGGTGGAGCAGAAGACTTTGGTGGTTGAGCTGGTGGAGCAGAAGACTTTGGTGGCTCAGCTGGTGGAGCAGAAGACTTTGGTGGCTCAGCTGGTGGAGCAGAAGACTTTGGTGGTTGAGCTGGTGGAGCAGAAGACTTTGGTGGCTCAGCTGGTGGAGCAGAGGACTTTGGTGGTTGAGCTGGTGGAGCAGAAGACTTTGGTGGCTCAGCTGGTGGAGCAGAGGACTTTGGTGGCTCAACTGGCGGTTGAGATGCAGGTGGCTGTGGAGCAGAAGACTTTGGTGGCTCCTCTTTGGTCGATGGCTTAGGAGCTGGTGGGTGCGTAGTAATGACAGGAACACTGCATGGGCAGTCGGTGATCGTTAGCGTAGTTGCTTCAGTCACAGTGTAGGTCTTACCGTTGGTCACAATCGAAGTTGGAGCTGGGCAGTAGGTGGTTAGCTCCGTCACAACGTTCCAAGTGGTAACAGTAACTGGTGGCTCTGGCTTTGGCTGTGGCTTGGAAGCAGTTGGCTGTGGCTTGGAAGCAGACGATTCTGGCTTGGAAGCAGATGGCTGCGGCTTGGAAGCAGATGGCTGTGGTTGAGAAGAAGGAGGAGTAATGGTAATTGGAGGCTTCTCGACAGGAACGCTGCATGGACAGTCAGTGATGGTTAGAGTGGTTGGCTTTGTCACGGTGTAAGTCTTGCCGTTGGTCACAATCTCAGTTGGCGATGGGCAGTAGGTAGTTAGCTCGGTGACAATGTTCCAGCTGGTGATAGTAGCAGTTCTCACACTGGTTGTTGGAATAACACATGGACAGTCGGTGACAGTTATCGTTTCAACAGAGTCCACGGTAGTGGTGAAGTTGTTAGTGGAGAAGACACCTGAGGTGATGACAGTCTCAAATGATGTCACAGTGACATAGTCGACCAAGGTACTGGCCTTTAATGTAGTGGTAGGTGGTCTGCTGCTGACCTCCGAGCTGTGCGATGCGATTGCCGAAGGGATGCTGGAGCTCGAGCTGCCAGAGGCAGTGGACGAAGCGGGTAACGTAGAGTTCGAGTACATTGGAGCACCAGAGCTGACAGCTCTGCGGCCAATAACGGAATTCTGATCAGACGCTGCTAGCGAACCGGTCGCGAGCGCCAGGCCCAATGAACACAAAGAAAACTTCATCTGACTTTATGAAAGCGATAGGATGAATCGGCTAAAGTATCAAACTCAGATCTGATCAATTGGCTTGGTGAGGAACAAGGAACACCATACAGATTCTTTGTTCGCCAATGCTTCTTATATACTGGCGACACCATCAAAGTCGCTGCTAAAATAGAACTTCCCCAGCGAATCGCTTGTGGCGCAAGCACTCGAAATTTCCATAAATAACTCCCGCACCCTTACGCCTCGATCGGCCAACCTTCCGATCCCTGCCAGGCAATTAATTACCTGTCTAGTTAATATCACCATCTGCGTCTCTACGGCAAATCTTGTCCACAGACAACTAAGCCGAAACCCCCACGCATCCGCCCCTACCGAGAACAGAAGCACCCGCCCTGGTCCCTAGCTCCCCAGTAATGCCTGCTGGGCCGTTCCCGCGCGTTCTCGACGCGCCCGTGCTATCCGATTTTCCGCTCTGTTCCATGCTTCCCGCTCCCAGGCACGGCCCAGAGCGGTAGTACTCCCGCGTACAGCGATGCCCTTGAGGAACTTTGTCCATCTGTAGTAATCCCCGGTGTCGTGCCCACCCGCCGCGCGGTACATCATGCCGCCCGCTAAAGCCACCCTACAGGGGCACACCCTGCCAGCCACACCTATGGAAACGGGACATCCCCCAAAGGCAAGGAAAGGGCTCTTTGTTTCTAATAAAAGAATCTTCATTAGACTATGCGGCATTCATCCCTCGCTATCGTCCACGACGGATTCGCGGCGCGCGCTGCAGCTCACACTTGTCAGCACGATGCCCTCCTCGCAATCTGGCGTCGCAGGTCTCTCCCCTATGATGGCTGGTGACAAACTAAACCGTTCACGTGGGGATCCGCTGGTACGGTCTTGCTGGTCCACATTATGATTAGCCCCGCAACAATTGTTCTGCTCTGCTTCGGACCTTTGATTCATCTCGTAAGCCATTGTAGACCGCAGTGCGTGTTCTGCTACTTTAGGTTTCTTCGGGTGCCTAGATTTCTCGAGCATAGATGGAGGCCGAGTCGGTTGAGAATGGCTGGCAACAAAAGGACCGGATGAGATTAATTCCCTGTGTGCTGGTCCCTCGCTAGCGCATCTTCTAGGTGCGGGTTGCATGTCTTGCTCGAACGTAGGTGTAACAAGTCCGGTGGCGGACTCACCAGCTGCTAAGTTAGGCAGCCATGCATCAGTCAGCGTCTCGCTGCGCGCAGCAAGCGGCGGCGGCGTTGGCGTAGGCGTACCAGCTATAGCGCTTAATGAAGAGGGTGGAAATTGGACTGCTGGTGTGGATGCACGCGATTCTGTGGGGTCCGGTTCGAGCGGTTGTGCGGCGCTGGCGGCTACCTGCGACTGAAGGGCGGCAAGAGCGCCTGATGAGTCTATTTTTAGCTTGACGACGGAGTGGGCAGCGGCACTGGCGGCGAGCGGGAGCACTACTGCGATGCGGATCTTGGGCGGGACGCGGCGGTCCGCCGGGACTCCGGGCGCGGGACGGTCCCAGTCCCAGAAAAGGCCAATCCGGCAGCGGACGAAAACCTCCCACTTTGCATCCTTGCCGCCCACGCTAGCGTTGGCGACGAGGGCGCTCTTGAGCGTTTGTACATGGCGTCGGCGCTCTGCGCGGACAAGGAAGGGGCCGCGGTCGACGTCCACGGCGACCAGCGGGTGATCTGAGTAGTCTTGGTAGGCCGTGTTCATTGCATCGTTGAGCAGCAGTACGCAGCTATGGTGCTGTGTGACGTAGCGGGTGAGCAGGCTGAGCAGCGCTATCAGTTGGCGCGTCTTGACGCCGTGCAGCGTGGTATCACTCGGCATGGGGTGGCGCATGCGGCCGTGCAGGTAGTCGATAAGGACCTGCGAGAGGCCCTCGATGATGATGAGGTCGTAAGCGGTGCGCAGCTCCTGGAAGAAATACACCAGCTGCGCAAACTTGGTGAGCCGGACAACATGCGGCTCTATGTCATCCGCGCTAGGTTCTGTGGGCAGCAACCTGTCGAGCGGCGTGCGCTTGTGCGTATCGACGACCAGGACACGCTTCCCGCGGTTACAGCGGATGACTTGTAGGCCGAAGAGTGTCTTACCGATACCAGGGGGGCCAAAGACCTCGTAGATAGACCGGGGATCCAGGCCAGCACCAAGCGCATCGTCCAGCTGTGGGATCCCCGTCGTTAGAGGCTCTGCTCCCTCTTGTAGTAGCTGTGAAAGCGAGACGCCGACCGACATCTGCGCAGCAGCCTGTTACTTGCGTTGTCTAGCTCTGGGCTCTTGCCCATCGCCCGAGGTGAAAGGACCGTGTTAAAAATTACCTCGAACGCGGCGGTTGGGCCAAGCTGCCAGTCCGTGGAGACGTGCTGCTGAATTCAGCCAGCGTCACAGGAGCATCACGTGTGGAATATAGTTACATAGTAAGGTGGGGCTATGTATGTATAGTGGAGTATTAGTACATATTCAGCTGCCGAGCGCGTAGAGTTCCCGGACGAGCCTCATAAAAAGTAGTCCATTTGAGGTTTCTTGGTTGGAATGATTGCGTTGCCGCGATTGTCCTGTGCGGGCACAGCTTCGAATATAGTGTAATTTCGGCTGAGGTCGTCGTCGATCCGTAACACTGCAGCGACATTCCCGCACCGGTAGCAGTAGTTGGGCGCCGACCACACGGTTACCAGGCCGCCGTCAAACATTTCCTTGTAGCCCTCCATGACCAGTTGGTGCGCGCGTGCGATGAGACTGATATCATTCCTGTGCAAGAACTGGTCCACTTCGTTCTTGCCAAACAAGAAGCCAGCTCCTCGAGGCGACAGTGACCAGGTGTCGACCTCATCGGGGTCGCTCCACAAGAGATCACACATGGCACCCTCATGAGGCACTTCCTGCTTACGGTCGATCGATCGTATCTCGTCAACCGTCATGACATCCGGCGAAAGGCCGCCGTGCACGCAGAAGATCTGGCCGTTGATGATCGCGCCTAATGAGAGGTAGTCAAACACCTCGCAGCAGTAACGCCAGACATTAGAGTTACCGTACTTGCGGATGACCTCATCATAGAAGCCATACACCTTGGTGATCTGTCTTGTTTCGTGGTTTCCGCGAATGAGTGTGATGCGGTCAGGATACCTCAGTTTGTAGCACAGCAGTAGGAGGAAGCTTTCCAGCGAGTAGAAGCCCCGATCCACGAAGTCGCCCAGAAAGATGAAGCGGTTCTTCTCGATCCCCTCCGACTTTTCAAACAGCGTCAACAGGTCGTGCAGCTGTCCGTGTATGTCTCCGCAGATAGTTACCGGCGTGTCCACATGCGTCACGTTCGATTCGTTAACAAGTAGTTCTTGACACTTCAAACATAGTTCGTAAATAGTTTCCTCCGGAATATGCTTGCTATACCGCAGATATTCAATAATTTCGTCCAGTTGCATACCTGCCATGATGCCTTGCCGCAGAAAGCCCGCCTCTAGACATGTGTCTCCGATGCATCGAGCGCTGATGCTTCCGCCATGGTCGCTATATCGCAATCCAAAGAGCTCCGATAGTATCACGTGACAGGCACGTGATACACGTAGATAACGATGGCTGTCACGTGCCAGTTTTCCGAGGCCGGCAGTTTCAGCAATGAGATATGAACAACACCACATATGCCCAGTGTGGGTTAGAGTTTCCTCTCTAACAAACAAGTGCGCCTGTAGTTCATGTATCAGAGCGATGGAGGACGATACAGTGCTTACGGTAGACTTACTTGTGAAGTCTAACAAGGTGGCTTTCTCGGAATCGCGGTTGGACTTATACCCGACGAGCTATGAAGAGTTGAAGAGTTTCCTTACAACTCACAGTCTGGAGGATGGGGAGGGTGGAGATGTTGCGGTGGGTCTCCGGGAGCAGTATCTGGGTGGGGAGGGGCTTAACAGAATCAGCGAGCTGCAGCTTGACATTGAGAAAAAGCTGTTCTCAGAGTATGCTAAGTACCGCGTCCGGGCGGCGCCGCAGGACCGGTTTCTGAAGCTCTTAGTAGAGCAGCGTGAGGCAGGCCTTCTGGAAGGTATTGTGGCGGTACTACAGGAGCAACTGGCGGTATACGAGCAGCATGTTTCGGATGACTCGCTTACGCCTCCGGGCAAGCAGGCAGGCCACGAACTAGAAGAAATCGCCTCGTATCTGATTTCTTCTATGATACAGAATGGAATGGAAATTCAGACGCAGGGTCAGATAGGCCAGACGCTGGACACGAAGGAAATCTGTAAGCGGTGCATCGACCAGTTACTGGACAATAGTTCTGCATCGGGCGGGACGTCGCTACCGTCGCGTTCCTGCACGCCGGTCATCAAGGAGCATAGACCAGAGGAGTTAGACGAAGTGTACACTGCGTTTGAGGATCTGCAACTTGCACACAAGTTTCTGACAGAAAAGTTTGAAAGCGACCGAAAGCATTATTTACAGGAAATTGAACAGTTGAACCGGACAAATCGCGAATTACAGCAGGAACTGTCGAACTACCAGTCGCGGCTAAGTCAGGCTCGGGAGCAGATCAGCAAGCTCGAGTCCATGACGCCTCCTACTTCTGTGTCTACGGACAGTAACACACCTCCTCGCGATATGTTCCCGAAGTCCCCACCGTCCATTGGGAGTAATGCAAGCGCGTCGTCCCCTGTGTCTGCATCATTTATCATGATGAAGCAGGAATTCAAGAAGCTTCTAAATGAGACGCAGAATAAGTATGAGCGGGAATTGAGAGAAGAGCGGGAATTACGGAAAAAGCTCGAGTCGCAGTTAGCGAAAAAGTTGTAAAATGAAATGTGGCATACCGCATTGGTAACTATATGGCGCAATTGTGGTCTAAGGAACTCCCAGGCAGATTAACACCGAGTGTTTTATATGGTTCTGAAGCTTTGGAGTTTTCCCTATGTAGTATACCGCTCCTGACGGCAGCAGGTGCACTTGCACGTCGCAGACTCCCACAATAGCCGCTACTAGTTAAGTATGTAACCTTAGATGAAATAAAAGAACACCTTGGTTCTAGAAAGTGGTCCCATTTGCCACCAGCGGGCAAAAAGGACCCACGGAGCTGGACGCAAATTCACTTAGCATATGTTACAACTGAGATTAAACAAGTGTGTTCCGATACACGGCTCCCGCTCGCAGACGTACGCAGAGCTCATGCCTACGGATCTATGATTTAATACATGAGCATACAGCACACCACGCAGCTACTCCGTGGCGCTGGGCCCAAGTTTGCCTGAACTCCCGCCGCTCATAATTTCCGAAACTCGCTCAGCACCGGGTAGATGGCCTCAAATGCCTGGTATATCTCCTCGCGCTGCTTGGCGCCTGTCAGCACAATCTTTCCCGATACAAAGATCAGCAGCACAATCTTCGGCTTCACCATTCTATAAATCAGACCCGGAAACAATTCCGGCTCGTAGGACGAGAAAGTGCCGTGGCTGAACGCCAGGCCCTCCAGTCGGATGGGGAACTTCACGTCACAGGACCCCACAATATTCTGAATCTTGAAGTCTGTAAACTTGGCACTGAACCCGATCTTCTGGATGATCCGCGCGTACTTGCGGCTCGCCAGCTTCGAGTCGTCCTCGCTCTTTGCACCCGTAACCACCATCTTGCCGGACGCAAATATCAGCGCCGTCGTCTTCGGCTCCCGGATACGCATAATCACCGCTGCAAACCGCTTCGGGTTGTACTCCGCATTGCGCGCGTGCAGCGCTACAGTCTTCAAGTCCAGCCGGCAGTCCAGGTTCACCGTCGCAACAATGTTCTGCAGCGTCGGTACAATACCAGAAGTCGTCCCGTGGTCTGCGTCCATACTGTCCTTACTTTCACTCTGCACCACGGAACCCCCCATCAGATGGCCCATGCTAGAGTCTTTATCCTGGTTTTCCCACACCGATCTCGTGCTGTGGTCAAACACAATCTTATTTTGCTCCTGGAACTCCTTCAGCCGTTTATCATCTGACATACTGAAAGTACCAAACAATATTAACCCCTCACAAGAAAGGAACTGCCCTATACCAGCTCACTGGCTATATAACTAATGTGTTTAATAAGTCTGCCTTTGGTAGATGGCAGCAATTTGTTTTTTCGCTCTCCTTCAAATCGTCATGTACGATATTGGTTATCACGTGATTTAAATTGAGCTTGAGCCACCGGACCGCAGTATATGGCCAGCTAAAGGCGATTGTACACCTCTGGTGCGATGGATAGGCTCCAATGGGCTTGTTCTCTGTGTCGGTTGCGACCCAAAGGTTCCAGCTGTGCGCGCTGAAAAGCAGGCGCGTGTGCGATAGGCGTGTGCGCCGACAGCGAACCATGGTGATGGCGGTGAATCTTCACAAACACCAGAAGAACCTCGTGTACCGGCTCTCGCAGCAGTACCTGGCGGCCGCGCGGGACCTGGCGGCGGATGTGAGGAGCGAGAAGCAGCTGCAACAGTATTACACGCTGGTGCGTCAGTGCGTGCACGGGCTGCGGTACGTGAAAGATGGATTCCAGCTGACGGTGGAGGAGGACATACAGGTGACACTGCAGTTGGCGCGGGTGCTTCTGGAGGAGACGCACGAGGTGGAGCTCGCTGAGCAGTACCTAGGAAGCCTGCGGACGCGGCTTCGAACGACGCCGCTGACGGACGCGCGCCACGCAGTGGAATTCCAACTACTGTACGATGTGCCGCTGGCGAAGGAGGATCGCGCAGAGCTGCGGCAGGTTGTGCGGCATACGACGGGGCTTCTGGAAGAGCTAGCGGATAGTGACGCGTGGGCGTGGCTTTTCCGGTACTGCAGGATCATTGGGCTGGAGGCAGGCGGGGCACGCAGCAACAGCGCAGTCCTGCAGGAATACCTGAAGCTGCTGCAGCTGGTTAGCGCGGGGCCTGTGGGGCTGCATGCGTTTGTACTCTGTTCGTGTGTGGCGTTCATATTGGATCGCGTGGTGGAGCTGGATCGGTCGCTGTTGACGCAGTTGCGCGCCCTCCGGAAGGCGGGGACTGCGATACCCTTGCAGCTGCAAATGTGGAGCTTGCTCCTGGATTTGCTGGTGGCCATTCAGCTGGACGAGAACATCATGGACCTGCTGACGGATTTCAAGGACTTCTTCTCGACTCACAAAGACGCGCTGAAGGATGGCGACGACACGGTCGTGCTCTCGATAAAGGAGGGGGTCAATGTGCGACTGTTTGTGCCGTTATTTAATTACCATGACTGCAAGAACATTCTTCTGCTTTTCCAGAGCGTGAGTTACCTCACCACCTGCTACTCGAAGTCCTCTAACTTTTCTACCAAGTTCCTTCCAAAAGTACTCAAGACCTCGCAAGAGCTGAAAGAAACATTGCAGAAGAGAACTTCGTTGGTTCATGTGCAGTCAATTCGGAATATATACGACAAGGTTGTTGATCTTTGCCGCTTCTACCAGACATGGGAGTCATTAATATTATCAGAACGCGTGGAGGGGGGCATTCCTAGATTACAGTACTCGGAGTATAACATTCTCCTCGAAGCGATCAGCTCGCAACAGGCACAGCAGGCTGATCTATCACATGTCGGGAGATTATACAGTACCTTGACCAAGTCCAAAGATCCAGAACTGAGACTCATTGGAATTGCGCATTTGTACACACTAATCGTTGCAGAGCTCAGTTCATGTAGCGAGGGCCCGGAGGGCATCTCAGAACTCACTCAGAAGACGACTGATGCCTGGGAACAACTGCAGCATGCTTACCTCAGCTCGTCATTAGTTCAAAATAACGTTTGGAAGTGTAGTGTAGCCATTCTATGGGCCATCTCGAGGTTCGAACCGTTCAGCGGCCATCCAATCCATAGCAGCTCCAATGACCAGCAAACGTTATACATGCAACAATTGAACGAATTCTTTACAGATAATGCCCTTGTGGGAACGCCGGAAGCCGTTCCCGCAAAGGACTTTAAACTCAAGAAGAGCTTATTGTTGCATTTCTTGTTAAATTACCTTGGGGGCACGATGCTTGTATCTGATGTACAGAAACGGTGCGATATATCATCATCCTGCTTTCAGATGGGGAAACAACAGTATATGCCTGGAATGCGCTACGTAGCTGGTATCTGGCACCTGATGAACAGCACTGTCGCTATGAAGACTAAGGAAGTAGCGATAACCAGGGCTAAGTTGGAAGGGCTAGTGGACAAGATGCTTAACAGCTAGCTGTTGTCAACAAAATGGTGACGATATGGTAAACGTTCTAACGCATTGTACCGGCGGTTCTGTGACCTTCCGATACAAGTCAAGATTGGTGTATACAACGTGATAAAATGCATAATTATGTAACAATGGATAACATAACTGCCTATTTGCGTCTAAAATATCAGTCCATGCAAAGTAGAACATTAATCTTTACAAAACCATCTGGGAGCACAAAATTAGTTTCTATCAGTTTTGTATGAACTGCTTCGCTTCATAGCATAAGCCACCCCCGCCCGCTCAGACTTCATGCTACTCTCGCTGTTTTTTAAATGGCCTCTATCGTCCAAGTCCACTGTACCAGCACTCTGGAACAAAGAAACGTCGCCAACCAACAGGCCCAGGGTATCTAGCACTTGTTGCGGCTCGGTTAGGTGGTTTTTGGCAACGGTTTTCTTCGAGGCAGGGCCGACGGTACAAGGGTAAATACCGTAGTGTCCCCATTCGTTTCTATCATTAGGGAACTTCTCCGCCCACTTATCCTCGATGTCGATGAGCTGCCTAAACATATCCTCGTCGGTAAAGTCGTCGCCCAGGCACAACAAAAAGTCAGGCAGCTTGTCCTTCGAGACGTTCTCATCGATCTTGAATTCATCCTCGGTAGTTTGGTTACTACCGTGAGGGTGCCACACAAGTCTCTTGACAATCTCACCCTTATTGACGAACTTCGGACGGACTTCCAGGTTAGCTTTTCCCTCCATAACTTCCAACTCAAGGCCGCTGGCTATAGCCTCCAGCTCTTCCTTTAATTGTGCCGCGCTGTATTCCGCAAGCTCCGGGTCCGCACGCCTATAATGCCAGGTCAGCGCAACCTTCTTGCGCTCTATAAAGGACCCAGGAGTCTTTTTGGTGTACTTTTCCATGATCTCAGCAACTTTGATCTGCCATGACATGTTAAATTTGGAGGCTAGGTTGATCCATTCGCTGTTGGAAACGTCCTTCATGAAACAACCATGTTCCGCACTCAGGCCGAGTTGTGGCAGACGGTCGCCTAACCAGCGGGAGAGAAATTTCTGGTCGCGGCCGGAGATGATCCAAATCTGATTCTTCGGGTCGAGGGCCAACTTCCGTAGAATGCTCAACAGGCGAGCGCTAGGGATGGCAGCGGCAGGATCCTGGACAATTGGGGTTAGTGTGCCGTCGTAGTCAAACAAAAACAAACGCCTCTGGGCCTTTTCGTAGTTCTGCAACAACAGAGGCCTGTTCAAAGCGGGCGTAACCTTGGTGGAGGGCTTGTGCTCCGAGGCGTCCTTCTGGTCCTGCAGTGTCAGCATGCCCTCCAGGAACTTGGAGGTCCAGTCCTGTACGGTGGGCACGTGCTGCCACAGTGCACGCTCTAGCTTACCCTTCTGCTCCTCGGAGAGAGAGAGGGCCTTCTTTATTGCCTTCGCAACGGCCACCGAGTCCCAGGGGTTCACGATCATAGCGTCCTGCAGGACGGTGCTACTGCCGGAAAACTCGCTTAGCACAAGCGGGCTTGCGTAGCAGCCGAGGCTGGACGAGCGCGACTTTACCGTCACGTACTCCAGCGCCGTAGTGCTCATCCCATCCCGGACAGACGTGACCACGCACAGGTCCGCCGCGCGCAGCAGCGAATAGTAAACGTTCTTTGGAATGCGCATGTGGTAGTGCTGCACCGGATTGAAGTTCAGATCGCCGAATTGCGCGTTGATCGAATTGACCAGCTCGTTCGCCTGGACCTCGACGCGGTGGTCGCGTTCCATGCCGGTGGGGCTGCTCACCTGGATCAGCACAACCTTGTCCTTCCACTCAGGGTACATCGTCAGGAACATCTCGAACGCCTGCAGCTTCTGCACCACGCCGCGCACGGCATCCAGGCGGTCGCGCCCCAGAATGATGTGCTTGCCCTCGTAGGCGCGGCGAATCTCCTGCACCTTCGCGTCCACGTCCTCCGTGAACGCCTCCTCCAGCAGCTGTTCCGTGTCAACGCCGAGCGGCAGGCAGTCCACCAACACGTCACCCCCGTAGGCGCTGATCCGGTACACCGTGCCGTCCGCACCCGTCTCCCCGCTCGCCTCCGCGCCCAGCAGCCGCATGCAGCTCGACACAAAGTGCCGCGCAAAGCCCTCGTTCTGGAAGCACACCCGGTCCGCGCCCAGCAGCCCGTCCAGCAGTTCCTTGCGCTTCGGCAAGCAGCGGAAGTACTCGTTGCTCGGCCACGGCGAGTGGTGGAAGTACCCGATCAGCGCGTCGCCGAAGCGCATCCGCAGCAGCTGCGGCAGCAGCATCAGCTGGTAGTCGTGCACCCACACCACGTCCCCGGGCCGGTACACCTGCGCCACCTTCATCGCGTACGCCTCATTGAACCGAACGTAGTCGTACCACCACGTGTTCTCCTGCTGCCCGTCCGACGGCGGGTTCAGGATGTAGTGCAGCGCCGGCCACAGCACGTTCTCCGCGTACGCCCGCCACCGCGCCTGGTCCTTGCGCAGCAGCCACACCGGGTGCAGCCGTAGCCCGCCCGCCCGCTCCTGCAGCCGACCCGCGGCAGCCGCCCGCTCCTCCGCCGTCAGGTACTGCGGCGCCTCTCCGTCCGCGCTGCCTACCTCGCCGGTCCAGCCTACCACGTGCTGTTCCCACCCGTCGCCCAGCCGCGTCAGCGACGCGTGCAGCGCCGAGTTGCCCGCTGTGGGCTCCACCTGCCAGTCCGCGCCGCGCGCCTGCGTCCGGAACGGCAGCTGCGCTACGCAGTTGATCACGCGCCGTGCGCCAGTACATGTGTCCTTGGTCATCCTGTTACTTGATGCTATGTACTCTGCCGCTTTGTGGGCGGACCGCTATCTACCGCCGCTTATATGCGCCCCCTCCCTGGCGCCCGTGATGCTTCTGGAAAACACGTGCCCGTGCCAGGGGTGGGGTACGTCAGGTTGTCCGAGGGGTCAAAAAAGCAACTGGCCTAGCTCACGTCAAACAGCTTTGCGAGCAGCACGTAGAGCTTCGGCAGGATGTCCTGCTGGGGGTGCTGGAGCGGCGGAGGCAACGGGGGAGGATCCATGATTTGCGGGCGGGCGCGGGGGTTACCCTGATTGATTGCGGAAATGCACTGCAGATTACTGTGCACGCGGCGGATGTACTGCCGCAGCAAGTCCTCGAGCTGGTCCGGCGGCAGGCCATCTAGCTGCGGGTGCCCCGGGCGCATCATGGCGCTGCGCACGATGAGCAGGGTGTTGATGTGCAGCAGGAGCTGCAGCTTGTACTGCAGCGCGGTGGGGGGGTCCATGTGTGGTGGTGTGGGAGAACGAGGGGAAAAACGCGGCGGATATTTGGGCGCGGGCGCGCGCAGCCGCACGGTTCCTGGCATGGATTAAAGCTACTTACGTATGTACTAGGCGGGCGGCTTGCCGCCAGGGACCAGGACGGTGATGTTGTTGCCGCTCAGCAGCATGCGGCCAGGGTGGCGCTTGACGGCGCGGTCGGGGGCATCGTACTCGACGACGTCCTCGATGACGACGTTGACGAAGTCGTCGAAGCCGACGAGGGTGCCGGTGAACTCGCGGTTCGAGGTGAGCAGGACCCAGATGGGCTGGTTGATGGCTCTGTCGATGATCTCCAGTGGCAGCACCTCCATGTTGGCGGGCGGGTGGTGCGGTGGCGGGCACGGCGGCGGGCTTATCAGGCCGCGCGCGGCCGGTGTGCGCCCAGACACCGCGCGCCCAGACACCGCGCGTGCGCACACCCAGCCACCCGCGCAGACACCGCGCGTGCCGGAGAAACTGGGTGTAATGCGCGGCGAGTTATATTGGGCTCTGCATGCAGACGCATCTCAGGACGGGCGTATTTATAGCTGGGCGCTTGGCGGGGCGGGGCTGGTTCCTGCAGAGGGCGTGTAGCCATGGCGAACAAGGTGTTTAACGTGGCGGTGTTCTTCGTCGTCTTCCGGGAGTGTCTGGAGGCGGCGGTAATCGTGTCGGTGCTGCTGTCGTTCGTGCAGCAGGCCGTGGGCGACGCGGACAAGGTGGTGCACCGCAAGCTGAAGTGGCAGATCTGGATCGGCGTGGCGCTGGGGATGCTCATCTGCCTGGCGGTGGGCGGCGGCTTCATCGGCGCGTTCTACTCGCTCAAGAAAGACATCATGGGCAAGACCGAGGACCTGTGGGAGGGCATTTTCTGCATGGTTGCCACGGTGATGATCAGCGTGATGGGCGTGGCCATGCTGCGCATCAACAAGCTGCAGGCCAAGTGGCGCGTGAAGATCGCGCAGGCGCTGGTCGCGCTGCCTGCGCGCCGCCGCGACCGCATGCGCCTGGGCTTTCTGGCCAAGCGCTACGCAATGTTCCTGCTGCCCTTTGTGACCGTGCTGCGCGAGGGCCTGGAGGCCGTGGTTTTTGTCGCGGGCGCCGGCGTGTCGTCCTCGACCGCCAGCGCGTCCTCCTACCCGCTGCCCGTGATCGTAGGCTTGCTGGCCGGCGCGGCCGTGGGCGCCCTGCTGTACTACGGCGCGTCCCGCTCCTCCATGCAGGTCTTCCTGATCCTGTCCACGTGTATTCTATACCTGATAGCCGCCGGCCTGTGCTCACGCGGCGCCTGGTTTTTTGAAAACCACCGCTACAACCTGGGCACGGGCGGCGACGCATCCGAGAGCGGCAGCGGCAACGGCTCCTACAACATCCTGCAGGCCGTGTACCACGTCAACTGCTGCAACCCGGAGATCGACAACGGCTGGGACATCTTCAACTCGTTGCTGGGCTGGCAGAACACCGGCTACCTGGCCAGCATTCTGGCCTACAACCTGTACTGGCTCGTGCTCATCGTCGTGTTGCTGCTCATGATCTACGATGAGCGCCACGGGCACCTGCCGCTGTGTCGCGGCCTGCGCCTGCGCCACCTCTCTCCGGGCTACTGGCTGAAGCGCCGCCGCGCGGCAGAGCTCACCGACGCACAGAAGCAGCAGCTGTTCAGCCGTGTCGATGAGCTGGTCGTCACGGAGGACGGCGTGCACGCCCAGCCGGCCCAGCCGGCGCAGCCAGCCGCGCCGTCGCACTAAGCATATACATTATTTATTAAACGCATTTAGAACTCTTATCACGGCTGCCGGGTAACCCCAGCGGGCAGATTTAAAGCGCGGGCGCCGCTGCGGCCAGTACGCAGGGTGCGCACACCAGCACACAGAGGCACCAAAATGAACTCGATGCTTCCACTGCACATGTACATCAGACCGCTGTCGCCCGAGGACGCGCAGCAGGTGACCGAGCTGGAGGCGCAGGGCTTCCCGCCGGAGGAGCGCGCGAGCGCAGACGTGGTGGCGTTCCGCCTTGCGGCATGCCCGGAGCTGTGCTCCGGTCTATTCGTGCGGGATGTGGTGGGCACGGAGGTGCGCGGCGAGAAGCTGATCGGCCACGTGCTGGGCACCAAGCTCGCGGGCGCGGGCGGCGAGCGCAGCGAGAGCTACATCACCTTGGCGTCCATGGGCGCGCAGCACGACGACGCGTCGGACACGATTGCGATCCACTCCGTGGTGATCGCGCCGGAACACCAGAAGAAAAACCTGGCCACGCTGATGCTGACGGACTACATCCAGAAGATGTCCAACCAGAAGGTGGCGGACAAGATCGTGATCATCGCGCGCGAGGCCCTGGTGCCGTTCTACGAGCGCGTGGGCTTCCAGCTTGTCGGCGAGAACCAGCAACTGAAAAAGAACCCGAACTTTGCCAAGACCAAGTGGTGCGACATGGTGCGCGAGCTGTTCAACGAGGAGTACGAGTGCTGAGCCGCCTGTGTCTGCGCTCTGCCGCTGCCGCCGAGTCCGGCCGTATTAGCCTACATAGCACCAACGATAGAGCCCCGTCCCAGCCGTGCCCCTGCTGCAGGCCGCAAGCACGGCGGCACCGCGCGACTGGGCGCGTGCACTCACGTGACTCGCGTCACGTGCTTGGAGCTTACCAATCAGAATCGCATATAGCAATTATCACGTGATACGTATTCTGAGGCTATCCTTTTCTGAGCATAGCAGACTGCCTGCCAGCTCCACTTGCGCGAAACGCAGACGAGATCGGCGTGCTTCTGGTGTCATACCGCTTGCGCAGATTGCTGGGGTATCTGAGGGTTACAATATCCCGCCGAATTTAGAGGCGACGCGCTTGAACAGTCCGTTGGAAATCGCGCATTATGAGCTCTTTGTCCAACACACGAGTGCCTCTGGTGGAGGCCGAGGCAGTGTCTATGGCGGACAAGAAAGAGAATGAGTTTGGGGAGCTGACATCCGAGGCTTATCTGTATGCGCCAAGGTCCCGCAAGGGCGCGGCGCTGCGCGAGCCCGTGCTGGACGCGCCGCCGTACTACATATCGGTGATCACGTACTTGAACTACTTGATTCTGATTATCCTGGGGCATGTGCACGACTTCTTCGGGTTGATGTTCCAGAAGGAAAAGCACCGAGACATCATGGAGCGCGATGGCTTGGCGCCGTGGTTCTCGAAGTTCGAGTCCTTCTTCGTGCGGCGGATGAAGCAGCGCATTGACGACTGCTTTTCGCGGCCGACAACCGGGGTGCCGGGGCGCTTCATCCGCTGTATTGACCGTATCGCGCACTCGCTCAATGAGTACTTCACATTCCCGGGCACGACGTCGATGTGCTTGAATCTGTCATCGTACAACTACCTTGGATTTGCGCAGTCGGAAGGTCTGTGCACGGATGCCGCGGTAGATTCTGTGCACCGGTACGGCATTAACACACATGGCAGTCGGATGCAAAGCGGTACGACTGATCTGCACGTGGAGGCGGAACGCTATGTGGCGAACTTCCTGGGCATGGAAGATGCGATGATTTTCTCGATGGGTTACGGCACGAACGCAAACCTGTTTAACTCGTTCTTGGACAATAAATGCTTGGTGATCTCCGACGAGCTAAACCACACGTCTATCCGAACCGGCGTTCGTCTCTCGGATGCAGCCGTGCGGACCTTCAAGCACAATGATATGGAAGCGCTTGAAAAGCTCATTCGCGAGCAGATCATACAGGGACAGCCCAAGACGCATCGCCCGTGGAAAAAGATTCTAATCTGCGTGGAGGGGTTGTATTCGATGGAAGGTACCATGTGCAACCTACCCAAGCTGATCGAACTCAAAAAGAAGTACAAGTGCTACCTGTACGTTGACGAAGCCCACTCCATTGGAGCAATGGGTCCCCACGGCCGCGGTGTTTGTGACTACTTTGGCGTTGACCCAACAGAGGTAGATATTTTGATGGGCACGCTTACAAAGTCTTTTGGCGCTGCCGGTGGCTACGTTGCTGCTCAAAAGTGGATCATAGACCGTCTTCGTCTGGACCTCACGACCTCCAACTATGGCGAACCGAGCCCTGCACCTGTGCTTGCTCAGATCATCAGCTCTATGCGCATTATCATCGGCGAACTCAACCCCGGTGAGGGCTTGGAGCGTCTACAGAGAATTGCCTTCAACTCCCGGTACCTGAGATTGGCTCTTCAACGGCTTGGCTTTATCGTGTATGGAATTGCGGACTCCCCGGTTATCCCTATGTTGCTCTACGCTCCTTCAAAGATGCCTGCGTTCTCGCGCATGATGCTCCAGCGTAAGATAGCTGTTGTTGTCGTGGCGTATCCTGCCACCCCACTGATCGAGTCCCGTGTCCGTTTCTGCGTGTCTGCAGCACTGACAAAGGAGGACATTGACTACCTTTTACGTCACGTCGACGAGGTTGGAGACAAACTGTTCCTCAAGGTTAGCTCCGGCCGTGCTGGCGGCAGTTCCGATGGCAAACCACCAAGGTGGGATATTGAAGAAGTACTCCGCAGGACGCCTGAAGATTGCAAAGATGACAAATATTTTCTAATATGATCGTGTTGGTCCTTTAATCCTAATAAGTGAACGCATTTATCCATGTTTAATTCTCTGTGTTACCTTGAGCCTTCAGCGTCTAGGCAGCGGTTCATTATCCGCTATCCGGGCCAACCTGCTCTGTATTAGTTATACCTCCTGTCCATAGACTAGGTAGCTGGTATTAAAATCACGTTTCATAGTGTGCACTCTTTGTGGTATTAGTAGCCTTAAATTAGTCCCATTGAAACGGTTAGCCCCTCTACCTATATGGCATTCTGCAGCACTGTTGGCACCTTTTCCGTACAAGCCCCGGATGGGTTTTCACTTTTTCCTTTGTCAAAACTGACCATCTCACGCATTCGGACGGCCGACCTGATCAATAAACTTCGCAAGACCATCTACTCTTGATATCAATAGCTGCTTACCCTGGGCGAAGGTTTCTGGCTCGCTAGATAAACAGGTTCAACATGCAGGAGCAGATAGAGGGTGCAGTCGATGAAGAATTGCTGAAACAGTCAGTACTAAATAACGACGAGGATGACCGACGGCTAACGAAACTACGCATTGAGCGGTTTAGGACAACACATACCCTGTACATCTTTCTCTACTCCGCCTTGGCAGCGTTGCAGTTTATTGCTATTGCGTTCTTCACCAGAGGATTTCTATTATCCAGAAAAGTGCTTGACGACGTGGCCAACCGAGATGAGAGCACAGCACCAGCGAAGTTCGATCGACTGGTACTGCTCGTGGTCGATGCATTACGATTTGACTTTGTGATTCCGGTAGATGTCGCTGCAGAGGGGTACAATTCTCACTACCACAATCATCTGCGAGCGCTGTACGAGCGATGGGACGAGTCAATTCTACTAAAGTTTCTCGCAGATCCACCAACTACAACATTGCAGCGGCTGAAGGGTCTAACAACTGGCTCTCTGCCCACTTTTATTGATGCCGGATCTAACTTCAATGGAGACGTTATAGACGAGGACAATATCATCAAGCAGATGTGCCTTAACAATAAAACTATCTACTTCGCGGGGGACGATACTTGGGACGCGCTTTTCCATCCATATCTATCCAACGTCAGTATGCCGTACGAATCATTAAATGTCTGGGATTTGGACACAGTAGATAATGGAGTGATTTCTTTCTTCGAGGACCACCTGCTAAATAATCCCACAGAAAAGAAAGAATGGGATGTTCTTGTGGGCCACATGCTTGGTATTGATCATGTCGGGCATAAATATGGCCCGAGCCATTTCAGCATGGCTGAGAAACAATCCCAAGTTGATGGCTTTATCCGTCAGATTATCGATGCAGTAGACGAGGACACATTACTCGTGGTGATGGGAGACCATGGTATGGATCACACGGGGAATCATGGTGGTGATTCGCCGGCTGAACTAGAAAGCACGCTGTGGCTATATACCAAAAGGCCAGGAACTTGGAGGCGTCAGGCTCCTGCGGCTTACAATACGACCGAACTTGGTCGTTACTACAGGGCAGTTAACCAGATTGATCTTGTACCCAGTTTGTCATTGCTCCTAGGGTTACCTATACCATTTAACAACTTAGGCTGGCCAATAGAGGAACTAGCGCATGATGATGATGAATGGCGTCTTTTTACAAGGCAGACGCTAATGCAGTTGGAGACATATCGCAACACTAGTAATAGTATTACTGACAGTTCCAAGCTGAAAATCCTCGAAGAACTCAAAATAAATGCTAATTCTAATTCATCGGATGCGGGTAATTATCAGGCTATACTTTTGGAAATGTATAAAGATTTATGGGCGAGGTTCGATTATTACAGCATTGGAACAGGTATAATTTTACTCATTATTTCATTGGCTATGCTGATAACTATCACTAGGTTGATACCATCCATTGTCGTGGGGCAGATGCTCTCAGAGCTTGTGCCAACTATTATTGTAATGCCACTCGTTTCAAATGTTTGTTTTCTTGGTGTTTTTTATGTCCTGCGGCAGCCCGCCTTCCTTCAAAACTGGTTATGGGCATCTTTATTGGCAACAGCAGTTGGTATAATTATTGGTTTCTATGTTCCGATATTTGATCGCTATAATTTGACATGGCTAGTGCTAAGATTTGGTGAAGAGTTATCTGATTATTGGTCCAGAGTCGCCGCATTCCTGATTACACTTCACGCTCTGATATTTACTTCCAACTCTTTTACAATATGGGAAGATAAGATTGTAAGTTTTTCGTTAACAACTCTAGGTATGCTAACCCTTTATGAATTTGTATTCCTTCCAAAGCGGCATTCTACCAGTGCCATTCTTGCAGCTGCCTTGGGCGAGAAAGAAGGAACTGTATCCGGCATTTCATCCGGACAAGCAAATTCTGATTCTTTACCGCTAGGAAGGTTTGCTAGAATTGTAGGCGGTTATCACTCGATTGTTTTGATAGTCTGTACAAGGCTGGCATCTCTAATCACCATATGCAGAGAGGAACAAGGTGCCTATTGTACCCCTACTTTCACGCTAACGAATAACTACTCTTTTTCTGTGATGTTAGGTTGCCTCTTTCTGGTCTTTGCTACTCCAGCCTGCATTAAGGGCTACTATAATGTCAGTTCTTCGTACCAAGCAGCAGCACCTATTTGGATTGGGATGCTTATGAAGTCGATATTATTCGTGAATTTCATATATTGGGAACTTAAAACGTTTGAGAACACTAGCGATACACATGGACTTAACCTGACTATCTTCAACTTGACTATTTCCCGAATTGTTGTTGGAGTTTCCTTGGTGGCAGCAAACATAGGTTGGATGATGGGACCGCTGTGCATCAAGTTAAATGTGCACAACAATGACAGAAGATCTCAGCAGGCTACGATACTAGGGTATGCTAATGCCTATGGCGCGCAATATTTTCTCCTGGTAATCAACTTCTTCATGTGCATTCTTCTTTTCAACAAGCCATTGGCTCAGCTGTCCTTATTTTTGATGTGCAATCAACTGCTGTCGATTTTGGAAATATTTGACCTTTTAAAGTTGAAGGAAAATCTGATAGGTCCAGTCGCACTGGGACTTTTGTCGTATCAGCAATTCTTTAGTACTGGTCATCAGGCTACTATTCCTGCGGTACAATGGGACATGGGCTTTATTCTAACGGAACGCATTACTTTTCCGTTTACACATTTGGGGATAGTATTGAATACCTTTGGTCCACACATACTTTGTGGTATCTCAGTTGCATTGTTGACACTATGGAAGCAACCACCAGGTATACTACGGGCAAACACCTTACTTGCACGGGTGGTATCTAATTGCGGGATGCTGTTGATATATCAAACAGTTTTATGTCTCAGTACATTCATTTGGGTCACAAATTTCAGAAGGCACCTAATGGTGTGGAAGATATTCTGTCCGCGATTTATGTTCGCTGCATTGAGTTTGATAGTGACTCAATTGGTATTGACCTTTATAACTATTGCATTTGCAAGCGGTAGGCTGATCAAGCAGATTGACCGTATGTTTTGGAAATAGACTGGTTATTGTTATGTTTTGATGTCAGTATAAGAAAACTGCACGTACTGCTACATAATATTTGGGTTATAATGTACTTTCCGCTACCAAAATATTCATCCTACCCTTTTATTCGCTATCTTGCCCGCGTCAGGGGTTCCATACACAATAGTTGGTCCCATATCACACTCAAAGGTAACGTAGTCCATATACATGAATGCATATTACAGCTGTATATGATTAATAAATAAGTGTTATGAATGCAACAGCACATATAATCAGAGACTAGTGTACATTAAGGCAACACGACCCGAGGGAAAAAGTCAGTAAACGCAGGGAGTTCACTGCTATAGAATTAAACAGAAGCCGTGTCCAAAAAGAAGTAATTACCGGACAATTTTTGCTCCTTGTCCATTTGAGAATCCAACTTGTTAATTCTTGGTCTAAAGGAGTTTGGATCTCTTCTGAAGGTGACATTCAAGTTCTTCAAGAATTTGTTACAACCAGTTAATAAACTTTCTGGAGTTCTAGCGTACGCATTCTTGGATGGCGTACCCTCGAATACAATGACCTTATCGGCTAAGTAGGTAGCCATGATGAAATCGTGCTCCACAATGAATGCAGTCTTTTTGTTGTGTAGGATAAACCGTCTGATAACTTTAGAACAAATGATACGCTGTTCAGAATCCAAGTATGCGGATGGCTCATCGATCAAATATATGTCGGCAGGCAATCCAAGAGCCAACACAATGGCCACTCTCTGCAACTCACCACCGGATAGATGCTGCACCTCTTGGTCAATGATATCGTCAATTCTCAATGGTTTACAGACATCTGTCTGGAACTGCGGGTTCAAGAATTGCGCTCTGATTCTCTTGAAGAAAAGCTGGCGAACTGTACCTGGGAACTTTGGTGCAATCTTCTGTGGCTTCATGGAAACATTGAGCTTAGGGATATCCTTTCCATCATCCGCCGCGATGGCGCCTGCCAGCAGTTTGATTAACGTAGTCTTACCAGTACCGTTTTCTCCCATCATGACCAAAATTTCAGAGTCCGAGAACTCACCTGGCTCCACATTCAAAACGAAATCGCCTTGTGTACGCTTCATTGGTGGGTATTGGAAGGCGCGCATGGCATCGGAGTGTAGTTCCTCACCGGCTTCAGCAAGACGGAACTGCAGCGCCTCGGTTCTGAACCGCAGGTTCTCCGAAGGAATGTGGCCATCCAAGAAGATGTTGATACCTTCCCGCACAGACGATGGCAATGTAACAACACCGTAGACAGATGGAACACCGTATAAGATACAGATGAAATCGGATAGATAGTCAAGCACCGACAAGTCATGTTCCACGCAAATAACGTAAGTTGTAGGGTCTAGTAAGGATCTGATTATCAATGCTGCGTTCAGACGTTGTTTCACATCCAGGTAGGACGATGGCTCGTCAAACATGTACACGTTGGCCTGTTGCACACACGACATCCCAATCGCAAACCGCTGCAACTCACCACCGGATAGAGCAGACACATCTCTCTTCAACACGTTCTGCAGCTCGAGGATCTTGATGTACATTTTCACGTCGGCCTCGGGCTTCTCCATACGTGCCTTCAGTAGCTCGCCCACCTTCTGTAACGGACCCTTGATCGCCCGTGGAATGTTGTCCACGTACTGCGGCTTGATGATCGCCTTGATGTCGTCCTCCAGCATCTTGGTGAAGTAGTTCTGCAGCTCCGACCCACGGAAGTACTTGATGATGTCCGACCACTCAGGTGGGTCATCGTACCGCCCTAGATTAGGCTTCTGCTTCCCCGCCAGGATCTTTAGCGCAGTGGACTTCCCGATACCGTTGGTACCAACTAGCCCCAGCACCTGCCCAGGTCTCGGTGTGGGCAGCCGATGTAGCTTGAAAGAGTTGGCCGAGTAACGGTGCGTCACCTGCGAGTCCAGGTTGGTGGGCAAATTGATAATGGTGATGGCCCCGAACGGACACTTCTTCACACAGATACCACACCCAATACACAAGTTCTCCGAAATAAATGCAACCTTGGACGTGGGCGCCACCTCGATACACAGCTTCCCAGTTTTGACGACCGGACAAGAACGTTTACATTCCTGCCTGCACTTCTTGGGCTTACATTTATCGTCGCTAACTATCGCAATACGAGTATTCTTGTCCGACATCCTAAACTGGTCTGCGTTTCTGACAGGATACCTATGAGATGGCCTTCTGTATAATGATTCGAACCCAGCACGCCTGTCTACTCGCTTACACTAAATTCCTTAAAAAATTTTTCACGAGTTGCGCGGTAGCTGTGAACGGACGTCTGCAGTTGGCACGTGATAGCAACACCCACACACTATGATCCATTTGGAGTATTACCCGGATCTCATAATAAGTCTTACCCGGATCTAGACCACCCGGGCTCGTTACCCGGATACGAGGTAAAAGCAGTCGGGAGCGGTCTTCTGGCAACGACGTTTTCTTCTACACACCTCCTCGCACAGGATCCAGCATCCTGCCGCATAACGTCAACGCCGGCGTTGTGATGGTTCCCAGGTGCCACTGGCGCCAAGCGCTGCGTGAGAAACAGCAGCGCTGCACTTCGCTGCTTCCGGGAGGCTCCTGGGAGTGGTCCGGGGGTTTTGCCACCGCTCAACCTAGCGGGGCGTCGCTGTGCCGGGCTCTCCATGCAACTGGGGCGCTCCCATGATGGCGGGGGCCTTACCAGGGTGGTGTTTGGGCTGCCTGGCTGTGCGTGGCCACACGATGGCCTGCTGGAGGAGCTGAACCTGCTTCCGTGGTGCAAAGGTGTGTGCGACAGCGCACCTGCGTGCAAGCTGTGCCTGCGGGGGCGTGTCGATTGCTGCGTCCGCGGGTGCAACTGTGGTGACAGCGCTTTGCAGGCACGTGATGGTTGGTGCGGGGCCCAGACGTGCTCGGTGTGTCTCAGACAGCTTTTCCGCGGGCTGCGGCGCCGCCGTTGCCGCCATATGATTGATTCCGTCTCGATTAGTGCATGGTGGTCAGCTTCCAGATGGCCAGGCTGTACTTGTGCTTGCCCCGGGCCGGCAGGCTCTTTGGCTGTGCCGGTGGGTCGTGCTTGTCGGGCTGGCGCCGTTCTGCCGTTATTTATCGGTCGCGACCCCCTCAGCATGCACGTGCGGGCCCTAGTTGCGCGCGAGCGGTGTTGTCATTCTCTTCCTTTGTTTCTCTGCTGCACTGTCCCTTCCTCTTGCCGCGAGCGCGGTGCAAAAGTGCATCGGACTGCGCGCGCTGTGCAGCTTTTCCTGCGTTCGAACCCCGAAAGCCACAGCATGCCCTTGCAACTTGTGCGTCATGCGCTACCGCATCGCTCTCCGCAGGCTGCGTCCGGAGATTGCCCTTACCCGAGATTCGTTTCTTCCTGGAAGGCCCGCCGATACCGGCTGCCGCCGTGTGTGTTCCATTCTCATGGCAGACCCGCATTTAACCCGCACAGACTATGCATTGCCTGTTGCTGCACTCCTTCGCCTAGCTGTAGCCCGCAATGTGTCGGCAGCATCTCCGTCCGTCTGATTATTGCATGCCAACCGCAACCTGTTGCGTCGCCGTCGCATCGATGTCCGTCCCGGCCATAAGGCTATGACCGCTCGGACAACCAGCGCGACTACATAGCGCTATCTACCTACGTAGCCCACTGGGCTAACTCGAGACCCGGGTTACCCTCACCTCGAATTTTTGTTGATGCCTTCTCGTTTTCGTGGAGAGGCAAAAAATTCTCTCCTCGATTGAACTTGTATTATTACACTCAATGCCCCATTGCAATCGTCGTGAGCATACGTAAAGAAGCAAACCGCCAGAATCTCGGGTTAGCACTTACGTATCTGAAACTTTTCTGTTCAAGCCGGACGGTTTTTACTGCAGGCGTATTCTTAAATTTGGTAAGATTTGTTGTCACCAAAAAACGCCGAGTTTCCATTTAGTTGAGAAACCCGAAATAATAACGGTCAGGTGATAGAGAAATACGGCGGCAGGGCGACTACCGAGTCAGCATGGCTAAAGATCTGCCGGACGAGGTATTGGCGAATCCCGAGTTGTATGGGCTGAGGAGGTCGCATAGGACGCCTGTCGGGGGGAGTACACAAGCAACTTATTACGAGAGTAACGACGATGAAGACAGCGTAGTGGTCTCGGGACGCGGCCGCAAGAGGAAAAAGGCGATAGATATCGATTCGTATTCGGAGGAGGAGCCGGCAGACAATGAGAGCACGAACGAGGACATCAGCGGCGATGAGGATGAGGATTTCGGCGCGCCGGTGAGGCGACGCCGGAAGAAGGGCCGCCGGGAGTTGAGCGCAGAGGACGACATCATGCTGCCCACGCGCTTCTCGTCGCGCAACAACAAAGCTGTCAATTACAATATCGATTACTCGGACGACGATTTGCTAGAGTCGGCTGAGGAGGAGTACGAGGGCGATGAGGGCGACGAAGGCGAAGAAGAGGCGTACGCACAGACGCCCCAGATACCAGACGAACACGGGATCGACTTCGTCGTGACACACAGGCTCCATGAAGGCCATACTGAGCCTGTGGAATGGGATGTACCGGAATGCAAGGAGTGCTACGAGTTTCTGATCAAGTGGAACAACGAATCGCACATCCACAACACGTGGGAGACAGCGGAGTCGCTTGGGAATGTCCGCGGCGTGAAGAAGGTGGACAATTACATCAAGCAGTACATTCTGTTAGACCACGAACTGCGTACGGACAAGTATACGACTCGCGAGGATATAGAGGTGATGGATCTTGAACATGAACGGCGCTGCGATGAGTTTGAAGAATTCAAGAAGGTTGAACGGATCATTGATTCCGACCGCGTAACTTTGGATGATGGTAGCTCACAGTTGCAGTACCTCGTGAAGTGGAAACGCCTAAACTATGACGAGGCGACCTGGGAAAATGCGAGCGTCATAGTGAAGATGGCCCCGGAGGAGGTGAAACGTTTTCAGAGCAGGTCGAGCTCCAAGATCCTTCCACAGCATTCGAGTAATTACGGCTCTCAGCGGCCTGGGTTTGAAAAGTTGAGTGTCCAGCCTTCTTTTATCAAAGGCGGCGAACTACGTGACTTCCAGCTGACTGGTATAAACTGGATGGCCTTTCTGTGGTCGAAAAGCGACAATGGGATATTGGCTGACGAAATGGGGTTAGGTAAGACTGTTCAGACCGTCTCCTTCATATCCTGGCTGATTTTTGCCCGCCGGCAGAATGGTCCTCATTTAGTAGTCGTTCCGTTGTCCACCATGCCTGCATGGCAGGAGACGTTCGAGAAGTGGGCACCAGAATTGAACTGTGTTTACTACATGGGTAACCAGAAATCAAGAGATGTGATAAGGGAATACGAATTCTATACCAATCCTCACACGAAAGGTAAAAAAAATATCAAATTTAACGTTCTTCTAACCACTTACGAATATATATTAAAGGATAGACTCGAGCTTGGGGCAATAAAATGGCAGTTTTTAGCTGTTGACGAGGCCCACCGGTTGAAAAATGCAGAATCGTCATTGTACGAGTCTCTAAGCAGCTTCAAAGTGGCCAATAGGATGCTGATTACTGGTACTCCACTCCAAAATAATATAAAGGAACTAGCTGCGTTAGTGAATTTTCTAATGCCAGGTAAGTTTACCATCGACCAAGAAATAGATTTTGAAAACCAGGATGAAAAGCAAGAAAATTATATCCGTGATTTGCATAAGCGATTGCAGCCTTATATCTTACGTCGTCTGAAGAAGGACGTTGAGAAGTCGCTGCCATCTAAAACTGAACGTATTTTAAGAGTGGAACTCTCTGACGTTCAGACCGAATATTATAAAAATATTTTGACGAAAAACTATAACGCGCTGACTGCGGGAACCAAAGGGACCCATTTCTCGTTACTGAATATTATGAATGAACTGAAAAAGGCATCTAATCACCCATACTTATTTGGTAACGCAGAGAACCGTGTGCTTGCAAAATTTGGCGATGGAAACAGGTCTAGAGAGAACATACTACGGGGTTTGATTATGTCAAGCGGCAAAATGGTTTTACTAGATAAATTGTTGACAAGGCTAAAAAAGGACGGGCATAGAGTACTGATCTTCTCGCAGATGGTACGCATGCTGGATATACTTGGCGACTATCTCTCTATTAAAGGAATAAACTTCCAGAGACTAGATGGTACCGTCCCTTCCTCACAGCGTCGGATTTCTATTGACCACTTTAATGCTCCTGACTCAAACGACTTTGTCTTCTTGCTGTCCACTAGAGCGGGCGGTTTGGGTATCAATTTGATGACGGCAGACACTGTGATCATATTTGATTCCGACTGGAATCCACAGGCCGATCTCCAAGCAATGGCTCGCGCGCATAGAATTGGTCAAAAGAATCATGTTATGGTTTACCGTTTTGTGTCTAAGGATACCGTTGAAGAAGAAGTCTTAGAAAGAGCACGCAAAAAGATGATCTTGGAGTATGCTATCATCTCGTTAGGTGTTACAGATGGGAATAAATATACGAGCAAGAGCAAAGCCGAACCTAGTGCAGGAGAGCTGTCTGAGATTCTCAAGTTTGGTGCAGGCAATATGTTCAAAGCGCATGATAATCAAAAGAAGCTTGAAGATTTGAACTTGGATGATGTCTTGAATCATGCGGAAGATCACGTCACCACACCAGATTTGGGAGAGTCTCATCTCGGAGGTGAGGAATTCCTAAAACAGTTTGAAGTCACCGATTATAAAGCTGACGTGGAATGGGATGATATCATTCCGGAAGACGAGCTACGCAAACTCAAAGACGAAGAACAGAAGCGGAAGGATGAAGAGTATGTCCAGGAACAACTGCAAATGATGAATCGTAGGAATGTTGCTCTGAATAAGATAAAAAATAGCGTCAATGGAGATGGAGCTCAGAGCTTAAGCGACAAAGAGGATTCACGCTCCAAAAAACGTGCGAAATCCAACAACCTGAACTCTATAGGCGAAAGGGAAATTCGTGCCCTCTATAAAGCCATCCTAAAGTACGGAGATCTTACCGAAAGACTCGGCGATCTTATCGCAGACGGCACACTGCCCGTCAAGTCATTGGAAAAATATGGTGAACTATATGATGAACTTATGAGTATTGCCCGCAAGCAAATTAATGACGAAGAATCTAAGCGTAATGAAGCAATATCGAGGCTGGAGCGTGATGTAGAAGAATACAAAACCAAGGTGAAGTCTGGGGAAATCAAACCAGACGATAATGCTAAAGACTTGCCGATCGCACGACTGGCGGCTAAGCGGCGTGAGAAGCGCGCAGTTCTCTTTGAGTTCTATGAAATAAAGGGCCTCAATGCAGAAACGATTGTTAACCGGACGGACGACTTACGGTTCTTGCACAACTTTTTGAAGAATAATTACCCATCCGACCCTATGAAGTTCCGCTTCCTAAATCGTCTTCCAAAGCCTATAACTAACTGGAACTGCACCTGGACGCAGGAGGACGACGAGAAGTTGCTGGTGGGAGTAGATAAATACGGTTATGGCTCCTGGTCGCAAGTCCGTGATGATCCTTTCCTTGGGCTTTCAGACAAAATCTTCCTCAATGAACCCGGCACACAGACCAACGATTCGGCAGCCGCCGACGCTGATGCCGCGGACAAGAAAACGCGCCTCGCCAACGCAGCGAAGAAAGTGCCCGGTTCGGTTCATCTCGGACGCCGTGTCGACTACCTGCTCACGGTGCTTCGCGAGGAGGCCAAGGGTACGGACTCTGCCGCGGCGCCGCAGGCCGCGCTCGCGGCGAAAAAACGTGCACGCAAATCATCCGGCAGCAGCAAGTCTGCAACCCCGGACGCTCGCCCTGAAGATTCACCCTCCATCAAGCGCACCCGCGCCCTGCCCGCCGCCTCGCGGCCTTCATCTGGCAGCCCGGGCCCACAGCTGAAGCGTAACGGCAAAAAGCAGGCGTCCCCCAAGGCGCCTATGGAGCGCGAGTACGAGTCCATGGACGAGGACGAGTGCCGTCGCACCATGCACTCGGTGCGCGCGTCGCTCAAGCGCCTCAAGCGTGGCGGCGCCGGCCTCGACCGCAACGAGTGGGCGGCCATCCTCAAGCGCGAGCTGCTCGCCGTCGGCAACTACATCGAGCGCCACAAAGGTGATTCCGCCGATCGCGACCGTGCCCAGTTCAAGCGCCATCTGTGGTCATATAGCGCCCAGTTCTGGCCCGCCCAGGTCAAGTCCTCCAAGATCATGGCTATGTACGACAAGCTCGCTGCCTCTGCCGCCGCCCCGCGCTAGCCCATAGTATGTAGATCCCGTACGTAAAAATCACGTGATAAATACCCTCGCATGCCTGTGTCGCCACCGTGCCGCCGCGGTCCCTGAGCCAGCCTTACATCTTGCATGCACCTGCATGGCCGCTCCGGACTATTCGGAGCGAAGCGCCACTAGCTCAGCGCCTCATCTTCGGCAATAGCGGGAACAGTTTCATAGTCCGACCCTTGTCATCACGTGTAGTCACGTGATCGAAGTCCTTTCTTTTTGTGGACACTGAAAAATTTTTCCACGATGAAGAAATCTCAGCAACAGGAGCTGCGGAACCCATCGACAGGCGGTTTCTTTCAACAACAACACACTTTATGACAGGTGCAGCAGCACAGGGAAGCGAATAAAGAATAGAAGCCAGCGTTAGGTCCCTTTTTTGGAATTCATCTAGAGCAGATAAGGAACACAGATATTAGAGTCAGTTAGCGGACGCTAGTATTAATTGTTCACCAAAAAAAATCAAAAAAAAGGTTTATTCTTTCCCACATTTTATTTTTAAAAAACCAAAAAAAAAGCCCCAGAGCCTCTACCCTGCACTTTGAAGATGTCAGACATTACGGATAAGACCGCGGAGCAGCTAGAGCAGTTGAAGATCGAGGAGCAGACCGCACCTACGACGACGGAGTCGGAGACGCCGAAGGTGGAGACCTCCGGCGCCTCATTGTACGTCGGAGAGTTGGAGCCTACGGTGTCGGAGGCCTTGTTGTACGACATCTTCTCGCCCATCGGGTCGGTGTCGTCGATCCGTGTGTGTCGTGATGCGATCACCAACACGTCGCTCGGGTACGCATACGTGAACTTCCACGACCACGAGGCCGGCCCCAAGGCGATCGAGCAGTTGAACTACACTTTGATCAAGGGCAAGCCTTGCCGGATCATGTGGTCCCAGCGCGACCCCTCGCTCCGCAAGAAGGGCTCGGGCAACATCTACATCAAGAACTTGCACCCAGCTATTGACAACAAGTCGCTCCACGAAACCTTTTCTACGTTCGGCAACATCCTGTCGTGCAAGGTGGCCACTGACGAGAACGGAGTTTCGCGCGGCTTTGGCTTTGTGCACTTTGAGAACGAGTCAGATGCTCGTGATGCCATCGAGGCCGTCGATGGTATGTTGATGAACGACCAGGAGGTTTACGTTGCGTTGCACGTATCCAAGAAGGACCGCCAGTCCAAGTTGGAGGAGGTTAAGGCAAAGTTCACCAACGTGTACGTGAAGAACATCGACCAAGAGACCTCTCAGGAGGAGTTCGAGGAGCTCTTTGGCAAGTACGGTAAGATCACCTCTGCTGTTCTGGAGAAGGACTCCGAGGGCAAGCTACGCGGCTTTGGTTTCGTCAACTTTGAGGACCACGCTGCGGCTGCCAAGGCTGTCGACGAGCTAAACGAGCTTGAGTTCAAGGGCCAGAAGCTATACGTTGGAAGAGCACAGAAGAAGTACGAGCGCTTGCAGGAGCTCAAGAAGCAGTACGAGGCGGCTAGACTAGAGAAGCTTGCCAAGTACCAGGGTGTTAACTTGTTTGTCAAGAACTTGGACGACTCCATCGACGATGAGAAGTTGAAGGAGGAGTTTGCTCCATTCGGTACCATTACCTCTGCAAAGGTGATGAGAGACGAGACCGGCAACTCTAGAGGCTTTGGCTTTGTCTGCTTCTCCACTCCAGAGGAGGCCACCAAGGCTATCACTGAGAAGAACCAGCAGATTGTCGCTGGCAAGCCTTTGTACGTTGCCATTGCTCAAAGAAAGGAGGTCAGAAGAAACCAGTTGGCCCAGCAGATCCAGGCCAGAAACCAGATGCGCTTCCAGCACGCCAACGCTGCTGCTGCCGCCGCTGTTGCCGGGTTGCCAGGCCAGTTCATGCCTCCTCCAATGTACTACGGCGGCATCCCTCCACGTGTGCCATTCCAGGGTCCTAACCCTCAGATGGCCGGCATGCCAAAGAACGGCGCCATGCCCCCACAACAGTTCGGCAGACCAGGCCCAATGTACGGTGGGTTCGCGCCCCAGGGTCAGTTCCCACGGAACGGCCAGCAGCAGCAGTTCTACCAGCAGAAGCAGAGACAGGCGTTGGGCGAGCAATTGTACCAGAAGGTTTTCGCTAAGACTCAGGACGATGAGGCCGCCGGTAAGATCACCGGCATGATTTTGGACCTACCACCACAGCAGGTCATCCAATTGCTCGAAAACGACGAGCTTTTGGAGCAGCACTTCCAGGAGGCCCATGCTGCCTACCAGAAGTTCAAGGAGGACCAGGAGGCCCAGGCCGCCGCCGCCGCTGCCGCCGCCGCAGACGCCCGCGAATGAGCTCTCCGTGCCGTTCTCGTTCCGGCACCCGGGTGCGACAGCGCCGCTATACCTCGGCTGCCCCTTGCTCGGTGTCTGCTTGTTTTTCCCGGGGGCTGCCAGGGACGCCAGTTAGCCGACTGATATGATTTTGATTATTTCCGGGCCTTGGGCCTCCGCATGACGCCTTTGACTGTTGCGCCGCTCCAGCGGCCCGCTGTCACTTTCTATCCATTGTTCCTATCTAGAATTCCGCGAGAAGAGATCGAAGAAGGACCTGGCTCGGCGCCTGGCTCCTTATGGGCATCTTAAATCTTGATTTTTTTAAATAATTTGTGGGAAGTCATAACCATTCACTCTGTGTTTCTAGTACCTGTGCGTCTATGCATTTATGCTGCGTCTGTAATTTAACCACACCGTTCTCCGTGCAGCTCCGCGGCCTTGTGTACTTGCTATAACTACTGTACGTCTATAAGCATACATAATATGTATATTAGCCCGGGCCCTTATGCAATACCTCAACGTGGAACTCGCTGTCGCACTCACCAGTTCTGTCACGATAACTGTCGCCGTCACACACCTCGCGCTGCACGAACGCATACATATAGGCCGGACCCTCGCCACATAACCGTCCGCCCCTCCCGCCACCACACAATGGTGCCGTTACCCAAGAGAATCATCAAGGTATGTTGCCCACGACCGCCGGCCCGAGCCCTCACTAACCCCCCCGCAGGAGACCGAACGCCTCGTTAGCGACCCGGTACCCGGTATCTCCGCCGAGCCGCACGAGGACAACCTCCGCTACTTCGACGTGTCCATCGAGGGCCCCCAGCAAAGCCCCTACGAGCACGGCGTCTTCCGCCTGGAGCTCTTCCTCCCGGACGAGTACCCCATGGAGCCTCCCAAGGTGCGCTTCTTGACCAAAATCTACCATCCCAACATCGACAGGCTCGGCCGCATCTGCCTCGACGTCCTCAAGACCAACTGGTCGCCTGCACTCCAGATCCGTACCGTGCTATTGTCTATCCAGGCTTTGCTCGCGACGCCCAACCCGAACGACCCGTTGGCTAATGACGTCGCGAAGGACTGGATTGCAGATGAGGCAGCCGCAACCGCAAAGGCGCGCGAGTGGACAGCCCTCTACGCCAAGCCTGCTGCGCCCCAGTAGTTCTACAATTAGCTAACGATACTAAGTAACCCAAACGCATTACATGGCCCTGCCTTGGGTTGCACGTGGCCGACTTTGCGTCTGCGATCACGCTCACCGCTCTGAGCAGGAGGGCTTGGTAGACAAAAAATGTTTGCAGCCTACAACAAGAATGCCATACCCGGCTGGTTATATCAGTGTATACATAGTACGGCATCTACTGCGTGCCGGACGGGGAGCATAGCGATTCTTAGTCTACTAGTGGCCTAGGTTCTGACGGCAATTCAGTGCAAGCACAAAGTCGCGAGTCATTGGGCACGTCGGCAACGTTGGAAGCCAAGCATCAAGAGGCGCAGCGGGTAGCAAGAGACGCGCAAAGGCGAGCAGAGGCGAGCGACGCAGCAGGTAATGGAGCCCGGAGCTGCAAGTGGAGAGCGCGTGCAGGTACAGCGCATATATGTGGAGTCAGTTGGTTCGGACGGGACGCAGACGGTACCGGCGATACAGGTGGACGACCAGCCAGCAGAGTCGCCGTTCAGTGACGAGTTCCAGTTTGAGGTGGGGGGGCGCGAGGGCCGGCAGCCGTCGATTTTGAAGGCGGAGCGGCAGCCACAGCGGCAGGGCGGCAAGCTTGCGTTTGCCACGGGGACGGGAGAGCACGTGGACGGCGCGAATAGCGAGTTCTCGATGACGCTGACGCCCACGCGGGTGGGGCAGCCCCAGAGTGTCCCGTTGTCGGACGGGAAGCGGCGCGAGCTGCGTTCTGCAAAAGAGATGAAGATTCTGCGGTGGGGTACGCAGCGGCACAAGACCGGGCGGCCTGTGGGCCGAGCGCGGACTTTGAGGTGGGGCAAGAAGAACTACGACAACTTGCCCGAGGACCGGGGCAGCGGTGGAAGTGACACGGACGCGGGGGTGGCGGGGAAGAGCCGCGCTGCCGAGAAGCGCGCGGTGTACTTCAACATGCCGCTGCCTCCGGAGCTAACCGGAGAAAACGGCCGACCGGTGGTGAACTACCCACGGAACAAGATACGCACGACGAAGTATACGCCGTTGTCGTTTCTACCGAAAAACTTGGCATACCAGTTTAAGAACGCGGCTAACATCTACTTTCTTTTGTTAGTGTGTCTCAGTTTCGTGTCCATCTTCGGCGTCACGAACCCGGCGCTTGCAGCGATTCCGTTGATAGCCATTGTTGTGATAACCGGGCTCAAGGACGCGTTTGAAGACTCCAGGCGCACCATCCTTGACTTGGAGGTGAACAACATGCGCTCGCATATACTACACGGTGTCGAAAACAACAATGTATCAGCGGACAATGTTTCACTGTGGCGTAAATTCAAAAAGTTAAACACCAGGTTATTGATTGCAACAGTCCGTTTCTTCCGCGAGTCTTTCACGGAGGCTGGGCGGCGGCGGCGCGCGCAGCGAGCGCGCGAGGAATCTCAAATGGCTGCTTCGAGGCTGGGCAGCGACCCCAGAATGTCTTTGGACTCTATGGGCTCCTACCGACCATCTCTGGACTTTGACAATATAGGGCAACTCGTTTCCTCGGATCAGGTGTCGGTGCTTAACCGGAACCTACCGCCTGTACCGGATTGCAGGTTTGGTAAGTCTCATTGGAAGGATATAAGAGTCGGAGACATCGTTAGAATCCACAATAACGATGAAATACCCGCAGACATAATCCTATTGTCCACTTCCGACGCCGATGGGGCTTGTTATGTTGAGACAAAAAATTTGGACGGTGAGACGAATCTCAAGGTCCGCCAGTCTTTAAAATGTTCCCATCGGATTAGAAATTCTAAAGATATTTCTCGTTGCAAATTTTGGGTCGAATCAGAGGGACCGCATGCAAACCTATACTCCTACCAAGGGAACTTCAAATGGGTGGATTCGGAAACTGGCGTTATGCATAACGAACCTGTCAATATTAATAACATGTTATTACGTGGCTGTTCCTTGCGCAACACAAAATGGGCGATGGGAATTGTTATGTTTACAGGTACAGATACCAAGATTATGCTCAATGCTGGTGTTACGCCTACTAAGAGGTCTAGGATCTCCAGAGAATTGAACTACTCCGTTATTTTGAACTTCGTTTTCCTATTCGTTTTATGTTTGGCAGCAGGCCTAGTGAATGGTATTTATTACCGACGGGATGCAACCTCCAGGACTTTCTTCGAGTTTGGTACTGTGGCAGGGACGCCGTTTGCTAACGGTATTCTCGCCTTCTTTGTCGCTCTTATCCTTTACCAGTCCTTGGTGCCCATTTCATTGTACATTTCTATTGAGATAATAAAAACCGCGCAAGCCGCATTCATTTATGGTGATGTCCTATTATACAATCCAAAATTAGACTACCCATGTACTCCTCGAACATGGAATATTTCAGACGACTTGGGCCAAATAGAATATATCTTCTCTGATAAGACTGGTACTCTAACCCAAAATGTTATGGAATTTAAAAAGTGCACGATTAACGGTGTTTCATATGGTCGCGCTTACACGGAAGCTCTTGCAGGACTCCGTAAGCGCCAAGGGGTTGATATTGAAGAGGAAGGCGCCCGTGAACGTGCTGAAATAGAAGAAGATAAAAAGCAAATGGTTGAGTTACTACTTAAACTCGGAAAAAATTCTCAATTAGATCCTCATACTGTGACCTTTGTTTCAAAAGAATTAGTACAAGATCTAGGTGGTGCCAATTCTCAAGAACAAAAGGAGGCAGTAGAGCATTTTATGTTGTCACTTGCATTGTGTCATTCGGTAGTTGTTGAAGAAAATAAAAATAACCCAGAAAAGCTAGATATAAAAGCTCAGTCGCCAGATGAGGCTGCGCTCGTTGAAACTGCAAGAGATATGGGGTTTAGCTTTGTGGGCCGCACGAAGAATGGTGTTATCATAGAAATACAAGGTGTTCAGAAAGAATTTCGGATTTTAAATGTCTTAGAGTTCAATTCAACTCGGAAGAGGATGTCCTGTATTGTTAAGATTCCTGCTGCTGATGAAAACTCAAAGCCGAAGGCTCTCTTGTTATGCAAAGGAGCTGACTCAGTCATATATTCCAGGCTTGATAGATCGAGGAATGATCCAAAGTTGTTGGAAAGAACCGCCTTGCATCTAGAACAGTTTGCCACTGAAGGTTTAAGAACTCTATGTGTAGCGCAACGTGAGATAGACTGGGATGAATACCTAAATTGGAATGAACGCCGTGAGTTAGCTGCTGCCTCTCTAGATAATCGTGAAGAAGCGTTGGAGAGGGTAGCAGATGCGATTGAACGTCAACTTGTTCTTCTTGGTGGTACAGCAATCGAAGATAGATTACAAGATGGTGTGCCCGACTCTATCTCTATTCTCGCAGATGCAGGAATTAAGTTATGGGTGCTAACAGGAGACAAGGTTGAGACGGCAATTAACATTGGTTTCTCGTGTAATTTGTTGGGCAGTGATATGGAGTTGTTGGTGATCAAATCATCTGGAGAGGATGT
Organism: Eremothecium gossypii ATCC 10895; assembly: GCF_000091025.4. Classification (NCBI taxonomy): domain Eukaryota; kingdom Fungi; phylum Ascomycota; class Saccharomycetes; order Saccharomycetales; family Saccharomycetaceae; genus Eremothecium; species Eremothecium gossypii. Next base: position 1,291,153 of record NC_005788.4, on the reverse strand, counting down.
TGAACATTTGGGCGAAAAGGATTCTGATGTGGTACTTGCCCTAATAGATAAGTACCTAGAAACCCATTTTAACATGAAAGGGTCCCCAGAGGAGCTAGCTGCTGCTAGAAAGGACCATACGCCCCCACAGAGTGCTTTTGGTGTTGTGATAGATGGAGACGCGTTAAAGTTGGCCCTACATGGAGAAGACATTCGTCGGAAGTTTTTACTATTGTGCAAGAACTGTAAAGCTGTTCTTTGTTGCCGTGTCTCTCCATCTCAAAAAGCTGCAGTGGTCAAACTTGTCAAGGAATCCTTAGATGTCGTGACGTTGGCAATTGGTGATGGCTCCAATGATGTGGCTATGATACAAGCCGCGGACGTAGGCATTGGCATTGCGGGCGAAGAAGGTAGACAGGCTGTGATGTCGGCGGACTACGCCATTGGCCAGTTCAGATACTTGACCAGATTGGTCTTGGTCCACGGGCGGTGGTCATATAAAAGACTAGCGGAGATGATCCCCCAATTTTTCTACAAGAACATCACTTTCACTTTAGCACTCTTTTGGTTCGGTATTTGCAGTAACTACGATGGGTCCTATTTATTCGAGTACACGTACTTGATGTTCTACAATTTGGCCTTCACTTCCCTTCCTGTTATCTTCCTGGGTATCATGGACCAGGATGCCAGCGACGTTCTTTCTGTGGTAGTGCCACAGTTATACAAGGTGGGCATCCTGCGTACGGAGTGGACACAGAACAAGTTCTGGTGGTACTGTTTTGACGGTGTGTACCAATCGATCATATGTTTCTTCTTTCCCTACCTATGCTACTACCGTACCGGGCTTATTACCAAGAACGCCTATGGTCTCGACCACCGCTACACTTTCGGCGTGTTTGTCACCTCCATCGCGGTTGTCTCCTGTAACCTCTACGTGCTCATCCACCAATACCGCTGGGACTGGTTCACAACCCTTTTCATCTTCCTTTCCTGCGGCATCCTCTTCTTCTGGACCGGCGTCTGGAGCAGCGCGACGTACTCTGGCGAATTCTACAAGACCGCCGTCCGTCTCTACGCACAGCCCGTCTTCTGGGCCGTCCTCTTTGTCGGTGTGATCTTCTGCCTCCTCCCGCGCTTTACGTGGGACGCTGTGCAGAAGCTCTTCTTCCCCCGCGATATCGACATAGTCCGGGAGTGCTGGTGGCGCGGCGACTTCGACATGTACCCCGAGGACTACGACCCCACAGATCCAAACCGGCCGCGTATCAACGTTTCCCACACAGGCGTCGACCGCGCCTCCGACGACGAACGCTCCCGCACCGGCAGCGACCTCGGCGTGACCCGCACCACCGTCATATCCGAAGACATCCCCATGGGCTTGATCGACAAGACCGCACCGCACTCCCGCGCCGATCCGACAACACCCCTGGGCTCCGAGGATTCCGCGCGCTACTCGCTCGAGGTCACCCGCCGCGAAATGCTTCAAACCCACCAGCTCGATAGCCGCTACTCGGTCGAGCGTGCACGCACCTCGCTCGACCTACCGGGAGTCACCCGCGCGCGCACACTTATCAGTAACCATTAGATATCCAGCTACCGAAGGTTTTACGACAGCTCTACTAGACTCTACTACTTGTACACTACCCTATATGATGTGATCCGTAACTACATAGTGTCACAAGATAACCTATAATGTTTCCAGAAAGTACGCTTGTTCGCCACGTGACCCACCGTTACGGCGTGGCCGTTGCGCCCGCGCTAACAGCGTGAGTTTGGAACCGTGCCGTACGCCTGTCCACCCACCGCTAAGCCCAATACAAGGCGTGTATCCCTACGCTGAACGCACTCCACCACCGTCACCGGTCCTTCGTGGCCGTTACGGCCGTCTGGGCCAGCAGCTTGCGCATTTTCTGTAGTATTCAAGCCAGGCACCTGCTGCCGCTCTATGTAGCAAGAGGTCGCAGTTTGCTCTTGGCCGGTTCCAAGCAGATCCGGCGATCGAGCCCGACGTCAGCGATACGGCACCGCATCAGCAGCTGCCCCAGTACCACTCGTTTCACGGGGCATGCCTGCAACACGGAGCAAGACCACACACCTCGTTACTATAGTTGCAGCTATAAAAACTGCGACGATGTATAGTATTTTCAGAGCAGAAGAGTCTGGTTGTTGCTTCTGCGACCCCACTGCCACGGCGTCCAAACATAGTGCAGGTGCCAGACTACCGAGGCTTAGGCAGTTGTGCATAAATTGGCGACTCGCAGAGCGACAGACGCCGGACTGGTCTTGGAGTGTGAGTAAAGTAGAGCTGCTTAGAAGGTTAGTATCCTCTGGCAAGCGCGGGCGCCTGCCGGGCAACTCCTGCTGGGAGTTGGGCCGGCGCAGTCCCGCTTCTAAGATGACATGTACTAACAGAGATGTGACTAGACAGAGACCGGTGCTGACCTGACGCAGCTTGCGCTGGAGGGAACGCAGAATACTAACACCGCCGAGACCTGGGAGCAGCAGGTGACGTACAAGGCGGAGTATACTGCGCGATGCGGCCTCAGAAGACACAGTTGCGCGCAACTGCCGATGATTGCGGTGGTGCGATCGAATCGACGTCGAAGTGGAAGATCCCGCACTACTACAAGAAGGCGTCCTCGGTGACACAGACAGTGATTTCGGATCTGAACCCGGCTACGAGCTCGCAGCAGTGTGCGACGTACTCACCGACCATGGCGCTGAACGGGGGCAACAATCGCATCAATATTATGAACACACCGGTGGCGGTCCAGCTGGAGGACCCAGACCAGCCGAAGACGCGGAAGGGCCAGAAGGCGAAGGCTAAGAAGAATGGCGAGATGGTGTTTGTGAACTTTACAGTGCAGGACACGACCGAGTCCCCAAAAAAGCCCAAGTCGTCACGTCGCGAGAAGATGCTGCGCATCTTCAAGAGCAGTGAGCAGCTGAAGCTGCGGCCGCATGATCTGGGCGAGCTGGCGCCCAGCTTGTCCAAAGAGCCCCGCTCGGCGCCCGCGTCGACGCCGGCCTCCGCCTCGAAGCGTAACTACAGTTCATTCCTCAAGTGCGGCAAGATTGGGAGCAGCATCAACAGCAGTGCCGGGAGCGCGGTCGGAAAACGCAGCGGCGTGCCGTCATCGCTGCATAACTGGAAAGCTGCTAGTAGCGAGGACGTGCTCATTAAGCGTTCCAGTTCAAGCGTTGCGGCGCTGCACCCACTACGGCAGCACACCAGGCCCCAACTTAGCAGATCCATGAGCGCCAACATTATGGGTGTCAACCACAGTCGGTACAATAGTCTCTCGCCTGTTGTATCCCACAACAGCGCAGGCTCATCGGGTGCAGTGGGTGCTGTTGGAGAACCGGATAGCAAGATTGATTTGCTGAAGAAGAGGTTTCTTCAGACGGCCACTTATCTGCATGGCGACCCCAGCGACTACGGTACTGCGACGAAGTCCCCGACAGGAAATCCCCACACTAGCAAGATTCCTATGGGGATGGACGTTCAGGACTTCGGCAGCACAAACATGTATGATGATTATGATGATAGTGACGAGATAGGGGAGGCAGATTTCGATCCACATTATTTGGGAACATCAGAAGATGGCTACAAAATGCAGCTCTCAGATAACGGACAGGACGGTGCTGCTACTTTGAAACCTAATTTGCATACGTCTGACACATTCTCTGGTAGCTATTATCAGGTGGACGAAAATGATGCCTCGATTGCTTTTAGCAAAATGTTCACAAGGAAAAGAGCAAACACTGGCGGGTCCCTAAGTTCTTTTGTTTCTAATACACAAACCATATCGCCCTATAACATCCCCGGTAATATCAGCACGCATTCAATTCCTTCGCAGCGCTATTCTCCCATCAGATCCCACTCCCCGGGGCGGCCGCGATCCAATACACGTGGTTCTTTAACACACAGAAATACGCGTGATCTGAGTTCAGCATACTTGTCTGCAAATAATGTTAGTGGCTTGTCTTCGCAGTCAGGTGCTGCGTTGTTCAACCCGTCCGAACCTGTAGTCGGAATGGATACGTTTATTGATAGTCAGTACAAGTCAAGGTACGGGCAGAAGAAAAAGCATGACGGTGTTTGCGATACGCGCAAACCATACCAGGCTCCTGCAGGCTTCAGCAGTACTTCTTCCACATCGCATGCTTCCACTCCTTCGGTTGCAGATGCTGGAGGTCTCGGCAGCGGTCCCTTATCCATGGACCTAAATGGATTCTGGGCATTGGAACGGGATACGTCATTCATACACGACGTATACGACGAGCAACCTCTACCTTCCGCCAAGGGTATTCAAGCGGCAACTATAGAAGAAGACGAGGAGGTCGAGGTTGATCTGGGTTCCCTTCCAAACACCAGTAATAGTAGCAAATGCATTGAGCTGTCTTTGGAGCCGTCTACGTCTGTGGGGAGCTCTTCATGTCAGTATTACCATGAAACTCAAGGGTTTACGCTCATTAATACTGGTCTTGGTGCCACTACTGTCGCGCTACCGAAAAAGGATCGCCTGAAGCAGGAAGAAACTACACAGCATGGGGCCATGTTCTTTGGGGAGCCCCTGGGAGGTTATGCCGCTGCCCCAACAGATAGCAATCTTCTAGATGCTTACATGGACCTTGATCTGGAAAATACACTAACCCTGCTTTCAGGTGAAAATGATATAACCGGCTTGGACGTCAGTGGCGAAGGGAACATGGGGTATTCGACTATGTATCATGATGGGCTTGCCCCCTCGGCTGCTACTAACATATCTCCGACAACCCTCACTGGTGCGGAGGCCCATTCTGAGGATGAAACAACCAGTTCCGACGTACGCCACACACAACAGGCTCAACAGGTTTTTCTGCATTCCCGCTCGGTAGACGCTGACCAGCCACAGCCGCGAGTGGACTTTTATGGGTTAAATGATGGTAAGACATAGACAGCAGTCAAAGCTTTGCATTGATTACCAACCTACCTAATTACATATAAGGTGGAGAGGTCATCCTTGTTTCTATAAATTCCGTTGCTGTTAATGTATTTTGTCGCTAGTTCCTTAATATTTCAACTAGGTGGTTCTGCCGTTGACGCTTTGACAAGTCATCCACACGGGCGGCCTGCCAAATTTTGAACTTATATCTTCCTCAGCTAGTGCCAACGTCTACATGTATTGCATATCTAATAAAATGAACCGTTTATCTGTTGCCTGCTGTAGAGAGTCCAGTCATGGCTGGAAGTCCTGTCTATGAGCTTGTAGCCAGTCTGCGAGTTGCTCGGAAGTACCGTGTGGATGTTCAAGTTGCCACTCAACCATCATGGACATTGCGCGGCTCATCCATGGACCACCCTTCGTGCCAAGCAGTTTTACTAACTGGTTGCCATCAATCATAGGGCGTAACTTGTGTGCATCCTCGAGGCCCTCCTCGCGGACGTGCTGCTCAAACCGCCCGTACAAGCCAATCAGAGCCAAGCGGGCGTCTTCGTTGGCAGCCAGAAAGTACTGACAAGCCATCGCTGTGTAGTGGCACTGTCGCCAGTGGTCCTCTAGCCCGCGCAGCTGTAGTCCTACGCGTGCACGCGACCACGATCCGTAGTTCTCGACCATTTCATGATAATCGTCAATTGATCGCACCGCCATCTGAACGGCAGACACAGTAGCCCTGCCCAGCTTCAGCCCCTCGCGGACAATGCTTACAACGGCCTCGACTGGCTGCTTCTTCGTAGACGTGGCGTGGACCCCACGGAAGCGGGCCAGAACAGTAGAGAGCAGAAAACGCTCGCGGAATGCCTCGTCCTCCAACGCTGCCGCAAAGCCGGGACAGCGTTCCTTTAGCGCGCTCAGGTGCGCGCAAAGCGCCTCCACCTGGTAATCCATTCCCAACACGTGTTGCTCTGCGCCCCGGGGCAGCCCGTCAGGGCTCAAGAACACTGCTGGCAGCAGACCAGCCTCGCACAGCAGACGTAACCCGTATAGCGGGTCAGCACTCGTCAGCATCTTGTGCAGTTCCGTCCCCACGCGCTCGCGCGAGATCTTCCGCACCAGCGCCGCGTGGATGTCCCGGTACGCCATGCCCTCACGCGCCTCGTTGTCCAGCTCGAAGCCAAAGCGCGCAGCAAAGCGCACCAACCGCAGCACCCGCAGCGGATCGTCCAGAAACGTCTGCCGCGCAGGCATCGGTGTGCGCAGCACCCCTGCCGCAAGGTCCGCCAGCCCCCGCCCCGTGAAGTCCTCCACCACGCCCTCCAGAATGTTGTAGAACAGCGCGTTCAGCGTCGCGTCGCGGCGCATTGCGTCCTGCAGCGGCGTACCGAATTCCACCGTCGGCACCCGCGACTCCTCCGCGTACGTCTCGCTCCGCAAGTTCACAAAGTCCACTGCCACGCCCAGCACCGTCGTCGTGCACGTCTCCAGGTGCTTCGACCGCGCAGGATTGCGCTGGATCTTGTGCACGCCCCGCGCGCTCCCACCCTGCGCCTTCAGGAACTCCACCAGCCCGCTTGCAAACCGCTCGCCGGTCACGTTGTTCAGCACGATGTCCAGGTCCTCGCTCTCCAGCCCCAGCAGCTTGTCCCGCACCCAACCCCCCGCAATCCGCGGCCGCAGCCCCGCGTCTCCGAGCTGCGCGCAGTAATCGCGGATCACGTCGCAGATCCGACGCTCCAGCGCCGTCAACTGAATAGGGTTCACTAGAAGCCTGCCCATCTTTGCTGCTCCCGCGAGCCTCCGGCTGTCTGCCCGGCACCCAGAAAACTTTTCGCACCGCCGTGTTACCCGGCATCCCACACCCGCCCGCGCTCCCACGCCTACCCGCCACATCCTGCCCATGGACCCTGGCCGCCTCCTCCCCAATTCTAGACTGCTTCTGCACCTGCTAACATCGCCATGGGAAGCCCATCGCTTCGCCGAACGTTGCTCTCTGGTCACGTGATCGATAATGCAAAAATTTTCAGGGGTTCTATCAAGTTCAACTAAGGGAACCCCCTCTTTGGGCAGAATGAAGCATCACGCTTGAATAAACAAGCCATAAGCAGCAGCAAGAAGGCTATATACGGACAAATTCGGGAGTTGAAGCAGTTCATTAAGGTAGCTGGAACGCGGATACGAAGGTTCGGAAAATTTGGGACAGTATCAAGGAAAAAATCGGCGGGCGCAAAGGAATAAACAAGCCGAGGGAAGCTTGGCCTGAGACAGACAGCAGCCACGAACAGACCAGGACAGGCGCAGGATGAGCGGGAACCCGGACCACTTCGAGGGAGGGGTGCCGGTGTTCAGGCCGAGCTGGGAGGAGTTCCAGGACTTCTACAAGTACATGTTCCTGATCGACGAGTACGGGATGAAGTCGGGCGTGGTGAAGATTATCCCACCGCGTGAGTGGGTCGAGCGCCTGGGCGAGCGGCCCGGGGTGGAACAGCTGCGGCGGATCCACATCCGGTCGCCCATCCAGCAGCACGTGAGCGGATCGAAGGGGGTGTTTGTAGTGCAGAACGTGGAGCGGCAGAAGAGCTACAACATCATCCAGTGGAAGGACCTGGCGCAGGACTACCAGCTGCCGGACATGCGCGGGTACGGGGGCTCGCCCCCCCCCCCCGCCGCGGCGGGCGGTGCGCGGCCGCGGCCGTCGAACATACGCACCAGGACACAGGACTCGTTCAGCGATGAGGATTTCCGCGAGTTCCAAGAACACTACAACGTGGAGGGGCTGGCGCAGTACGATGACGAGAGCTTTCTGCGCGGCTTAGAGAACTACTACTGGAAGACGCTGAACTTCACGGAGCCCATGTACGGGGCTGACACACTGGGGACTCTGTTTCCGGACAGCCTCCATCAGTGGAATGTGTCGCGGCTGCCAAACTTGCTGGACCACCTGGAGGAGAAGGTCCCGGGCGTGAACCAGTCGTATCTTTATGCCGGGCTATGGAAGGCTTCATTTGCGTGGCACCTAGAGGACCAGGATCTGTACTCCATCAATTATCTCCACTTTGGGGCTCCCAAACAGTGGTACTCCATTCCGCAGGAAGACTCACACAAATTCTTCAAATTTATGCAGGAACAGTTCCCCGAGGAGTCCGCACAGTGCCGCGAGTTCTTGAGGCACAAGATGTTCATGGTTAGTCCCAAGGTGCTGGAACGGAATGGAATTAGGTGTAACAGTATCGTGCATAGACAGCACGAATTTATGGTTACCTACCCATACGGTTATCACTCCGGGTTTAACTACGGATACAATCTTGCGGAGTCTGTGAATTTCGCTCTAGAGTCGTGGTTGCCGATAGGAGAGAAGGCCAAAAAGTGTATGTGTGTCGATGATTCCGTTGGGATTGACATACAGAAACTGAAGTCGGCGTATTTCCGCTCTTTGCAAGAGGATCGTGCCGGCTCAGCCGACCCGGAACCACCTCGGAAGCGCCTGAAGCAGGAGCCGAATACATCTTCTTTTGTTCAAGCCCCGATTTTAGATACAGGCGACTCATTGAAGTCCTTCAATGAGCTGATTAACCACTCAGCATACGAATTACAAGCCATGGAAGATAATCCGAACCAGAGATCTATCAGATCTACGACTCCAAATCAATATTTTAGTAACCCGTCGATATCCCGGATGTCATCGCCGCTGCTTTCACGAATGATGGATTTGTCGAATATCGTGGAGCCCACTTTGGAGGATCCCACTCTGAAGTTCAAACGAAAGGTGGTGGCACAGGATACAAGTAATGCTATGGCACCGAATCCGGTTTCAGGTGTCGGTGCTCCAGTTACTAGCGTTTGCGTCGGACCGCCAGCTCTCAATAACCTTCATGAAGAAAGCGTGCTAGCGCTTTCCTTGGCTTCAATGGCCAACAGTGGAAACTCTTCGCCAAGGAATGCTTTACCGCCGCTAAATAGTGCAGTCGGTAACTCCAGACCTTATACTCCAACTGGTGACGCTATTTTAGCGCCTAGACCATCATATGACCAAAACCCCTTGTCCTATTACTCAACACAAACCACCAAGTCGCCCATGCCTCTATTTAAGCGTATCAATTCGCCCAATAGAGTTACTCTGAATATATCTCGAGAATCGTCGCGGTCGCCAATTTCATTCGGTTCCGAGTATGGTAAGCCCCCGCTATCTAAACCACATCCGCTAAACGCGGGTGCGGTTAACTTGACATCGTTGAATCAGGTTTCTACGATCGAAAGAAATATTCCATCTCATAGGGATAGATCCGCGAAGGCTTATCATGGTGACAAGGTGAATATACATGGAGTCAGCTCAGGAAAGTTTGTAGGGCATCAAATCAATGATAGTCTGGCCTTGCTAAACGATGATGCGCTCACAAATTCAGTACTACCTGGTGCGGGCAGACCTGAAAGAGCGACATCGCCAACTTCGAAGATATCCGCTGAGGAGATCATCATTTCCGACAAAGGGAAAGCCTACGTATGCCAAGAGTGTCAAAGACAGTTTTCTTCAGGCCATCATTTGACGAGGCATAAAAAATCCGTTCATTCTGGTGAGAAACCACATTCGTGTCCAAAATGCGGTAAGAAATTCAAAAGACGAGATCATGTCCTACAGCATTTGAATAAAAAGATACCTTGTGTTACGGAAAAACATGAAGACCCCGCCACAGCAACTGCTTGAACACGGTTTATTGACAAGCAAAAGTTTTTTTATCAGTTTCCATTATTTTTCGTTAATTTATTTGTTTTGTTGGTTGTATTCTGATGGTTGCTAAAGGGACATGGATAAGGGAAGTAAATAAATAGAAGTTGTAAAATAGTAATAATTGTTAGGTGACATTTAACCTGAAAATAATCTTTATCGTATTGTATATTACCTTTGGATACCTTGAATGTATCATTTTGAAGTTATTATTATATAACTTTTGAAAACAAAATTGAACTTTAATAACAAATAAGGAGGAAAGTTGTTTCGAACAACTTAATTTAGATATACCTACATATAAATTAGTTTTCATTAAGGCCATCCACCATAGAGATAATATTTCTGAGAACATTTGCTTTAATTCTTTTATCATAATATTTAACGCCTTCTCCTGACCCAAGGGCAGTTTTCTTCAGTCCATCGCCGAACACCAATCTGACAAAATCACTTTGTAAGCCTAAAGGTACAACATGCTCGTCATTAATATACCTCTTCCGCTCCTTCAGTATCCGGGATGTGTGTTCAAAGCTTTCAGCTGCCCTTTCTGCGTTTTCTACCACTGATCTAGGAATTCCGCACATAGCTGCGACATGCATTCCGAATGAACCCTCACTCTGTCCCTCTATTAGTTTGTACAAAAATGTCACTTTTTTAGAACCCTCATCAACCAGAATGGCCATTTGTAGTGGCTTGACCATAGGGTGGTGCGTAAAACTTTGACCTAAGGTTCCATAGTGCGTCGCAAAGAACCCTAAGCTCTGGACATGTGTTGAAATGTGGTGAAGCACACCTTCTGCTATCGCAAAACCATCGCTGGAAGATCCCCCTCTACCTAGTTCGTCTAGGACAATTAGGGTTCTATTGGTAGCCATATCTAAAATCTTCCTTGTCTCACTCAGTTCCACAAAAAAAGTGGATTTTCCTTGCATGATATTATCATTGGCACCAAGTCTAGTCATGATTCGATCCATTGGCGACAACTCTGCATCTTCACAAGGAACGTAGCAGCCCAATTGAGCCATAATTACAGCTATGCATGTCATTCTCAAAATAGTGGATTTTCCCGCCGCATTAGCACCTGTTAACAGAGCAATTTGGGCAGTACTTTTACCCAGGTGCACGTCGTTAGGAATGAATTCAGTGGCACCGTTAACACCTGCATTATAACAAGGATGCCGCAGCTCTTTGAAAGACAGATAACCGTTTAGCTTGTGGCCTGTGGTTGGGTCGATCTCATCCTTAAAATTCGGCCGACAAGCAGGAAATCCTAGAGATTCGGAAGTCCGCGCCAGAGATAGGATACAATCAATATTCGATATGGCCTTAATAGTAGGGAACCAAGTAGTCGAAAAATTTTGATCAAATTTTTGATATAGTCTACCCTTTAAGCCTTCTTCAAGTATCTTATGAAGCTCCCTTGCTTCTGCCATAGAGCGCGCTAACTTCTGTACCTTTGGAGAATAGTAACGCTTTGTAGACTTGTTAGCTCCCAGTTGGGTCCAATTAGATGGCACACTCTTTGCAATTGAGATGGGTAGCTCTATCGTATAGAGTTCTTTCCCAGAATCCTTATATTGGATTTTAGAACATTTAAAAGACCTCTTGTACTCACTCAAGACAGCATCCAATTCTTCTTCCAAAGCACGCATTTTGGACAGGGAAACATCAAAATCAGGCTCCACCCCGGCATTTGGTACAACTTTCCCCTCGCTAACGGCCATATTGCGATCGTAAAGGGTAGTCCAAGATTCGACGTCGGATTTGAGGGTCGATGGTATATCATGTAAGAACCTGGAAAGTGAACCAGACAGCTCATACTCATTCAGAGATGATATCAATCGTACTATGTTCTCGAACCCACAAATCACCTTGTCAAAATCTTTAATAGGCAAGTTACCAGAATGTACCCGCGCCAGTAGTCGTTCTAAATCAGGTAACCCAGTTAAGGAGGATTCCAAGAGATCGCGTATCGGCATCTCATTTAACAGCTGATCTACAGAATCCAGACGCTCTTCAATGTGTTCTTTTCGTAGCAGCGGATGCATGACCCAAGTCCTCATTTGCCGTTTTCCCATGGGAGTAATGGCTCGGTTCACTAACTTGAATAAAGTCCCTTTATCTGTCCCATCAAATGAATTGGCAAAAATCTCCAAGTTTTGGAGCGTGATACCATCAAGAACAAGCGATGTCTGTGCTTTTAGAGGGTTATACTCCTCCACCATTCCCATCGATAGCAGAGATTTGTCCAGTTTCAACCATTGCAAGTATGACAGCAGTCCGCCAAAAGCGCTAAAACCCACCTTTTTACCCTGGTCATAGTATTGCTTTAAAATGGCTGGCCACGAGTCCATGCCTGCAAAATATCCGCCATTGGATACTTCATCAAATGTGCGGGCGTAATCGTAAAACTCCGCCGAGGTGCGATAGTTGAAGATGCAATCCGGCTGGGAATTGAATTTGACAATCTTATGTGCAATTACAGAGAGATTGCGCTTCTCCATAACGACTTCCTTGGGCCTGACCTGCGCCATTAGGGTGTCCAGTTGGGTGCACTCGCTGTCATCTTCAAACTCAAGAAGGCATATCCGGCCTGTAGCTGTGTCGATAAATGCAGTGCCAAATAGCCGCCCCTGTTGCTGGGCTTCTGGCGGCACTGCTTCACCCCGCTCCATCGCATAGAGAGCAAGCGGTGCCTCGTGGATGGAAAGACAGTACGTGGACTGGTCCGAGTGGAGCATTTTCAGGTCCGTCAGAGTACCACCGGAGAGCACGCATTGCAGCTCACGTTCCACAATCCCTTTATTACCCTCGCGCATCTCCTTCGCCAGCATCGACTCCTTCTGATCTACTTTGGCAACCTTGTACCCGTGCTGTATGAACTGCGACGCCCAGTAGTCGAAGGACATCTCGGGAATGCCGGCTAGCTGCATGTTTGCGCGCCCGCCGCCCGCAATCTTAAGGTCAAACAGTTGGTTGGCCAAATGTGCATCCTTCTCATAAAGTTCGAAGAACTTGCCCTTCTTGAAGAACACAATGCAGTCCCACATCTTCGACTTAATCTGCCAGTACTGCTTTTCAAACGGCGTGAACCGAGCCCACGCCTGCGCCGGGATGTGCAGTGTCCGCGGATCGTACTCCGGGTCCGATGGCGGCCGCCCGGCCGCGTCGCGCTCGTCGACCAGCCATTGGTACCGCTCCTCGTTGTTCTTGCTGAAGTTCGAGTGCTTGCCCGGCGACACGTCCCGCACCGGGCGCACCGCGGGCGGCCGCCTCGCCGGCGGCGGAGCGGGCCGCCGCGGCTGTGCCGTGCGCGGCTTCGCCGCCAGCTCCAGAATATCGTCGTCGTCCTCCAGCAGCATCGACGCGTCCTTGTCGCCGCCGCCACGCTCCGGCACAAACTCCGCATCCTCGTCGTCCCCCGCCATCCGCCGTGTCTTGCGCCGCACCGCCACCACGTCCTCGTCGTCGCTCTCCTCCGCGTACGACACCGACCGCCGCCGCCGCGCGCTGCCCTGCGACTCCACTTGCGTTGCGCCCTCCTCCTTGACCGCCCCGTCGTCGTGTGCCGTCACAAACGTCGTCTCGCCCTCGTCTGATGCGTCCTCCACGAACAGCTGCAGCTGCTCCGCCTTGCACGGTGTCGACGTCTCCACCGCCGCGCCCCGCTGCGGCTCTGCGCCTGCCGCTGGCGACGTGCCGCCCATGCCCTTCTTGAAGAACGACATCAGAGTCGCCTGTTTCAGCCGCTTTTTGCCTGGCGTCATCTGCATCACCTTCTTGGACTGCTGCGGCGTTGATGGAGGCATTCTAGTCCTATTGGTGCCACTTTTGCGTACTGCTCGTAGCCGCTGCTGCGTTGTTTATTTTGTAGATCGTATTCCTTCGAAAACGCGTGAACTTGACTTTACGCGTATTTTTCCATCAACACTCCAGCACTAAAAGAAGTAGCTGGTGGCTTATGGTGGCCCTCTTACGGTTGGCTGCAAGCCCAGGAAGGACTGCCGGGGGCGTTGGTGTGTGGTGAGGCCAACCGGCAGCGCGGTCTTCGGTGGCCGTACGAATGGACGATCGGCGCGCGCACCTCGTGTTGCAGCTACGCACCACGGCGTACGGAGAGCCAGAAGGAGTCTGGATACGGCCGGCCATGGGCCCGCATACGCGCTACGGAGGCGGATGGCACGGCGTCGTGACGCGGCAAAAAAAAGCCGGCGGGCGCGCTCGCCGCCCGGTGTCGGACAGTCAGTAATGGCAGGGGCAGGTGCGATACGGTTACTGCTACTGGGGGCGCCCGGGGCCGGCAAGGGCACGCAGATGGGCAGGCTGCTGCAGCGTTTTCCCGGGCTGCAGGCGGTGGCGTCAGGCGACCTGCTGCGGCGCGAGATCGCGGCTGGCAGCCCGCTGGGCGAGCAGGCGGCAGCCCACATTGCTGCGGGCCGGTTGCTGCCGGACGCGCTGGTCAGCAGCGCGATACTGGACGAGCTGGCGCGGCGGCGGTGGCTGCACGGCGGCGCGTCGTGGCTGCTAGACGGGTTTCCGCGCACGGTGGCGCAGGCACAGGAGCTGGACGCCGCGCTGGAGCGCGCGGACGCCGCGCTGACGCTGGTGGTGGAGGTCGCGGTCCCGGAGGACGTGATTCTGGACCGCATCCAGAAGCGCTTTGTGCACGTGCCCAGCGGGCGTGTGTACAACCTGGACTACAACCCGCCGTGCGAGGCCGGCCGCGACGACGTGACGGGCGAGCCGCTGTCGCGGCGGCCCGACGACACACCCGAGGTCTTCTACAAGCGCATGCAGGAGTACGCTGCGACTGCGGGGCCGTTGAAGGAGCACTACGCGCGCCAGGGCATCCTGCGCACTGTGCGCGGCCCGACATCTGACATCGTGTTCCCGCAGCTTGAACGCCTCGTGCAAGCTCAGTTAGGTACGTAGCTAGAATCCGACATGCTCCGCAGCTGTTGCAGACGCCAGGAACGGTCTTGGGCTGGAGCTTGATTTTATAATGTAAGTAAGCCGCTGGATCATAAAAAAGCTACAAGAAAAGCTTCAACATCGACTGGACAGAAGAGCACAGACGTACAGCTCGCAGGGCGCAGCGGCACAGCTTGCACGATGAAGTTCTTTATCGATGACCTACCAGTGATCTTTCCATATCCGAAGATATACCCGGAACAGTACCAGTACATGTGCGATATCAAGAAGACGTTGGACGCAGGTGGTAATAGCATTCTGGAGATGCCTTCTGGCACGGGCAAGACGGTGTCGCTTCTGGCGCTGACGGTGGCGTACCAGATGCACTACAAGGAGCATCGGAAGATCATATACTGCTCGCGGACGATGTCCGAGATCGAGAAGGCGTTGGTGGAGCTGGAATCGCTGATGGACTACCGAGCCAAAGAGCTGCAGTACCAGGAGGAGTTCCGCGGACTCGGGCTCACGAGTAGAAAGAACCTGTGCCTGCACCCGCGGGTCAGCAAGGAGCGCAAGGGCACGGTGGTGGACGAGAAGTGCCGGCGGATGACGAACGGGCAGGCGAGGGCACGCAAGCAGCAGGACCCGGAGGCGAATGTGGAGCTGTGCAACTACCACGAGAACATGTACAATTACTCGCCCGAGGAGTACCTTCCGCTAGGGGTCTACTCGTTTGAGAAGCTGATCAGATACTGCGAGGATAAAACGCTGTGCCCGTACTTCACCGTACGGCGGATGATCTCGATGTGCAACATCATCATCTACTCGTACCACTACTTGCTCGACCCGAAGATCGAGGAGCGGGTGTCGCGAGAGGTCAGCAAAGATGCCATTGTGATCTTCGACGAGGCGCACAACATAGACAACGTGTGTATCGAGTCGTTGTCGCTGGATCTCACGAAGGACCTGCTGAAGCGGGCCTCGAAGGGCGCCAGCGTTCTCGGTAAGAAGGTGGAGGAGGTCCGTAGGGTTGACACGAAGAAGCTCCAGGATGAATACGACAAGCTGGTGCAGGGCTTGAGAGCGAATGATATTATGGAAGAGAATGAGGAGCCGCTGGTAGAGTCGCCTGTCCTTCCTGCAGACATTCTGAAGGACGCGGTCCCCGGAAATA
Source organism: Eremothecium gossypii ATCC 10895 (assembly GCF_000091025.4). Lineage (NCBI taxonomy): Eukaryota > Fungi > Ascomycota > Saccharomycetes > Saccharomycetales > Saccharomycetaceae > Eremothecium > Eremothecium gossypii. The sequence continues at coordinate 1,275,444 of NC_005788.4, read as the reverse complement.
TCAGGCGCGCCGAACACTTTGTAGCCTTTCTGAAGAGATTCATCGAGTATCTGAAGACAAGAATGAAGGTCCTTCATGTTATTTCAGAGACACCCAATTCCTTTTTGCAGCACTTGAAACAGCTGACCTTCATTGATCGTAAGCCGCTTCGCTACTGTGCAGAAAGACTGTCCTTGCTGGCCAGAACTTTGGAGATTGATGAAGTCGAGGAGTTTAATGCCCTCAAAGATATTGCAACTTTTGCAACTCTGATCTCAACGTATGAGAGCGGGTTTTTACTAATTATAGAACCATATGAGATAGAAAATGCGGCAGTTCCAAATCCAATAATGCGATTCACGTGCCTTGATGCCTCCATTGCAATCAAACCAGTGTTTGAGAAGTTTTCGTCAGTTATTATTACATCGGGGACCATTTCTCCGCTTGACATGTACCCTCGAATGCTGAATTTTGAGACAGTTCTTCAAAAATCTTACTCCATGACGCTGGCGCAGAAGTCCTTCCTCCCAATGATTATAACCAAGGGGTCAGACCAGGTAGCCATCTCTTCTCGGTTTGAGATCAGGAATGATCCCTCAATTGTCAGGAATTATGGTTCCATATTGGTTGAATTTGCCAAGATTACTCCTGATGGTATGGTAGTGTTCTTCCCCTCATATTTATATATGGAATCCATTATTTCAACTTGGCAGACAATGGGGATTCTAGACGAGGTTTGGAAATACAAGCTCATCCTCGTGGAAACACCAGACGCACAGGAAACTTCTCTAGCTTTAGAGACTTACCGAAAGGCCTGCTCGAATGGGCGCGGCGCAATATTACTTTCTGTGGCCCGTGGGAAGATTTCTGAGGGAATTGATTTTGACCACCATTACGGTAGGACTGTATTGATGATTGGAATTCCTTTCCAGTACACTGAATCGCGTATTCTAAAGGCGAGGTTAGAGTTCCTAAGAGAAAACTATCAGATACGGGAAAATGACTTTTTATCCTTTGATGCAATGAGACACGCCGCTCAATGTTTGGGAAGAGTCTTGAGGGGTAAGGATGATTATGGCGTGATGGTGCTCGCCGATCGGCGATTCTCAAGAAAGAAAAACCAACTTCCAAAATGGATCGCACAAGGGCTCTCTGATGCTGACCTGAACCTTTCTACTGATATGGCGATAGCTAATACAAAACAATTCCTAAGGACGATGGCACAAGCAACTGATCCGAAGGACCACGAAGGTGTTTCTGTTTGGAATATCAAGCAACTGCTCGCTTACCAGCAGGAACAAAAAAGAAGAAAAGGGACTATGGGCGTCATAGAAGAGGAGGTTGACGAGGATATAGAACTACCAGATGCATAAGGGTGGAATAGGACCTTTATTTTTAAATAGAACAACATAGTGTTTATTGATCTATAAACAATTCAAAAGATAAAACCCTACTAAAAAGACTAAGGCTGGACATATACTTCGAAAGAAACCTCCTTGTCAGCGTCCACATAGGAATCACAGATACACCAGACAGTAATCACATGTTTTCCTGAATTAGGGATTGCTACGTCCAAAGTGTAAGTCTGTGATTCCTTGGAAAGTGCGACCTTGCGGATAGAGTATAGTTGCCGAGTTGCTGTCTCACCCACAAATATCCACCAATTTTCCAGTTTTTCATGAGGGAAACGCTCCGAAACTACAGCCAGCGATTCAGGTTCTTCATCCCTGGTGACAGTAACCCTAATCTGTTGGGGTTCGTTTGCAAGTACCGGGACAGAAGAATCCATTTCGTAATGTAATTCTATGTTTGGGTAACTGTTAACAAACAAAGCGACTTTATTCAATTCCTCCATTGGAAGGGATAAAATATTATCCCTTTCGTCATCTTCCAATGCCATAATATCATATACTGTCTCAACTTTGTATTCTGCACACTTCTTGAGAATCTGTTTATTAAAAGAAGGCACCTGTACCAACGGACTATCTGTGTCCCAACAGCCTTGGATCAACATCTGTAACAAATCCATGGCTGTAGTAGCACTCAGCCGACCATCTCCAGAAAGTATGTCTGTAATACCATTGACCAAAGGAACTGCGATGGCTAGTATATTATTCATGTCTGCGGTCAATTCCTTGTTTAACTTGATGCGAGAAAAATGGGTCTGCAATAGAACAAATACCTTAAATGAAGGTAACTCATTTTGTACACCAGCGGAAAACTGATACGGTAGATTTGCATGTATCTTCCGCAAAATATCATAATCTTCTTGCCTCATAGGAATGTCCTCATATTCTGAGGCAGATGCCAATATTTCTATGATAGACTTCAACTTCGTGCTTCTGGAGAGGGATTGCATGAACATGTGCATTGTTTGAAAACTAACATTGTGATGGGAACTTATCATACAACCATTCAGAGGCAAAATTTGCTCGTCCTCGTTCTCGTCCTCCTTTGGATTAGTTATTTCAATAATAGATGAATCAACTAGGTCATCAAGCGTATCTTGAACTAGGCCAGTCAAATAGGCGGATATTCCCAATGGTGAGGTATCCTTTACCCCATAGAAGCTTGGATTCGCATGTATTCTTCTATAGAAGTAGGTAAAGGTGATCCAATCGACGCAATCTTGTTTACTCTCAATTACTGATGTAGCAATGTCGTTAATGAGCCCGTCATGCAGGTAGTAGAGCATATAGCTCTCGGTAGGTAAGGACTCGTTTAAAAAATTTTTATAATATGCTTTCATGTCGTGTGTCGTCATTAGTATTACCTTCCCTGGATAGTCAGCATTCCCTTGAGCGGTACCGACAATTTCTAAAACGTCCGCCACAGGATAATTAACGTAACGATGCTCTCGGGGCTCATAATATTGTGTACCCATAATAATCACTGTTTCCGCAAACGGTGCCATTACGCAGAGATCTCTAGTAATAGCAATACATAAAATCAACTTTTGTTTCCAAGCTTGTTCCACAATAGCCTTATCAGAAGAAGACATTCCGTGATAAAAGAAACCGATACCATGCTTTAGCGACTCACGCAAGTTTCCATCTTCTACCTTAGGTAAATGGGTCTCCAAACCTAACTTTTGAGGACGCAAGGAATATTCCGTTCCCGCAGCGGCAGTTGCAAGTAGGACAGAAATATGAACACAATTTTTCCTACTTGGAACAAAAAGCATAACACTTGAGCCAGCTATCACAGAGTTTTGTACCGTCAGGAAGGCCGATTTGGCCATAGTCTCAATTAAAGACTCTTCATGCATCTTATGAAACGATTGTAAGTGGATCTGTAAGGGCATAACCCTTTCGTGAAAGGAGAAATTAAAAATTGTAGCTTTTTTAGCTCCGAGCCACTCTCCAACGTCGCGACCATTAGCGAGGGAGGTAGATAAACCGACTATACGCAAGGCCGTTTCAAGTTGACCCCGAATGAACAGCATTCTGGATATTATATTTTCATACCTTGCGCCAGGCAAGTCACTACTGATCATATGAAGATCATCTAGAATCAACAGCTCTAATGTCTGAATGTTTTTTCTTCTTTTCCAGCGACGAGAAAGCAGGTCAAACTGCTCTGGAGTCGCTAAGATTAAATGCGACTGGGCTAGCGTTCGAAGATTGTTAGTTAATTCCAATGTGAGTTTATTAATAACCTTTCCACCTGCCACATTTAAAAATCTGTTTCGCCAATCCTTCACCAGAAAATCAATTTTCTCCTGAGATGGACATATATAGACGGCACGTCCCTTACCATCTCTCCAGTGACTCAATAAAGCTAATTCTGCCATTGCAGTTTTACCCGAGCCCTTACAAGCTCCAATAAATACATTTTCATCGGTATGGTACAAGGCATTAAACACATGAGTTTGGAATTTGTTGAAAACCTTAAATGGGAAGAGTCCACTGAACGTCGGATCTAGCTCAGAAGTTTCAATCAAATTTCTTTCTTCTATACGAGTGTGTGGCGGAAATTTTCTCGGTAGATGTATATCTGTAAGCACCACGGGCACCTTATTGTCGCAATGTAACCATTTATCGGAGATTAAGGAAATAAAGTAATTTGGAGGAAGGTTAATCTGTTTAGAATGATCCAACTGAACAGAAAAATCCATTAAATGAGGTTCTCCAGAATTATCTTTATAGATGGTCAATTTATCGGTATGAAGAATACTTTCTCCATCAGTATCCTCAACCAAAAGTATGAAGGTTTCTGCGTAGCCATGAAGCCTGGAATCCCAATCCCAGTCAGCATTTACCTCAAGACTAAACTTTAGCAGACTAGGAGTTATTGGTTGAACGGAACACTCAATTTTTAACTTGGGGAACTTTTTCAGCAAATCATATGCGGCTTTACCATACTTCTCCGACCGGATAGCTTGCGCAACTTCCGCTGGAGAATCCAACGCTAAGTACTCAATCCATGGTAACGATGAAGCTTCGGTTCTGCGTATGACGTCAATTGGACAACTAGGGAATTGTCTGAATGGAGTATTTATGAGCCACATTCTCTTTTCAATGGATTTGCATAGATTTAGTATAACTTTCAACAATCGTGACCAACCCTTGCGAAGGGATATTTCAAACAAAGCCCTGAATATTCTACCAGCATTCTGCGTGATATATATCATGTCCGCGTTGAGAGCAAATCCATCTAATTTTAGGCGGGAAATATAGGACTGTAATAGAACATTTACCTTCGCTAAAGGGCTAGAGCTATCCTCTTGAATAGGAATTGGAGCTCGCTCGAGTAGATTTGCGAGTTCATTCCTCTCTTCCTGTCTGGCGGAGACATATTTAAATTCATCTGATTTTGCGAAAAGGCGTAATATATCCATTTGGTCAAGATGCATATTTAGCTCACCATTGTAAGTCGCAATTGTAGTGTAGCTAATATAATATTGGGACGCAATCCTACCCAAATCTGTCGATTGTACATCACCAGTGACCGGGTTGTACACAATTAGGTTGTTTTCATGTAGCAAGCGAAGAGCAGCATGTGCCAACCTCTCCCTATAAGATAAAAGTGCAGCATCGGTTTCAATTTCATCTGCTACCTTGTAAAGCTTAGGATCTTTGAGCATTCGCACGTAAAGGTACGTGTTACCAAGCCAGTCAACAATGTCGATCCTATTTTTGACTGTGCCAAGTACAATTTCGGCATTGGCATTATCCGGCAATTTGCTAATAAATTGGGACTCTATTGGTAGCTGTTGATTCAAAATTGCCAAGAAGTAATGAATATTCGATTGGTTTGTTATTATAATGCCCTCACCGAACGTATCATAACGTGGCCTACCTGCTCTGCCAAGCATCTGCAAAACTTCCTGAGAGGAAAGAGAAACCCATGAACCCTTCTGAGGAGAATACATCTCTGTTCCTTTAATGATAACAGTATGGGCAGGTAAATTAACACCCCAGGCAAGGGTGGAAGTGGATACTAATACTTTTATCAAACCGTCAGCAAAAAGATCTTCGGCCAAAGATCTGTCATCTCTTGATAGACCAGCGTGATGTATACCGAAACCATGTTGTACAACATCACCAAAGCTTTTGTCCGTTATATTCTCAGTTTCTCTCTTCAAGATTTCCGCAGAGCCCGCATCCTGTGGAGCGAAACTGCTTATCTTGTCCTCTTCAAGTAGTTTATCCCTTAACCATATGGCAGTTCTAGCGGTATCTTTCCGGGAATGAACAAATACTATTACCTGATGGTTTTCAGCAACAGATTCCAAGACCTTTTCATAACATACCTGGTTCATTGCATTCACTCTCTTAACAGAATTTGTTTCAGTTATACCGCAGAACTGCTGAGCAAGTGGGCATGGCCTGAAAGACGCATCAAAGTAGAACAAACCGTCAGATGGAACTCGCAGGAATTCAGCAATATCTGTATAGTTAGGTAGGGTAGCAGAAAGGGCTACAACCCTGGTCTCGGTTGAGCCTTGTGTTTCCAAACGTGCAACGATACTTTCTATCACCGGCCCTCTTTCGTCATGCAGTAAATGTACTTCATCGATAATCAGCAGTTGAACCAGTTTTGTATAGTGCCTGTTCAACCCATTTCTTGTTATAACATCCCACTTTTCGGGTGTAGAGACCAAAATCTGAGCTTCCATAATTTGCTGTCTAGTTAAGTTAGAATCGCCTGTAAGTTCGGCTACTTTCAAGCCATACTGTTGCAACCTCCTTTGAAATTCCCGAACTTGCTCCTGGACCAGCGCTTTCAATGGCGCAATATAAACGACCTTGAACTTAGATGTGTTGAATGACTTAGTCTCTGCCTTGTAATATTTTGATAACAAACGAAGGATGGCAAGTACCGCAACATTTGTCTTACCGGCACCAGTTGGGGCGCAGAGAAGCATATTTTTATCTGTGCCAAATGCGATAGGGTAGACTTCTGACTGTATGCGATTCAAAGTTTTCGTTTCCGCTGTTGGAAATGACTTCTGTGCCCAATCAACTAAGGAACTGATAGAAACCAGTGGGAAATTATCTACTGGTTTTGGAGGAGCAGGAATATGTATCTCTTCATGAGTAGACTTTATCCTCTTAAATGAGTTGTCCGGTAACAAAACTTTTGTGCTTGTCAAAAGCGCCGAACCCTGTTCAAATGTCAGAGCACTCAGATCCAGAAGATTATCATCTTCTGAGAGAGAAAACTTTGGTTTCTTTTCGCTCTTATGCGGCGAATCCACAGCTTCGACAACGCTGCTCCGACGTTTCCCAGTGTGTAAAGCCCTGCGATACTCCTCGGCTAACGTTGATTGGCCACTAGAGGACATCTGCGCTAGAATCGTATCCACCTCGGTTTTTCCAGCCCGCGCAAGCCTGCTTCCCCAACGCAGCACGTGCCGATTATTGAGGATATGAGCTATTAGATCTTCATATTGAGGGCCTATAGCTCGCCCAAGTGCCGCTTTTAATTCATTTTCTTCGACCTCTGCTTCCAAACTTTTCAAGACATCTGCAGTTATTGCTCGTACGTTTTCCATAGGTGTGCCCGTCACTTCTGCAAGCTTGCGATCAACATAATGCTCGTCTACCATGGATAGATCCAGATCGCTATGCTTTGTGGCCTTTGTGCCTTGGAATTCTAATATATCACCTGTGCTATCGCCGGGCTGATCGGTCTGATTTTCCCTCCCAAGATCATCTAAGTCACCAACATCAGCTTCCTCTTCTTCCACTTCTATTTGAGCAAGCAGTGGGTTTTCGGGTTCGTCTTCTTCCGGTTCGCTATCTTCCCCTACTGGCAGTGATTCATCCCGCTGCATCATCTGGCCCTCCGTATAGTCCTGTATGCGCTTCGACATATTCACCAATTCGTGGAACTCACTAGGCGCTATTGAAGTCGCCAGGTCGCGTTCTAGCAGCTCCTTCTTCGCCTTCATATCATGATCCGACGTCGCCTCGTCTTCCTTTAATAGCTGTATCACCAAATCTGTCGCGCTCAAGATTACTGCGCGCGGCAGATCGTCCCCCAGCAGGGCGGACACCCATCCCAAGATATCTTCGTACGCTGCACGGGACTGCTCAGTGCTTGGATAGTATTTCAACGACTCAATATCATGCGATAGCACACTTGCACGACCGCGGTCCCTTGGTGCGACAGCGGCACGTTTGCCGACCTCTTTCCTCGCAATCTCTCGTACAGCTCGTTCCCTTTCCTCCTCGGGCACTGTGCCAGCGCTCCGCTGGCCCATCTCTTTCACTGATATTTTACCGGCCATCGACCGCGGCTGCGAGAGAGCCGCGTCTTTCATTGGGTCACTAGTATTCTCTTGCAGTCGTCTGTCCGCACGAAGGACCTTACTGGACATCTCATCGTAGCGATAAACTTCGCGTATCTTTCTCTTTCTTTCATCATATGCATTTTCAGACATGCTTCCTTTATGGCCAGCTAATTCACGCTCTGTCATAAGTGTTAACTGAGCCTGCAAGCACACTTCACCAGGTCGATGAGGTCTTGATTAAGGTTACCGAAGAGTAGTAAATTTTTCGATATCACTACATACGATAGAATAGCTGCTCGCTACCTCCAGATGTTAACGACTGACTACACTGGCATCTCTCCTCAACGACTAAGCTAGTCGTTAACCACTAGCTAAAGGTTGCTGGGAGTCGTTCCCATAACTGCTCTAACTGGTGACCGCCTTCATGAATAAAAGGATTCGACAAAAGGGAGTACGAATTTTGGGGTCGCAGCTGGATAGTAAGATCTCTGTGAAGAACCGCAAGATAGCAAGCATTAATGGTAGTTCAAGAAATCAAGGCGCGGATGATACCGAACTTGGAAATTGGTATGATAAGTATCGGCCCAGGCGCCTGGATGAGGTAGCCATACATCGGAATAAGCTGGAGGGGGTGCGCAAGGCCCTCGAGGCGATGTTGTCCGGTACATCGCAGACACGCATACTACTTCTGACCGGGCCAGCTGGATGTTCCAAGAGCACAGTTGTGAAACTGCTCTCCGCAGAGCTGGTTCTGCAGTATCGATCTGCGGCTCGCGAGGACATGCATCTCCCTGCCAGGGCGAATACCTACGTAGAGTACAGCAATGACACTGACGCGCCGCCACTGGAGCAATTCGACGAGTTTCTCCAGCAGGCGAAGTACAGAATAGGGCCCAATCTTGCTGTAGCTCTGGTTGAAGAACTGCCCAATGTTTTTCACGAGGAGACGAGGCACCGATTTAACATGTCTTTGCTTCAGTGGCTCTCTATGGAGCGCGAGCTACCGCCGTTGGTAATATGCCTCACAGAGTGCGAGATAAATGAATCCAATCGCCGTTTTGGTATAGACACGATGTTTGTCGCCGAGACTCTGCTGACGAAGGAGGTTTTGACGCACCATCTTCTTTCACGGATAAAGTTCAATGCTATCAATGCCACGCTCCTCACCAAACGGCTGCGTTATATCGCTGCCCGTGAGACCCAATTTCTACCGCATTCGAAACGAGCGCTTGTCGGATCCTACATCAAGGAACTGGCGGGAAGATCAGGCGATATCAGATCCGCCATAGCTGCATTACAGTTTTGGTGCCATAGCGCGGGTAGCAGCGGCCTGGCACTGGGCCGTGAGTCGTCCCTAAACTATTTCCACGCGATAGGGAAGGTGATATACGGCTCCAAGGATACTACTGATGATGAGACGATTACAGCACTTACGAGTACAGGTCATCCTGGTAGCGAAACATTCAAGTTGGGAATATTGGAAAACTATGCGAAGTTCGCAAAAGGAAACTTCCCAGTAGATACTGCTGCCACTGTCGTGGAAGCACTAAGCACTTGCGATCTGCTTCACCATAGAGGTGAGTGCTTGGAAGGTTATTCGGAGTTTGCGCTGCGGAGCGTCCGGTATAGCCTTCTTAAGCTGAAGAATGATCGCGACCAGCATGGGGCCGCTGCATTTCCGAGAGAATGGGCAGTTAAGGGTCACCAGGCGCGCTTTAAGTTGCAAGCAGAAGATTTTGGATTGGTAGAATACCATAAGTATGGCCAAGTACGAAGGTTTCGTGATATTGTCCTATACTACGGATACTATACCCCAGCTATACGAAGTTTGAGGAGCTTCAACGGTAAGAGTTTGCGTTCCTATATTAAATATTTGCATGACCAGAAGGAGATAGATAAGTTGCTTGCGATGAATAAAGAATCTCTGTCTATTGACCCAAGCATCGACTTCCTTGAGCGACTGGGCGGGGATCTTGGCCACGTTTCCCTGGATTCTAGTTTGCCACCCGAACCATCTGCTTATTCTAGTAGGAAGAATATATACATGCGGGCTAAGCAACTTATTACAAGGAGGGAAGAATCTTGTCCAGATGTCTTTCAGCTGGATAATGAAGAGGCGTCGCCAGAAGGTCAAGAATTTGTCCGCGATCCAATAGAAGAGTCAGGCGAGGAAGATTTTACCCTTGACGATGATTCGATATATGAGATATTTTCCCAGAAACGTCCTGTTCCTGAGCAAACCGAAGGTATTTTGCATGATGAGTCTCTTTCTGACTCAGACCTGGAGGACTTATAGTCTATCGTCTCCAAATATTCACAGATAGGGTTAACGATACATATTTTACTTAATCTAGATAGAAGCTGGCGCTGCATTCAGGAGCTTAGAGTGTTTTGGAAAAACTCAGGGTCTTCCTCCAAGGACTCCTTGATGATATCTAGGCCACCTTGGAACTCACCATTGATGTACAATTGCGGGAACGTGGGCCAATCTGAAAACGTCTTCAGCCCCTGTCTCACACTCTCGTCCTTAAGAATGTCAAAAAAGCCAAACCTCACTTGGTGCTCACGTAAGATACCAACCATCTGCCTGGAGAAACCACATTTCGGTTCAGATGGTGTTCCTTTCATGAATAACATTACAGGAGCAGCGCTGGTCAGCTTCTTGAGCCGTTCCTGTAGTTGTTCCTCTGTTTCCTCCTCACCATACTCTTCAGCAGGTGCAGATGCAGTGGCGGCAGCGCCTGTGGAGTTGCTACCGGCGGTGTATTCATTTAATGCGCTGACGAAGTCTTTGGGGTCCGACCCAGAAATCTCTTTTACGATGGCCCCCTCCTTGATCAAGACGAAGTACGGAACCGCCGCCACCTCAAACAGCTCAGAGATTTCCGCATGCTCGTCTGCATCAATCGCAAGGAATAGGACATCTTTGTGCGCCGGTTCCTCACTCACAGCAGAAAACACGGCGCTCATGGCCTTGCATGGCTCGGCCCAGGCTGTGTGGAAGTACAGCGCCACAAGCTTAGAGCCGGCAGCCACCGTAGTCTGTTGCGTGAACTGGTCCTTGGATGTGATATCGATGACTGTCATATCCAGTAATGTACAGTCTGCTCTAGTCAGTAAAACAATTAGGAATAGTCTAGAGTTCTTGGCGCTCTAGACGTAAAGTTCTGCCTTAACCATGCATAATTTTCCATTTCAACAGACACCAAGACTTCAACATAAATCACGTGATTAACAGCCAACGGCGTGACACTACATTAGTCATACATAAACCATACATAGTCGCTAATTGCTGGCTGCTATCAGTCAGATAAGTGGATCTAAGGCCTACGAAGTGGCTGGGGTTGGTTCTCTTTGGTGTTCTTTTTACTGGGGCGGCGCGGGGCTCAAATGTCTGCCTAGCGCCTTCTGGCCAGGATCCCGACACTATTCCAGGTCAGGCATACTTCAGAGGACCAGGACATAGAGGTCTTTGAGAATATGAATTGGAAAAACGCAGACTTCGCGGCGATACTACCTGCGGGGTCCTGCTTCCTCCAGGAGTGGAAAGCGCTCCACGTCGACAGGTAGCTGTTCATTTGCTCCAGCGTCATTGTCTTCTCCACATGCAGGGGCGTCCGTCCAGCAGTCCCGCGCAGAGCATCGTCGGTCGACTCGCGGCACACATAAATATCGTCAAAGAGCTTCTCGTCGAAATGCAGGTTTCTCAGCAACTGCTTCAGCATACGAGTGCCCGGCTGCTCCCAGTGGGGCCCAAGATGAGATTCCCCGTAAATGAACTCCTTCATCAGCGGATCCAGCTCGGGATACCCCACTATGGACGGGTCGGTGTAGTCCCAGATGGCTAGCGTGCCTCCCGCTCGCAGGTTGTCGGCTGCAGCGAGCTGAAAGCGCTCCCAGTCCAGCCAGTGAACGCATTGTGCAGCAGTGATCATATCTGCCTTGGCACCGTTGAGGAAGCTGAAGTTGTCGGCAGTGGATACAACGAACTCCACGCGGCCCGCATCAGTGACCACTTTTTCCCGTGCGGTCTGCCGCGCGCGCTCGACCATCGCGGTCGACACGTCCACCCCCACTACCCGCTTGAAGGGCAGATTTTCACGCAACTGGAACGTGGCTGTCCCAGGCCCGCACCCCACATCCACAACCAACCCCCTGGCACCGCTATGGTACTCTTTTATCCGCGAGTACCATGTCCCCGGGTAGCGTGGACGATAATCTGAATACCCCGTCGAATTGTAGTCGGAATCAGAGAAAGCTGCCATGGTCGACTGACCTTGTGAATCGCCTCACATCTTTGGTCACCTGCACAGCTGCTGCTCCTTATATTTCGCACACGCCCTATGCTTACCAAAGCCGGTCCATTGTCCTGCCCCCCTGAGCCAGCCCTCATGCCACGAGAAAGCTCCTGTAATGCCAGCTCCAATACCGCGGCAATCGCCGTTCGCGCGGAATTGTACTCACAATCAGGCTCAAACTCTACCCGCACAAAATCCAGGTCCCTACAACTGCTCCATGGCCCAACAACAGAGCAGCGCATGTGTGCCGGAGCTCGTATCTTGTCAGAGGCTTGGCATGCTTTGGTAAGATCTTGCGGACTTACAATACCCGATGACTTCAAACTTCTGCCGGTCTGAAAATCACGCAGTCGTTCAACATCCTTCGTTGCTACAGCTTGAACTTCCTGCTACAACCAAGCTTGGGATCTAATAGTGCCAAACACTATCATCTTGCTATCACACGACTATCACGTGATCTGTTGGATTCAAGATTCATGTGACCGTGACTCGTGTTCTACGACGCTATTGGTGAAACACCAATCAGTGATAAATATTGCTACTTCGCCGCTCATCACTGCCGTTGATAACAGGAGTAACATTGAATATGCGTGACGCCAGAACTCACAGTCATCAGGACAACCCACCAGACGTTATTAACGATGGGCCGCATGACTGTGATTCTACATGGTGTCGATCAGGCCTGCTGAGTATAGACGGGGAAACGCCACCTTCAGGAGTTGAGAATTTGGAGCTTATAGATAGGCCTCTGGAGAGGAAGCCCTTGCTCCTGGACCCCTTCGCTACATATAATACTTGGAATTCTGATCTGAGAACTATTGCTGCTGCACCTCGCGGGAAGGCTGCGGGCGATGAGGATGAAGCAACTGAGATAACGCCCACTCCATCTCCAAATGCAAACGGGAAGGCTGCCGGCGATGAGGATGAAGCAACTGAGATAACGCCCACTCCATCTCCAAATGAAAACGGGAAGGCTACGAGCAAGAAGGGTAAAGCAGCTGCGAAAACGCCCACTCCGCCACCAAATGCAAACGGGAAGGCTACGAGCAAGAAGGGTAAAGCAGCTGCGAAAACGCACACTCCGCCTCCAAATTCAAACGGGAAGGCTACGAGCAAGAAGGGTAAAGCAGCTGCGAAAACGCCCGCTCCGCCTCCAAATGCAAACGGGAAGGCTACGAGCAAGAAGGGTAAAGCAGCTGCGAAAACGCACACTCTGCCTCCAAATGCAAACGGGAAGGCTACGAGCAAGAAGGGTAAAGCAGCTGCGAAAACGCCCATTTCACCTCCAAATGCAAACGGGAAGGCTGGAAGCGACAATCCTCTGCGGTTGCCTGTCAACGGACAGATCGTGGATAAGAGTGCCGCCAGTGCCGCGAACAAGCCCGTCGGGGCGTCGTCTGATTCACAATCTGCTGGCATGGCACACAAGCCCGTCGGGGCGTCGTCTGATTCACAATCTGCTGGCATGGCACACCCCATGCCTGTGCCATCAAACGATTACCTTACCCAGCCATCAAAGAACGACGTAGCACCTACACCTCTGATTTCATATGTACGCCGCCTGGCAACATCAATGTACCACGAATTGGTGCTTGAATATGGCTTGGTAACTGCAGTGAAGCTGGAGCAAGACGACAGTAAACTTTCTACATTTAGACTGCATATTCAGCCGGAGCAACTAACTTCCAAATCCGACAAAAAAGCTTACTTTTTTACTCTGTCACAACCGGTGATCCTTGCACTAAGCGAAGACGAGCGTTTGTTCACATATATCTTCAAGTATGAGACCTGTGCTGTTACCGATATGGAGATTCTGCATCTGAGGTTATATCGGTGGGCTCCATCAACGAAGCTCTACATAGCATCGTTGTTGCATCCCAAAGTAGTACTATGTACTGCACAGGAGAACCGTATCTTCAGGGCTATGCAAACAATATGTGACACCGGCGCATTCAGTCAATTGCTTTTGAAAGCAACCCTTCCCAATCCCAATCCTCCAGCAGACGATCTTATCATCGAAGACTTTGGCAAACTCAACGAATCTCAGGAAGCTGCCTATGCATATTTTCATGCGAACCGTATTTCCTTAATTAAAGGCCCCCCCGGGACCGGGAAAACGGCGGTTATCGTCGAGATCATCAAGAGGACCGTCAAGTTGGAGACCGGCTGCCCTGTGCTTTGCACAGCGGGGTCAAACGTAGCGGTGGATAACATAGCTGAAAGGCTTCTTGGTGACCCCACCGTGCGGCCTGTGAGGATTTGTGCGGGCGCTAGGATAGAACAATACCCAGATGAACATCCGCTGGCGCCCATATGCCTGCATACACATATACTTAAACAGCTCCCGCCACAGTATCAAAAATTATACCTTTTATGGGCCAAAGGGGATGTCGATAATGATTCGCCTGGCTTCCATGAGATGGTATTAATAGCTAATAGGGTGTCTTACGATATCGTGTCGGATGCCAATGTGCTCCTCGCGACGAACATCTCTGCTGGAAATAGGTCGATAAGAAAACTCCCCGAAGTGCCTACGGTGATCATGGACGAGGCGACACAGGCCACCGAGGCGAGTACGCTCGTGCCGCTGGCGCTCGCGGGCATCCAAAAACTTGTCCTCGTAGGCGACGAGAAGCAACTCCCTCCGTTTGCCTTATCTCGAAATCCCAAGACCTCGCTGTTCAATCGTGTCGTCACGAGGTCACCAGCAGAAGACCTGCAGTTTCTTAAGATCCAGTACCGCATGCATCCAGCCATCTGCGAGTTCCCCAACATGCAATTTTATGACAACCGCCTGCGAAACGGTGTCACGCCCGAGGACCGCAGCTGGCTCGGCGTGCAGGAACCTGTGGTCTTTATCGACATTCCAAGCTCGGCCGAGCGCCGCGGGCAGGCAGCCGCGTCGCAGGACATGTCGTGGTGCAACCTTGCGGAGGCCGACTTCGTCTGCGCTACCCTGCGCAAGCTCGTCAGCAAGAAGCATGTGCCGCCCAGCCAGATCGGCGTCATCACCCCTTACGTTGCCCAGCGCGACGCCATTGCCTCGCGGCTCGCACGTGACACTACGCTAGCCGCGCACGTGACCATGCACGAGGTGGCCGACCCCGACAGCAAGCAGCTGATGGTCGCGTCGGTCGACGCCTTCCAGGGCCACGAGCGCGCGTTCATCATCTTCTCTTGTGTTCGCAGCAACTCGGACGGCCAGCTGGGCTTCGTTAGCGACAGGCGCCGCATGAATGTCGCGCTGACGCGCGCGCGAAACGGCCTGATCGTGGTCGGCCACGCGGATACACTCGCTAAGGGATCAAAGATCTGGCGTGCATATATAACGTATCTGCGCTCACGCGACCTGGTGCGGACTTCTTTAGCCGGCTACTAACTCTGTAGCTGTTGGGGCTGCCTGCGGCGCCGCCGGGCGAGCTTGGCAGAATCCGCCGTTGCGTCACGGCCAGTGCCAGCCGAACAGGACGCCCTTTTCTAGCAGCAGCGCTTCCGCAGCGGTTTCTTTTTTTTCCCAGCTAAGGTCGTGTATTTTCTCGCAGAGGGTTAGAAAAGTACACTTTACATCTGAACACACCACAAAGTCGTTCTGATTGGAGAGGCACGAAACCAAACAATTGAAAGGTATGTTGAGTGGTAAGCAGACGGTACACTGAGCTGGCCGTCTTTTAGCAGCTGGCGGCCACCCGCACTTTCTCTTTTCCCGCTCTGTTGCTTCTTGCGCGCCCCCTTGGCCTGGATCTCGAGAGCCGCGGAGCTACCGCCCGTCCCGCGCCAGCCTGGGCTTCCCAGGCGGCCAGTGGTCAGAGCCGGTCGCCCACGGCAGCCGGCTTCATGGGCGGCTGGCGGCTCTGTTTACAGGGATCGGTCACGTGCCGTGTGAGGCTAAGCCGGTGGCGAGGATCCGGGGCGGGTAACCGCCCCGGGGACGAACGGAAGAAAAACCAAAACACGATGCCCGATGCAGGGATGGGGCGCGGAAAACAGGGGCGGTGGGTGGCGAGGAGACCACGAAAAAAAAAACGGGCCGCACGAGATTCGACG
Organism: Eremothecium gossypii ATCC 10895; assembly: GCF_000091025.4. Lineage (NCBI taxonomy): Eukaryota > Fungi > Ascomycota > Saccharomycetes > Saccharomycetales > Saccharomycetaceae > Eremothecium > Eremothecium gossypii. The sequence goes on along the minus strand of NC_005788.4, from coordinate 1,259,382 downwards.
TTTCCACCCACCGTGGCAGCCAGCAGCAGTGTTGAGACCAACAGCATACTAACAAAGCTCCAGAACATCCAAATACCAACCGTACTATGTCTTTAAGTCGCGAAGATTCCGTCTACTTGGCTAAGTTGGCTGAGCAAGCCGAACGCTATGAGGAGATGGTAGAGAATATGAAGGCGGTTGCGTCCTCTGGGCAGGAATTGTCGGTGGAGGAGAGAAACTTGTTGTCGGTGGCTTACAAGAACGTGATCGGTGCGCGCCGTGCGTCGTGGCGGATCGTTTCCTCGATCGAGCAGAAAGAGGAGGCCAAGGAGAAGTCGGAATACCAGGTGAAGTTGATCCGCACCTACCGCTCCAAGATTGAGTCAGAGTTGACCAAGATTTGCGACGACATCTTGTCCGTGTTGGACACGCATTTGATTCCGTCTGCGACGACTGGCGAGTCGAAGGTGTTCTACTACAAAATGAAGGGCGACTACCACAGGTATCTGGCTGAGTTCTCCTCGGGTGACGTGCGCGAGAAGGCCACCACGTCGTCTTTGGAGGCGTACAAGTCTGCCTCCGATATTGCTACGACTGAGTTGCCACCTACCCACCCGATCAGGTTGGGTCTAGCCTTGAACTTCTCTGTGTTCTACTACGAAATCCAGAACTCCCCAGACAAAGCCTGTCATTTGGCCAAGCAGGCGTTTGACGATGCCATTGCTGAACTAGATACTTTGTCGGAGGAATCTTACAAGGATAGCACTTTGATCATGCAATTGTTGAGAGATAACTTGACCTTGTGGACTTCCGATATGTCCGAGGCTGGTCAAGAGGAGCAGCCAGCTGATGCTCATGAATGATGCGGTATGCTTGACGGGGGGGCGTGTGGGAGAGGGGCTAATGCTCTAAGGTCTGGAAGGAGTGAAAGGGCAACGAGAGATAAGGGTTTAGAGAAAAGCAGAAATCCGAAAAAAATTTTAAAAAAATTAACAGCAAATCATCGCCGACCAGCACCACAACACTATCTCCACTATTCTACTACTATCCTACCCTATCCCTATTCTCTTACTCTTACTCTACTACTCTTACTTCTATTTTACTACTACACTACTTCATCTGAATGCAAGTACATCTAATGCAACCTAACTGAATGAGCGTGCTACTACATGATCTAGTCTTACTCCTCGTTCTGCAGGACGTGTTGTCTTTCCATGAGTAGCCGTGTGCGCATATTGTGTCTTCGGTTATAGTTGTGTATCTCAACCAATCGAAACAAGTTTTCCATCTGCAGGTGTTGGTTTCTGCAGGCATTCCACGGTACCGCGTTTGCTGAGGAGGAACAGGAAGTGAAAGACACGCACTTATTTAATCTCGTGTTGGGTCTCGGCACTGCAGATCAAGAGCGAAGCCGAGGCGAGTCGGCGGGGAAGAGATGGCTCGATTTGCTTATATGATTCCTATTGTGGGAAATGCCAGCCCGATCTCCAGTGGTCTGCGTCTCCTGACTCTTACTGCTGGTACGTTCTCTCGTCTCGTCTCCAATGTTCTCCTGTTCTCAACCAATGTCGCAGTGGTTAACTTTTAAATAAAATGACTGGTTCAATATTTTATCTGTTTCGAAGACGTCCAATTATCCAAATTTCCGTCCCTGGCATGCCATGTGCGGTATTTTCGAATGGTGTATTTCTTCTTTCAGCTTTTCAGTTTCGCTGTCCTAACCCATCCGGCCCTTCTGTCTTCGGCCTCCTTTGTCCTATCAATATGTATTTCTTCACCTACTATATTACCTGTCTATTATATTAACAAGTGTAACTTTGAAAGAATACGCTTTCATGGTTTTCGTCTATTCTATTAAAATAAGTATCTAAACATCATTCATCTCTTCTGCAAACTAAATCTAATCTAGGCATACAATGGGGAGTCCCTTGTAACTGCTGATATCCGGCACTCAGCCGACCGAAACCGCAATCCGAAGGTCAATCAATGGCTACTATGTGTCTGCACACGACCCAATTTTTTGCTGTGTAGAAGATATTCGGTGCATCGATTTTTAGGGGGAGCCACGACTCCACCCGACTAATACTTACTGCCGCTAGTGTCGCAGCACCTGCTAGAAGAAGTCGAGATGTCTGAGAACGATCAGAAGGGTGTCAAGTTTATCCGGGCGTTACTGGTAACTACGGGAGCTGTCGCAACACTTGGGTTCTTAGTCCAGTTGTCGGAGGTCGCCTCCGAGTTCTTGGCCGCAGCCAGGGCATGTTTCGGCCTTCCACTCTCCGTCCTGCTGGTATACCTCGAATTCCGACCAGTACCATTGCTTCAACAATACGCGTCCTTCTACTATAGTTACATGGGTCGCGCCCTCCTACAACTCCTCCTGGCAGTGATGCTTTTGCCAGCAGGCTTTTTCCAAGTTTGCGCATTTACAATGCTCTTCATGACCGGCTTTATATGCGCGGCACTCGAGTTGAGCTCTTCTGCGCCCGAGCTTCCAAGCTTCCGGAACGATGGGCGGGCTTTGTCGATCGGGGCTGAAGAAGACGACGATATGATCTAAGTACCGGCCTTTCACAGCGAGATCGCTAGGGATTTTGTTACAGTATATATATATATCTGTATATATATAGAACGAGATATCGCATCCTGTTGCAGCGCTTGGTATGGCTGCTCTGGCATGGTGGCAGGCCGTTGGCCCTGAATTGCGCCCCGGGAGCATGCCCTATAGCACATATATAACTCCGCGTGTGAGGATTAGAGCAGTTAAGTTGCAAACCCCATTGTAACTGGTAGGTAGCCAGTCCTATGCACAGAGCAGGCGTGCGCTGGGGGGCGTCTTGGATATATGGTCACGTGGCTTGTCATATCGACTTTGTGTACTTGTAATCTGACTGACCCACATGAATGTCAACAGTACCTAGGATGTCCACACACGCGACGTACTGTCAAAAGCGCTACTTCTCCCTTTGCACTCAAATGATCTTGGAGGTACCACTATGGTTCACGCTCTACCATATTTTGCAAAAGTGACAATAATATTGCTTCCATATGGAGCTGAAGTGGGAACAGCTCAAAACTATAGTATTAGATGAGGATGAATTCATCAACTACTACAGTAACCACATTGCTACTATGACCGGCTCTTCTGGGAACAGCAGAGAGTTCCGACTAAAAAAACTTGTCATACCAAGACGGTCTTTTACCGCATTGCAACTCTCCTCTGCTTCTCCAAATGAAATCTCGATGAGTGCGAGAAGTGTCTTGCTAGGAGGTATTCCGGAGCTGTGGTACGCTAATCAAAGCAAGAACGTCATCAAGTCTATGTCGAAGATGGTTCAGAATAAAACAAAAGGCAAGCTTCGTCATGCATACACAATTGGACAGGCGCCACTACGGAACGCGCGGGACAGATTATCGCTTCGGGGGAAGAAGTACGTGATGAGGTCTTCAGAAGCCACACGGAATTTGATGAATTCCAACGCCCGGGAGCGAGGATCAGGCAGTCAGATACGCCGTCGTCTCTGCGCTCGCACGTCTGTATCTACCAATGATTCCTCTGCCGTTTCTGGGGAAACAAACTTGAAGCTTCCTGTCTCCCAACATGGCGCACATAGCTTGGCTCCTACCAGCTTTTCCATGACAGACAATTCGACCCTTAACCAAGGCACCATAAATGTCTCGGAGACCTCCAACTTGGATACTCGGGTAGAGTCAGGTACCATACACCCTATCCCTAATGTGAAGTTTGAAATGGCCAGTTCGTCCTTAAATAGTACCTCAGACATAATGAGCCTCCTTCTACGACTGAAGCATACCGACTCGGAGCAATCATCGACTTGTGACTCTGAGTCCGTTTATTGCTCAGCGAAGGAATTCCTCAAAATCACAGGTGAGTGTACTACAGACCGATCGCTATTGAACCATGATTACATATCAGGGCAGTCCATAATGACAGTTGAAGCTTCTCACATGCGCGATGCAGATAAAAGTAACATTATGAGCACGGGTATATCAAAGGAAAAGGATGAAGTTCCTAAAGGAAGTGGAACCTCTAAAATCAAATTCGAGATTACCAGTGAAAAGCAAGAAACACAGACAATTAAATCACCAGAGGAGGAGCTAAAAGTCTTAAAACCAGAACCAGAAAGATTGCCATACTCTAAGAAGAAACTATTATCCTCTTGTCCTTCGTGGGATGAGCCTATGAACGGAACTTGGGGCGTAGCTCAGCGAGCGAAAAGCTTGGTTATCCATGAATGGAATTTAGTGAAGGCAAAGGAACACGAACTTAAAAATAGATATTTTAATCGTTTTAGAACCGGTGAAATTCTAATGATGGAGAAAATGTTGGTACTCGTGAAATCTGCCGTATCCGTTACTCATCCTCCCACCACGTTTTCTGATGTGGAACCAATTGACACACGGGTTTATGGCCACTGGAAGGAGCTTATTGTTTTGGCGAGAGCGACAGGTGATCCAGATGCTCCAATTTTTATGCAGTTTCTCGATCGTAGCGGGCTTCCGAAAATAGAGAAGTGCAGTCATTCCACTAAGTCTATGGATTTTTCCTTAACCGAGTCCTGTTCTGTCGGGTACTATAATTGCTTGGACAGGACTATCTATATTTTGAAGCCAGACGAGAAATTGGAAACCGATTTGAGAGAGGGAACCGTCAGCGCAAAATGTCACAGGTATAAGCCCCTCAAGATATATATTCTAAAATGCAGCACACTATGGTCATCTGGGAAATGGTTATCTTTTTTGCGTGAATCAATTGGTCTTCAGATTATTCCTGAATCCATTGATATTCATCTTCCGCAAACAAGAATGACTTTAACTGTTGCGCTACCTCCACAAGCACTAAAGGAGATGAAAGAGCAGGCGCACGCTGAAGAAGCTGAATTGAAGATATTGCAATTGAAAAATGGATATAAAGTCATTACATACCCTATTTTACGTTACATGGGCATTGTCATAAGGAATATATTGACGGAAGCCGGATACACAGATATTGTACGAAACTGGGAGAGAGAGAATTCATTAATGGGATTCAGTTGGAAACGATATGATATGCTTGAATGGGTCCTAGGTGATCAAATTGATGCATTATATGGCTCATTTATAGCAAATGCTTCCCAAGTGTTGGAATATAGACCTCTCACAGCTTATCCGAGAACAGTGGAGTTAGAAGGGGGATCTTGTTTGATTGAACCTCCGCCAATTGAGGGATTTCTTGCACTTTGTTCGCATAGATACAGAGATGGGGTGAATGGCTCGTTCAATCGACGCTTCATAAAGTTAAAGTACATGTTCACATGTAATGGAGTTTTATTCTATACACGTGGAACGAAGGCGATGCCTCCTTTACCAGCCTTCAATACACCTGCCGTCTACAATGGTTCGCAGCCATCTCCTCTCTTGGAAGATATGGTGGGGTATATCCCAGATATATATGAGCATAACCCTTACCCGTTAGATCAGTACCAACATATTAGATGGCTAACAGATGACCTAACGCCAGCAGAGTTTCTGGAGTTTGACGAATTTGCTTTGAAGTCTGCTGCAAGAAAGGTTTCACATATACTCAAAGCGGAGGGTGCAATTGATCTTACCCAGATAGAATCCATTTCAACTTTGGATATTGAGGAAGCCTGTCGAATTACAAAGTCAATTAAAGTATGGAATGGCGTTAATAACCTCTTTTGGAAGACACAGTCGACAGTTGATGACACTTCGAAGTCACTCATCGTGGTAAACATGAAAAATGGCTCTAAAATGCAATTGCTAGCACCGAGTATAGCCATGGCAAAAGAATGGATTAAAAGATTAACACTATTATCTGAATACTGGAGAGAGAGATTGCACAAGGATCAAGAGGTCATGTGGACGACAAAAATGGCAAACTTAAAAATGTTAAGAATTCAGGAGCAGAATGAATTCCATATTTTAGGCAACACCCCTAGGTGGGTAAACGAACGTGGTTATGCTAGTGATGCCATATACAACGTTAGTTCATATACAGTTTTGCGGCCCTTGATTCATCAGGGCATCTTATACCAGAAGCCGCGCAAACATTCCGTCTTCAAAAAGTGCTTTCTTACTCTAGTCCCCGGTTTTATCATCCTTTATGAGTGTTTTAAAAGATCCATGATGGGTTATTCTTATAAAACAGTGGCTTATCACCATTATATGACTGTTCCGCTCGAAGAATGCTACATATATTCAGGTAATATTACTTCGCAAGACTTACTAAGGAGAGAACGTGAATTTAATAGTGGTAATCCTGGTAATAGGTCATTGCCCAGAGTTTATCAAGATGGCTGGAAATCTCTCGAAGATGAACCATATAGGTGTTTTACACTATGGTTTGGCAACAGGGCTATATCGGATTATAATGTGGCGGGGAAGCATTCTGACTCTGATGAGGTTCAGGACGAAATTCCAGAATCAGGAACCCATACCCAACCATTAACGGCATCCGGTAACTTTGAAAATCAAAGTGATCAAAAAACTGGTAAAAGATTTAGAGTCTCAGGAAAATCCATGGTTTTTATGGCGAGGTCAAGGCAAGATCGAGATGTTTGGATTTATAAAATCCATTGCGAATTGGAAAGGATAAAGCAAGGATGCAATCACAAGATAAAGAAGCAGAAGCCCACGGTCTAATAGCACTTTTTTATTGTCTTATCATAGACATCCCACCAGTTAATAATAAAATTTCTTTGAAAAGGTAGGAAAACTCTTCGTGCGACGGCGGCACTATTTAGCATTGATCTTGTGTTAAAAATATACGATAAGTGTATTAATCTTGGATTGAGCGAAATTTATAGAATGAAAACATAACAGACAGATATATACACTTTACATATATCAATGCATTATTGGCGCATTCGATAACTGGACACACTACTTTAACAGTGTCGCATATAATTGGGAGGCTATAAACGTAATTGAAAGATAAAATATACTTTAATTGTCCATAAGAAGGAGAATATCTATAGATATGAGTATTCACCACTATTGTTAGAACTAACGGCGGGGCTTGGGGTGTTGGCTACAACCTCGTTTAATGCATTATCCAAATCCGTTATTAACGAGCTCCACGCTCCACTAGCACTCAAGGGATGGTGTGTTGATATACCCAGATATCCAGACGTAGGTGAGTTGCGGCTACCACTTGCAGAATAAGCCTGAAGCTGCAAGGATCGAACCGAACCGGATTGATCTGGGTCTATTATTGATTCCCTGTCACTATCTAGCAAATATGAAGCATCTGCAATTATTGGTGTGTCAATGGAATTCTTAGCAATTGGAAAAGTTGGCTGCTGGTCATGTATACTGTCGCTGTCAGTAATATCATCTTCAGTGATGTAATCTTCAGTTTCGTCATCATCACTGTAATCGTCCTGGCCGAATGCCATATTAAAGGAATAACAAACTACCTCTAGGACATCACCCCACCCACCAGTTTCTACCAGTTCAAATACCTGGTCTGAATAGTCTGTGTTCAAATATCCAACCTTTACTTTTAATTCATTTGGTCTTTTCTTGCCTATATTGCAGAATGCTGAATAGTCCATCAACAACAGAGACTTACCATATTGCATAGCGGAATTAGAGATGATGCATACACCAACATTTTTAAGCCTTTCTTTGCCGTAAAAGTGTCTGTAAACCAAATTAGGAGAAAGTTTTCTTCTTGTTTCATGGCGCCTTAGTATGTGGTCAATTGAGCTGAAGATTGGTATAAAGTCTTTTAATAAACTCATCGTCACGATTCCACCATTGCTATCCGCCAGGGCTACCTTGGCGGTGTTAAACTTCCACAGTATTGCCTTGCAAGTATTTGCAAGGATTTTATAATCTACTGCTTGTACTTTAGCAGTATCGATTTGAAAAAAGAGACATAGTTCATCTGGATGTCTGCGTTTCAAAGATAGAATGGAGTTAATGCTTGCCCGCATCATAGTACTTTCAGCATTTCGAGTTAGTGACTTCTCGTGAGTATACAAGCCCCGTCTCACTATGACGCTATCGTTGACATCTGTCGCCCGTACCATGATATCTGACCTTCTGATGCTACCGACGCTCTCATCATCCAAGTCGGGCAATGGAAGGGTCGACGTAAAATTAGTAGAATTAACTGGCATTTCAATATTCAAAAGCGCACTAATCCATTTCTCCAGCACTTTGGTTGTATTTGATGACACTCCTTCCGAAATATAAATTGTGTCATTATCGAAGGTAAGTTTCAATACGGAAGATTGCAATGTGTCGACTCTAAAAGAAGAGATATCGTAATCCCATATAGAACTGAACTTCACTCCAACCATCGTATGCTTTGGTTTAGTAACTGGAATACCTGCAACAAGTCGATGCTCAAATAAGTACAGGACGCTATCTTGATACCCTTCTGGGTCATTTTCTCTGGAACAAGTAAAAGAATCAACTAGACGTAATAAACCAAAGGATGAGTCCACCTCCCAGTCGGGATAGTTTACAAATAAGGATTGTACAAAATAAGAGCGCAATAATGCCAAATACCGAGTTGATGCTTCGGCAGAAGGATCGCCACCTTTTAGTTGAACTGACGAAGCAAGTGAAGATATCGAAGATGTAACACTTCCATTACGTTTGCGTGGCGGAGATAGAAGGGTCAATGAAGTAAGTGCTAATGGAGTTGGCCTTTGAACTGATCGCTTGGGATTCTGTAAACCAAATGGGCGTGCAGGCTTCGTTGGTGGTATTTCGATTGGGGGTACACGTGGAATGTGGCTCCGAAGGACCGGTTTTGTGCGTTTAATGAGATATTGAGAGATTAGTTTATCACGCAAGGTATCATCCTTCGGAATGCATTTGTTTACCCCAGATGAGTACTCACACGCTTTGCATGCCGGGAATACGGCATAGATATCGTCCTCTTCGTTAGGCTTTTTTGACGCATCAGAAGAGTTTTCTTCGAGGAATACTAGCAGACAGTCTTCATGGCAAGAGTGATCGCACTCCAACGTTATTATACGCTCTCCGTTGGACCTTGTTGAGACAGGTTCATCGCACAAACAGCATCGTGCATTGACAATGGACTTTTTAGGAGATAGAAAGCTCTCTGCCGTCAGCTCGCCCATAAATGGCATCGGTGACATCACGGGAGCATTCTGGCGCTGAGTGCTCAGGAACCCAATATCGTTCTGGAACCGCGGCGGGGTAGTGATAGAAGTTGAGCGCAGCGGAAAGTCCGTAACAGGAGATACAAGTGCACTGACTGGCCTTCGCTCTTGTGTTGCAGACCTTATCTGTTCAGGGCTATGAAGCACTCGCTTTCTCTTCGGTACCAGTCTTTCTGTCCAACGCCGGCCACTACGTGGAGTAGCATTCACTAGCGGAGACGATTCACTTGAACTCGGCGGTTTGTCAGTGGAGGGTGTCACTGGAGGATTAAAATCCATTGCGGGCCCGAGACTGTTCAAAGGCAGTGATATATCTGGTCGTACCACCATGGTTCAACAATTCAAGACGTATCACTGATCTGCTGCTTTGTAGCGGGAGCTGGCTAAGCACTAGACGGCCTGCGCCTTCTAAAACGAAAGTCTAGCTCAAACTCTGTTAATATCTAGCCACGCTACAACGCAGGGCTCTGTAATAATGCCCTTTGATGCTACCTACTGCAAGTGCCTATCCAATCCTGCGGGTACCTTGTTTCATTTCGGAGTCTTTTATCCTCCCCACAGGGCTGACGCTAATTTTAATGGAATTTTTTACATAGCTGACACATCGGAGATGCATCCAAAGAGGAAATAGGATTACCGCTTACAGCCCCTGTAAGATAATGGACAATTTGTGATTCAATGATCTTCTATACATATATCCTCAAAGATACTAATCAACAAGATAGTTCTATCAACCTTTGGTACACTGTAAACAAAGCAATACCCAGACTTATAAATTAATTTGCATGGGGTACATACTAGTCGGTTGAGAAGCACGCAAATGCATTACGGAGCAGGAGCGATTACGAAGAGATCCATAGCTTCCTCAATCAACCCATTTCATTCAAGCCATTAAATATCCCTGATATGTAGAGGCAAACATGCGGACACGGGCGAGGCGTGGCTAGTCACCCTGGAGAGAGAGAGCAGGTGACATGCACGTGGTTGCGAACAGAGCACGCATTAGGAGAGAATATGCGGCGTGATGCAACCTAATACCCGTGATGCAATTATCGTAGCCGGTGTTTGTAGATGTTTTATTCCAGCCATCTCTTTTCCCTGTATTTTCCTTAGGAATATAGTAATTTGAGGGCGGCGCTAGGACTCACCCAACATAAAAAAAGCAGCGTTCAGAGCAAGACATGCAACCTAATCTCTGAAAGCAAAGCCCTTCTTAGCGAAGTCCCAGGTGTCGTCGTTGATTCTACCTCTCAAAGTTGGGGTTTCAGTACCTGGAACGTAGACGTCCTCGAACAAGATAGACATCTTGGCTTCAGGAGCTGGGGCCGCGTCTGCTAGCTCGACCTGCTCGTCAACGTATTTTCTGGCAGCCTTATCGTAGGCCTTGATTTCCTCCTCGCTGGCAATGCCTAGATCCAACAACTGCATCTTTAGGCCCGCAATAGGGTCGTTCTTGGATCTCATGTGCTGGATCTCGTCTCTCGTACGGTAAGTGGTACCTGGGTCAGACATGGAGTGACCACCATATCTGTAAGTCTCGTACTCAAGGACGATAGGGCCCTTGCCGGACACACACCAGTGCTTAGCAAACTTGGAGGCTTGGTAGACAGCTAGGATGTCCATACCGTTGACCTTCAAACCTGGGATATACTGACCACGCTTGAAGTACTCAGTCATCGCGGAAGACCGGGAAGCAGCGGTACCCATACCGTATTTGTTGTTTTCACATGCGAAGACTGCAGGTAGGTTCCACAACTTAGCCATGTTGAACGCTTCGAAAACTTGGCCCTGGTTGGACGCACCATCACCGTAGAGCGCAAATGCACAAACATCCTCGTTCTTGTACTGGTGGGCAAACGCCAACCCGGCGCCAAGTGGCACCTGTGCGCCAACAATACCGTTACCCCCGAAGAAGCCGTCTGTGTACATGTGCATGGAACCACCCTTACCGTAAGACACACCCGTCCGTCTGCCCATTAGCTCCGCAAGCACTGCGCGGACAGACGCACCACGCATGTAAGTGAAGCCGTGGCATCTGTAAGAAGTGATCACCGTGTCACGCTTCGTGATCGCGTTCTCAATACCCACCGCAATCGCCTCCTGGCCCACAGACAAGTGGCAGAACCCGCGGATCTTCTTAGCCTTGTACAGCGCATCACATGCCATCTCCATTCTCCGCACCACAATCATGTCCTTGTACATTTGTAGCAGGTTACCCTTCGTCACCTTGTAGGTCAGCTCTGGCACGTCGAGCATGTAGCCCTCGAAAGACGTCTCCGGCAACCGGATCTCCACCTCCTCGTCCGCGCCCGCACTCTCTACCGCCTCGGCCCGGACGGCCCCAGTGGTGGACAGCGTCCGCAGCAAGCTAGTCTTGACCTTGGCTAATGCGGGGTTTCTAACTGAAGATAGCATTGTGTGCACACCTGAGCTTAGAGCGTAGTAATTGACAGTGTTGCAGCCTTATATCAAGCACTTGTCTCTGTACAACAAAGAGAATTACTGTGACGGTTTAGCAAAAGATAGAAGAAGACAACAGAGATGCTTAGTTTTATAGAAATTTTTCACTACCACTTGCTGGGGCCTCTTCTTAGCTTCACCACTCAAAGGAGAATCCTACTCGTTGAAAAATTGAACGGTCTCTAGCTACACCTACGGAGATGCTGGTCGCTGTTGTATGTGCGGGCGAGGGGCCGAGCCGCAGGCAACCCGTCCCGTCGCAAAAGACGCCCTGCGCTGCGCCTGCGTTGTGCGTCCGTTCCCGTGCGGCGTTGTAGGATTCCGGGACGGCCACTTCGGGCGGCGACGACGTCCGGACCGGACAAGCTATCGTCGAGGCGATGATGTACTAAAGTACGTAAAACAGCGTCTATAAGTGTGTGGGTTTATAATAGTAACGTTTCTTTTTCAGAGGGGACAATGGGCTTCGAGATTTCGAAAATTTTTCGAGGGCCGGTGCGATGAGATGAGGTGAAAGAGAACAGTTCTGGATAGAGGAGCAGTGAGCAACAGCGTAGAAGAGTGATGGCGTTGGCGATTTCAAGTGAAGACACGCAGGTGTTGCTGAAGGATAAGAATGTGCTGCACGAGAGCAATGTGGACAAGTATAGGACAGCCGGGCAGATAACGCAGACAGCGCTGCGGTTCTTGGCCGGGTTGATTAACGACTCGTACCACCACCGCACGCGGGCCACGCCTCTCAGCGTTGCAGAGCTGTGCATGCTGACGGACTCTTTTGTTGAGCGCTGTGTACGGCAGGCGTTTGCCAACAAGGCGAACGAGCGGGGGATTGCGCACCCAACAACAATCGACGTGGATGAGATCACCCAGGGATGGGCGCCGGAGACGGACGACGCTGCGAACATGGAGCGGTGGAACCGGGACCGGCAAGCGAACAGCGGTAGCTGCCAGGGCGCGCGGAGCGCCATTTCCGGGTTCCTGCACGAGGGCGACGTGGTGAAGCTGACTGTGGGCTGCCACATCGATGGGTACACCGCGCAGGTGTCGCACACGATGGTGGTGTATCCGACGACGCGGCGCGAGGCCGACCAGGCGCTGGTGCCAGCTGGCCCACTACTGGGCGCAAAGGCAGATGCGGTCGCAGCCGCTACGATTGCGAAGGAGAGCGTGACGTCTCTTCTAGCGTGCGCGCAAGCGACGGAGAAGCTGCCCGCTGCATTTGGCGAACGGCAGGTAACCGGGACGCTGATTCGGCGGGTCGTGGATGCAGTGGCGCGGTCCTACAACTGCGCCGTGGTACCGGGGTCGCGGGTGCGGCGGGTGCGGCGCTTCCTTGCAGGCCAGAACGAGGGCGTTGTAGCTGAGCGCGATATCAAGGGCGTGCATTGGACCGAGGCACACCAGGAGGCTGCTCTGCTTGCCTCATCGGTGGAAACGACCGACGTGACACGCGTAGACGCAAGCAACAAATCTGCCAACGACAGCGCGGTCGCAACCGACGACTTCGTGGTAGTGTCAGGCGAGGCATACCTGATTGACCTGAAGATTGCACCGCTAAAGGACTTGCCTCGTGGCCTCCTAACTCTGCAAACGGTCGACCACTTCAGCGGCAAATCTCACAGAAAGGATGAGCTACTTGCGCGCGCCAGTCTGATATGCCGTGACTTTGCCAAGCAGCACGTCTTGAAGCTCAAATCCTCGAGACAGCTGCTGCACAAGCTTGACAGCAAGGGCGTGTACCCCACCAAGCTTGCGCACCTGACTGCCGCATTCCCACTCGACCCCGAGAGCCCCGACTGGGACGCCGTTTCGAAAGAACTGAAACACCTGCGGCTGGGTCTGGCCGAGGTTACCAACAACTACCTGGCCAACGAAAAACCAGTACAGCTCTGCAGACTGGTTCCTTGGGATGTCATCCTCAAGGCCGTGAACCCCACAGGTAAGCATGGCACAGACGCCAGTAACCCCACTCTGCCTGGGTACGAGATCCCGCTACCGCAGTTGGGTATTTCCTCCTTAAGACTGAAGTCTCTTTTGAAGGACTCCCTCCCAGTCCCTGTTGCTCGCGAAAGCATAACAGTTCTGCTTTGCCCGGCTGAAGTAACCAGCACTGGCAGCCCCGAGCTGCTAAAGCTCACGGGTGGTCCTACTACTACTCCAAGCTGGATCCATTCCGACTACGAGCTCAACGTCTCCGACCCCGTAGTCCAGGGCATCCTCCAGCTCGCCGAGCTATCCAAGGACAAGCGCTTCGGTTTGGCCATTAGAGAAACGCAGCCCTGGAAACAGAAGATACCTTCTGCAGCTGCAGTCACATCGGCTGACGTGGAGATGGCTTGATCTTCGCCCGCATTCCTATGTATACTAGCTGATTTACCTTACATAATCCGGTGATCTAAGTTTGATTAGATAATATCTCAACCCATACATCATTGGCGGCAGAGTTCCCAAAAGGATAATGACTTCAGTGGCAAATAGCACCCGCTATGCTGACCACCAAAGCTTTTCTTCGATCTGAGGTCACTATAACTATACTCTAGCACTAATCGTGTGTCTAGGCGTGGGATAACTAATCAGGGTTGCAAACTACGTGCAGACAGTCACATAATAAATTCATAAATTAACCGCCGATGGCACTGACGGAGACCGAGGCAGAAACCATACATAATAGTATCATCAGTGTTGATGAGCTGCAGAACTATGGGATTAACGCATCTGACTTGCAAAAGCTAAAAGCAAGCGGAATCTTCAGCGTGAACGTATGTTGGGTTTTGGACGTTGTTTACACGGAAGAAGCGAAACACTAACAAGCACGAAGACGGTTTTATCCACGACACGACGCAATCTGCTGAAGATCAAGGGTTTCAGCGAGGTGAAGGTGGAAAAGGTGAAGGAGGCCGCGGGAAAAATCATCCAGGTTGGGTTTATTCCCGCAACAGTGCAATTGGATATTCGAAAGAGAGTGTTTGCCATCTCCACGGGCTCCAAGCAGCTGGATTCGATCTTGGGCGGAGGCGTGATGACAATGTCCATCACCGAAGTGTTTGGCGAGTTCCGGTGCGGGAAGACGCAAATGTCGCACACGCTGTGTGTGACTGCGCAGCTGCCACGCGAAATGGGGGGTGGAGAGGGCAAGGTGGCGTACATCGACACGGAGGGGACGTTCCGTCCCGAAAGGATCAAGCAGATTGCGGCCCGGTACGATCTTGACCCCGATGCGTGTCTTGAAAATGTGTCCTACGCGAGAGCGCTTAACAGCGAACACCAGATGGAGCTTGTGGAGCAACTGGGACAGGAACTGGCTTCTGGGGACTATCGACTTCTCATAGTCGATTCAATTATGGCCAACTTCCGTGTAGATTACTGTGGTAGAGGTGAGCTGAACGAACGCCAGCAAAAACTGAACCAGCACCTTTCGCGCCTCAATAGGGTCGCCGAAGAGTACAACGTCGCAGTCTTCATGACCAACCAGGTCCAGAGCGACCCCGGCGCCTCTGCCCTCTTTGCCAGTGCGGACGGCAGGAAGCCCGTGGGCGGCCACGTGCTCGCACACGCGAGTGCCACGCGGATCCTGCTACGGAAAGGTAGAGGAGAAGAAAGGGTTGCGAAGCTGCAGGACTCACCAGACATGCCCGAAAAAGAATGTGTATATGTTATCGGAGAGAAAGGTATTACTGATGCCGATGACTAGACAGTAATGCCAATCAAGTTTAGAGTTAGAGAAGTAGCTTCCTATATTTCGCTTGTCGTTCACTTCTACAGTTTGAGGTAGATATAGATGTCGTTCTCCATCGTTTAATATAAATCTGTGCCGAACCTCTCTGGCAGAAGCATCGGGGCAACCAAGGTCCATCCATATAGCAAATAGCATATCCACGCACTCACTATTTTAACCCAGGAGTAAAAATATGTGCGTCCTACCGGTATGAAGTCGCCAACTTCATCCTGAGTAACATTAATCGTAAGAAGAATGGCAATCCACTGCGTGGCCAAGAAAAATATCAAATGGAATAGGGAGTAGTTATACTTCGCCGCATGGCGCTCATCATCCATAGCGCTATCAGTCTCGCTTGCATCATCGCCGTGTCCGCGGGCCCACGGGTTTTCATAAAGTACAGCCTCTGGGAGAGAACCCTCCAAGACGGCCTGCCGCAGGGCTTCTTGACGTAACTGACTTCTGGTACCGCTCACGCCATCGTACTCGATATAATCATCCGCAGGTAGGTGCACCCTTCCGCTGTTAGATGCTTGGAAAGCGGAGTTTGCCGCGGCTCGAGTCGTAGTGTAAGCGATCGCAATGAAGGTAAACAACGCTCCCAGCACAACTGAGAACCTTCGTGTTCCACTGGAGCGCACTAGAGGATTGCATAGTTTGTCGTCGGGCTCAGACGCCATGGCACTCATAGTGAGGTACGTGCAGTATGTGGCGACCATAGAACTTTGGGCAAGCCCGCACCTCGGGTTAAATTCCTGGATCCTAGAGTTCAGGGACGCAGCTGTCGTCAATATTGTGAATACGATGTTCAAGGCCACAGCAACAATATTCATGTTGCATGATTCTCTGCAGAAGAGGACAATCATGGCCACATTCATGAGGATTGTCACGAGATATAGCGCACCAGTTCCGACCACTAGGAAACGCTGCCAGAAAGTTGAGTGTTCATCTTCTTCCTCCACATGCTGTATACAGACCTCTGCCCATTCGTGTGCAAAGTCAACCAGCAGCACCAGACCTATTAGAATGAAGAGCGCACCGCTGGGCACGCTGACCCACTGTGACAATGTAAGGTAGAAGTCATTTGGTATCCTAAACGCCGCCACAACCAGCCCCACGTACGCTGCCACCTTCAGCCACCACCAACTGTTCTGCAGCTGTGCACGCGGGTTCTTGGTCGATTTTACTCCAACCAAAACGCCAGCTAGCAGGAGATGCATCATACCCAAAGCGAAGTTCAGTCTGTGTACACTAAAAAACCCGCATTCCCCTGTCGACGTGCACGTCTGTCCGGGCCAGAGCAGAGTGTGATTCGACGACATAGATATCCACGATACGACTGAGTTAAACAGCAGCCATACTGCGTACAATAGCCGGGTCGCAAACGAAGACGACGTTCCGCTGACACTCCTAAAGGTCGAGCTCAAAGCTGCAGCAAATGATGCACCAAAACATGATGACAGAAACGTGGCAGCAGACGTGATTGGTAGCGATACTAACGCGCCCATTGATTATTTATGTGAATTCCTCTCTAGTGCAACTATAGGGGGGTGTTGGGAGTTGACGAACTTCTCAGACAAATTATCAAACCACCGGAGTACAACAGCACAACAAAATCAGGTGTGATATTGCATGATATGGAGGTTCCCGTGGTCGTGCAATTGGGAAATAGGCATTGCTTGTGCGGAAGGGCGGGAGATGTTGACGCCATCGATGTTCGACAGATGGAGCCGAATTGGATGGACGATGATAACGCTGTATTCACCTTGATGCGGTCGTGGGTGCACGATACAATCATGTGCGCTCCACAGCGACTCAAGATAGTGGTGCTGGAGAACATACTATTAGATATCCCACGGAAGAAGAGACTGTGTCAAGTGCTACTGAATCGGCTACGGGTGAATAGTGTGGTATTCCTACCAGATGTGCTCATGGCCTGCGTCTCCGCGGGCGTTTCGAATGCCCTGGTTGTGGACGTGGGGTGGGAGCAGACAGCGGTGGTGCCGGTGGTGGACATGAGGATCCTGGATCGCGACGTGGGTGTGTCGAAGCTTGGCGCGCGATGGTTTGCGGCAGAACTGGAGCAGCATTTTGCTGGCTGCGGAGAAGCGGTGATGCGGAGTTTGAAGGTGGGGCAGGGTGGCAGGTATGAGGGGAACAGTATACCTTGGGGCGATGTTTCGGCCGTATTCGAGAGATTTCTGGGGACTGCAGGGCTTTCGGTGGAATATGACGCAGATGAATATGCATTGGTGCCGCTTGTGTTGCGGGCTGTCCGAAACCTGTCGGCGGACGTGAAACGGAACGTGCTACCAAATATCGTAATAATAGGCAGCATGGCGCGGATGCCAGGCCTGCGCCAACGCCTGATTGTGGAAATACAAACAGAGTTTGTCTGCGCGCGCGGGATAGAGGCGCTGAGCGTGTGGCAGGGGGGGAGTATTTACACCTTTCACTCATTGATGCATAATGAACTGGATCTAATGGAGGTAAATCGGGAACGGTTCAAGAATAATGGGGTTGTTCCAGATTGGCAGTTGCAAAGGTTTATGTAGGATCAAAAAGCAACACTCCAACTATGTACATTGCCAGCTAGCTTAAGTAGCGATCTAACGACAGTATGGAACTTAAGTCAGACCGTTGCATGAAATCTTCGAACTCCTCTTCTTCGAGATCCATGTCGTCTGCCTCGCTGAGACTGTCGTCATCAACGCCAAAGGCTACACTGTAGTCATCTGTATCTTGATCTAAGAGCGCCCACGGGTGAAGCTGATACCATCTTTTCTCAGCTTTTAACGTGAAATAGCCGCACCTATCGATGCCAAATAATTTGTACAAAGCATAGTCATACCAGTGAACCATCTCAGCCTTCTCGTTCAACTCGAGCTCTTTTTTGAACGGGGGAAGGTCGCCACCATTTAGCTCTGAATAAAGGATTGCAAGACATTTCTTCTCACAATTATCGTCTGTGTCTAAGGTTCTATTGGAAATATTGTCTGACTCTCGCAAGGGGACAATGTCGTAGCCAGGTAACGGCTTTCCCAAGATTGCTAGGTTAAGGGCTGCTGTATCGGGTAACAATTTTGGAGCCTTGCACTTCTTGAAGCTTCTTACTAACCGCGGTTCTAACATGGATGAACCTTCGAATAGACTTCTATCAATTCGGTCCGGACGCAAGCCAGGTGACTCTGGAATATATGTAGAATTGAGCGGGGTTAGCAAGGAAAGGTTTGAAATGCTTCTCTCGCGTGTTCGAATCGCTAGTGGATCTGGTTTGCGGATATACTTGACGATTTCGTCTGTCTGTTCGTCTAGAACTGGGTTTTTTGGCGCATCTGGCAAAACTGAATTTGTAGACTTGAATTCATTGTTATAGTCCCTATTTGGTAGGAGAATAGATGCTGGCGGTTTATACTGAGAAGCTGTACCATTTCTTAGCGGATTGATGGTTGGAGAATTCAGCGTTTTGTTTTTTAGATTTAGAGCTGACGGGATTGCCCATATTTGGTGGAAGTTTTCATCAACACTCGTAGCCATTATGAGAATATGCTAGTCTACTTTCCTATTGTTCACTCTGTATCTAAAACAACCAGGGAGCAGTAAAGAAGCATTCAACCATGTAACACTAAGTTGAACTTTTTGTAGCTAGCAACTAGCGCAGGTGGGCCAGTCACCTAATCTCCACAAAAATCGATATCCAGAGTTCCCAGCATCCTGCCGTCCTTGTCGTTCCTGCGTCAGCAAATCTCGGGGACAAACGTAGTTATCTACTCCCCATATTATTCTCAGAAGCAAGTATATTCTCCACGTACCCTCGAAGGGATATGTTTTCCTGTTTCAATTGATCACACATAGATTTTTGCCTAGTAGCTCTTTCCAACAAAGCTTCAAGCTGTCCGCGTTGGAATAGCAGTTCATCTTGGTATTTGTTCATATCCTTATCGCTCGGCCCCCTTGCGTCCATCCCGTTTCTACTATAGCAATCAGCCGTGGCATTGATTGCAGTTACCTTCAAAAGGTTTGATGATCTCCTTGGCTACCCGAAGAACTCAAAAGATCAGCCCAGCAAAAATGGTTCCTAGCGGGATCGAACCGCTGATCCCCGCGTTATTAGCACGGTGCCTTAACCAACTGGGCCAAGGAACCAGATTATAAAAATTGTCCTATTTAGGAGATTTTATCGATTTATACTGATTCTGTGATAAGCTCGGGACGATGTAGATATATTTTGGTGGCATTAAGCGCCAGCAGATATACTTATTCTCCAGTTCAATATTACAGTATATGTAAATTATAAACTAGATAGTTCATTAAATATAGTTATATAATAGATGAAGTATATTATTTATAAATAGATTATAGAATTAAATAACCAGTAAACACAGCATCATTTTGTTGATATTATTACAAGAGATAATACGTAGGAAACGTAGTGATCCGTAGTGATCCGCAATACTATGTAGCTAAACTATTATTAATAGTCGGTATTGCTTTTATAAATTACAATCACGTGATATATCCCGGTTGCGCCCGTGCACCTAATACACCGTCTTGGGATCCCTCATGGAAAGAGTGGATTATGTATTGTAAAGTGATGATTGACTTGTGAAATTATAGTGTTGACTATTTATGTTCGGCTTAGAGACTTTTGCGCCGGGATGTGGAGCGTATCGATCCACTACCAGGTGTAACAAATAAAATAGACAGTTGAGTAGATTATGTACTACGGAACACTTCTTGCGATAGATTCGACTTGGACGTAAACCTCTATTATGGATGCGGTACTTGTCGAAGGTCGAATTACAAACTTATAGACATCTTTGGAGTTAGTCAACCTTAATGCTAGAGTAGATTTTCCTCACAAACCACAGACTGCTTACGAAGCCAATGGTACCAGTGACAAGGCAGAAAAGGAAACTGATGAGTAACGAATAGCCAACGTACAGGACAATAGTTACAAAGCCGCCCAGTCTGAATTTGGTGAACAGGATGGAATTGATAAAGACGTATGTGGAGCAACCAATACCCCCAATGATGAAAGACCGCCATTGCCAGCTCCAATTTTCCATACACAGTGAGTAGTACGTCAATAAAATGGTAACCAGGGCAGTCGTCAGAGTCAGTAACAAAAAGGTAAAGAAGAGGAAGCCGAACATGTAGAACATGGTGTTAAACCATATCGACGTGTATATGAAATAAAGCTCAACAGCGATGGCGCCGAAGGGGAAGAGACCTGCGATATATGCGGCAGGCCAGGTTCTCAGGTACCACGGCTGCGGAGGAATCTGCTTCGCAATTTGGCTCGTTTTAGTTGGATGCTGGTCCCAGGTATTCTTCTTGCGTGCAAATAGAGAGCCCATGATAGAAATTGGTATTGAGAGCACGAACCACAGAACAACTATCGCCAACATCGTCCCGAATGGCATAGCACCAGACGATTGCACCATTACAAGGAAGAAGTTCATCAGGAGCATTGTCGCAAATATAATTCCCGGCACCAACAAAGGCGTCAATACCATGTTCACCTTCCACTTCTCACCACCGAACATTTTGTACGTGGACATGGATAGATAGGAACCGAAACCGCCGAAGATCGCGTAAAGGACAAACATGATCGTCCCAAGCGAGCCCCTGGAGCTTGGAGATAGGAACCCAAGCATGGCAATGAACAGTGTACATGCGCTCATCAGGAACAGCTGCCCTCCGGAACCGACGAACACAGAGAGCAACAGCGTCTTTGACGGGGACCGGAACACGTCACTATGCAGCAGCTTCCACCCATAGTCTTCCTGGAATTCGTTGTCTAAGTTGAAGTCATTATACCGGTCGAGATCCGTCTTCAACGCGCGGAACAGCGAATGCACCATTATCGACGACAACAACAGTACCACCAAGCTGAAGTTGATCAGCGAATACCACTGCACCTTCGGATCGTACACATGGAGATACTTGCCCCACCGTGTCGCCCACGAAACGTCGCTCTCGTGGAAACGCACACTGTACGTGAACGTCACCTTGGTGTCTGCAGTCTCGCTTAGCACCAAGCCATTGCCCGAATTGGCACATTTGTCGCCCACGGGGTTCTGTAGCGATCGAGGAAGCACCGACACACCCACCACCCGCAACTCGTCCTCGGCGCGTTTGTGGTAATCCACGGTGATCTCGAAGTGGTTTATGAAGTACGGCACAGCTACTACAGACTCTCCCGGCTGCAGCACCCGCCGCGTCTGTAGTTCAATCTCCCCCGGCTCCTCCTGATTTCGGTCTTCCGTGCCCCGGATAACCCTGCCCAGCTCGAAGCCCGTCCCGTAAAAAACCGTGTTGGTCCGTGCGTCATGCATCTCCCTTCCCGCTGGCAGCCCGTCGACCAGCCAATTGTGGAAGAAGCCGCTCCGGATCAACTGGTTGATGAACTTCGCATCCTCCGCCGGCACCGTCTTCTCGCACAGCGCCACGCAACTCTTCTCCTCTAGCATCTTCAACTCGAACGGCGAGTTGTGCAGCCTGTCACCGAATATGATGGACCCGAGCGACTCAGAAACCTTCTCAATCTTGTCCGGCCGGCACATGTGTAGGCGGGGATAGTAGTAATCATATGCATACAGATACCGCTCCTTGTCGCGCTGGCCGTCTGTTCCTGCCCTGTCGTCGGAAAACACCGTCGGCGTGATGTGGTTCACCAGCAGCGGAATGGCGTCCCCGCGCCGGTATGTGGTCGGCGCAGATCCCGGCAGGTAGAAGCCCTGCGCCAGGCCTAGCCAAGCAACCCATGCAACCAGTGCTATCATCCTCCTCGTGTCTAGAAGTCGGTGAGATGTTTAATCGCACAATATGTGATCTATAACTGGGGTATGTCTTGCGGAGTGCTCCTTGACAAGATGCCGACTGCCGTGGGCTTTGGATTTGGTAGTATGTGTAAAGTTGAGTAGTTCCAATGGCGAAAAATTGGTATGAACTAATGACGATAATCTTTAATGATAGAGGTTCAACAGCGCGGACCTAGTGGAGCCCGGCCTCGCAATTGAAGGGAGCTGTCTAGGCGAGAAGGATATAACGTTGGGTACCAAGCTACGGAGCGAAGGGCAAATAGAGTGACAGAGGTGTTGTTTTAATAGGACAGTAGTAGCTAGAACAAAGCAACGGAACGGACAATGCTATCATACGAAACGTACATGAACCTGGTGCACTATCCAGAACACTGGTCGCAGCCGGTGCCACACGAGATATCGCGGAGGGTGATATGCAATGCGCTATCGCCTTGCGTCAGCGTGCAGAGCACCGCTGCGTTGGAGGCGCATCTTGCGGAGGAGTTTTCGGAGGGCTCGCTGTATATGCTACTGCGGTACTTCGCGGACTACGTGCGGGAGCGCGGCGAGGAGGTGGGGAGCGTGTCGGGACAGCGGCGACCGGGCTCGGTGTACCAGCGACAGACGTCGCGGTACGTGCGGTTCCAGCGGCCTCTTGAGGAGGTTATCGAGACGGCAGAGCAGCAGGCTGTGGACTTCGAGGATCTGGAGGAGGCGCTGGGGCAGTTCCTGCGCGACATAGAGGCGCGCACGACGAACGAGTCGCCATCGGAGCTGCTGAAGCACTCGATATTCCACAAGTTCATCACGATGCTGTCGTCGACTGCGCTGTCGCCGTACCACACGGTGAACCACCCGATCATGGCGCTACTGGCACTCGATGTCACTCAGGGGGAGGAATACACGCTTGCGCGCGAACTGCTGGTCCAATTCAAGAACCTGCCCAGCAAGAGCAGCAAGTTCCCGTCGTACATTAACACAAACGATGTGCTACCGGTGTTCATCTTATGCTTTGATGAGTCGTCTTCCGAGCAGTGGGAGACTGTGCAGGCGTTGCAAAAAGCGATCAAGAAACAGCTCTTTGTTGAGAGTGTGCCGCTGCCGATCTTCACGAATTACGAGTCCGATCCTGTGGTATTGCATCCTCCGATCACGAACTCGTTACAGGAGCAGGTGTACGATGGCTCACATCCACCGTTGCTGCGGCTTTGTCCGCAACTGGTCGATGTAATATACGAAACGATAAATGCAATGGTGGAGGACCTGATGATCCCTTTCATGAACCGCAAGATTTCCTTCTGGGATGAGACCATTCTTCAGCCCAGGAAATCGATATTCCATGGAAACAAGTTTCTCAAGAGGTTCATGAATAAGACGAACAGCTCTGCAGCTGGAACCTTATCTACATCTTCGGATGGGTATTTTCTAGCGTCCTCGAACGAATTTTTGCTCCGGAAGCTTGCCGATTGGTCCTTTATGCTTTCCGACTATAAGACAGCGTACTCGATATACTACATTTTGCTCAGGGATTTTGAGCTCTATCCTCAGTATCTTTCTTCCTGTCAGGAGTTTTCTGCGCTTTCTCTTTTGATGGGTGCGCACTCCATTGTCACTACCAAGATGATTAAAAATGACATCGACCCTCTAATTATGAAATATATGGATTCCACGGTAGCGAGTTTAAACTACTTGGGTAAGTTCCGCTGCCTTGTGTATATGGCGGAACTATTTCTTTCTCTAAGCGACACATGGACATCTGCGCCATTTGCCATCAAATACCTTGAGCTTATCTTGCAAAATGAACAGCTGAAGCTCGGGCCGCTTTCAAGGACGATGCTGTGGGAACGTATAAGTTATGCTTATCAGTTACGCATAGACCCTCGCATCCATACAGACGACGAATACCTCTCAGATAATTTTATGGAACTGACAACAGAAGACGATTTTTGCATGAATCCAAACAAGCTACACCATTGGAGAATACACAGCCTGGGGTTAACACGCCATAGGAAGGAAGCAGTATTCCGCTTATTGGCAGCAAAGAAATGGCTAGAGTATGGACATATAAGGCAAGGCGCTTGGTCCCTTAAGGGATGCAACAAGGTATATCGTAATTTAGGGTTTGCTAATGCCGATGGGACATTGTTGAGCAGATTAGTAGACATGGTAGTTCACGAGGAAACCGTGCAGTCTTTAGCTGAACATAGAAATCATTAATTTCGGGAACATATAATTAATTTTCTTTTTATCATCCTTAGCCTTTGATTTTGGAACTTAAAAGCTGTGACTTTTAAGTTTTAAGATCAAAGATACAATTTACAATAGTACACTAATATAACAATATTTGATGCTACACTTTCTAGTTTGCTTATTTTATACAATTTAATCACTTCCTATTTTCAGACCCCGTTTTAAATAAATTTCATCAACTTTTCTGGCGGTACTGTCTTTAACATTTCATCCTCATTTATTCTAGGTTTTAATGGCTGATAGGCATTATGGTCTCCAAATGCATAAGCCAGAATAACCCCAATAATACCTAGTAGGGCAATTGTTGCTAACGCAAGTCCTAATGCAATCAAAACAACATACCCCTTCGCTAGCTTTCGTTTCGGCTCTGCTGTGGGAGGCGAGTCGGAAACAACAACCTCCAAGGGGAGCGAAGTGGTTGTCTGGCGGGAAATATCTTGATTCAGAAAAATTTGGCCTCTAGGGACGTTAAACTCCTCCCTGGCACTGCTGCCTATAGTAAAATAATATGGTTCCCAATTTTCAAAGTTATAGTGCATGGCGTTAATCTCCCCATATTCCGAAGAATTCATTTGTCCGTGAATAACAACCAGTTCATTACCAACCCGGTTCCGTTTATTTTGAGACCTGGGGTTGTTCAACATGAGCAAGCTTATTCCATCTATACGAATCTGCCCACCAGATAAAGGGGTCACAGTTTTCCATTCACTACCAGAATAGTGCCACACTTGTTTGCCGTCTTCGGCCACATACTCATCTCCTGAATCTCCAATCGTTAATACGCTATTGAAAGCACGTCCATTTGGCTGTTCATGTTGTTCTACAACTCTAGAACGCACCAAGTCAAAGTTTAGAAATAGAATATTTGGTCTGGACTGAACGGTCATCGAACCTACAGCTATCAAGTTTCGATTGTTAACAAATTGTAGCTGTTTGATTTCACCACTGATAAGTCCACTGGCGAATGCAGACCATGAACGTTTCACAAAGTTGTACAGACATAGATCGTGGCAGCCATCTTTCTCAAAAGAACCACCTACAAGTAATGTGTTGTCTTCGCCAAATAATACAATAGAGTTGATACGTTCTCCTGGGTTCAACTTCTCTCTCGCAACCTCCTGCAAGGTCCTGAGATCATATAGAATTAACGCTCCTGGAGTTCCTTCAACTTCATTTGTGGAAATGACCAAAAAGTTAGTCTTTTTCACATAAATCATCTCTCTAACAGTGGCGATATTGTTAGAGAGATTAAAATTATTGCCTGGGGTTTCAATCACTACTCCACCGGTAGCGACGCTAGAATTTGGACTTACTGAATAATACGCATAGGCAGTAGCGGTATCATTCAAGTATACTCCTCTATGGACTCTTGCTCCAGATATGCTTGGAGTCCCAGATGTAAAGATATTACCTTCCGCATCTAATGCAACCGCTCCATGTGCCGAACCGTGTTTTATATCGGCTATCGAACCGGTAAACAAAAGGTCATTGTTAGAGTTAGCCGCAGCGGAAAGCGCGGATAACTGGAACATAGAAGAAGTCAACATCTGTGAAGTCGATGTGTTATAGATAAATTTGTTGTTGAATAGCAAAAGTTCACTCCCATCAATTGTCATGTTGATGATCGATGATGTTTCAGAATTTAAATCAAAGAAGGAACCAAAATTCCCATCGTAGTGCAATGCGCTAGATGGACCAGAGGACAAATTAAATTTTCCAGTAAAAACCAAACCTTTCGAATACGGAGATATACCATTAAGAGAACCTGGGACATCCTGCCTGGTTACGTCAACGTCATTCCAGTCAGTTCCTTTCGGTGTTACCACAGCGATGTGGCCCGTGGACTTTACGCCGAGGATTAGTTTCCCGTCATACACCTGCCCAACTAGCGATACGCCCTCAGGCATATCAGTTTGAGGGTCTTTATTGATATATTTTTGAATCCCATTATCCAAAGAAGAGCCAGCAGGGGTGTATTGGAAGAGACCATTTAATGATTTTTCACGTGGATGCCGAATATCATCTAAACCATCAAGCGAGTCAATTATGGCACTGACTCTATCAGCAACCATTATTTTCCTATTGACTGCTGAGTTTATTGGAGATACCCACTCCATTCTAACTGTCGGATTCGGGTCCAAGTGCCCTGTGTACAATGGGTCATACTTCAGACGGTAATTGTTTTGGTAAATCCATCTTGTCATTAAAGTAGTCCCGTTGCTGGCAAGTAGCGTAACGTTTACTATACCTCTATAGTCACATGTTCCATCATCTTCGCACCCGGGTGTATAAAGGTTTAGTGTGTAAGTTCCCGAATGTGGTATCACCGGCTTGACGTTTACCATTGGATTACTTTCCACAACGTTAGCCGATAAATAGCTCGCATCCGTCGCGCCTTGGTGCCAGATATTAGCAGTAGTGGAAAATGGGGACAATTGCTGTTCCCCGCAGTTCGGTTGATTCAATGTACTATTGACATACGCATCGTATTCTGTCTGAAACAACTCCACCCCCACCAAACCAACATTGTTACCGTATGAGTCTAACGCAATAAATTTTATCTCCTCCATATGAATTTGATTAATGAATGCAAACTCCTGGTAGTCAGGCGTCCATTTAATAAGAACTTTCTCGTCATTTACCAACCTTGCCACGTCTGCAGGTCCACTTTCCGCAGCCTTTGATGTAAGGTTGGAGCGCGGCATAAGTGGGCACCACGCGTCACAAGTAGCTAGCTCACCGGTATTTGGGTCTATGTAGGTCATGTTCATTATGCTCTGCGAGGGCGAGGTAACTATTCGGAAGAGCTTGATTTCGTTGCCGTTCTTCTTGGAGTTATAGATCCTGATCTTCGAAGGTATGATCCGATGAAGAACTTTAATATTTAGCTCACCCCTTGCAGGCCCATCTCCGGAATGTGGTACAAACCATGAATCATCATTACTAGTTGGGCATATGAACTTTCCTTTGTCTAGGTGTCCATCCGATGTAATTGTGGAATATCGTAGTGAGGTTAATGCATTCGTCTCTATAGTAGTTACGTTTAGCTGTGGCTTTTCTGTCGATGCCAATACGGAGGCTGTCTCAGCATACGAGGCCGCCTCAAGATTCGAAAACCTCCCCACGAATAGAACTCCGCTTCCACTTAACTTTAGAATATTGTTCACCGAAGAGCCCCTTCCAAATCCGCCAAAGGGCAACAAGGACGTGGTGCGTGAAGTAGCATTCCATTGTACAGCACTGTGGCCGGATTTGTTTCCGTCGGAATATGTGAACTGTCCCCCGAAGTAAACCATGTCGCCGTCGACGAGTATGTCGTTCACAGACTCCAATGACTGCGGAAGTATCTCGGTGACTTCCAACGTTGAAAGATTGTACATCAACTGGTGCTCCAACCGCTGGTCCTGGAGCTTCCCAGTCCCACTTAGTATGAAGCTGTCGCTGCCAAAAGGCACGATGCGGCGCACCACTGTGTCATCGTCCAACTTCGCCAGCTGAACGTACGTCCCCTCGGAATAGTATATGAGAGAGCTCCCCTGGTGCTGCTCCTGGCCCGTAAATAGTTGCTGACCTTTGTAATTATAGTACTCGAACGCTTGGAAGTCGTCAAACACTAGCAACCGCTCGTTCCGGGCCGCCGAGAGGTCCAAGCGCGGGGTCTGCCAATGTTTTATGTCAAAGTGCTGCGCCACGCTCTCCAGATGGGACCCTCGTACAACGTCCCCGAGCGGCGCAAGTGCCGCCACCAGGCCCATGTGCAAACGCATCGTCCCGTCCGCCTATTTGTTATGTCTCTATGTCTCTCGGTATTCTCGGGTAGACTCTGGCAGCACACTTTAAGCAGTAGCTGGCTTGCAGGATAATATAGCAATGTTCTTGATGCTCAGCTAGAAACTAAATCCCTTAGTTTTCGATCGATCGATAGCTCGTTTTAATACACCTGTCTTTTAGTGGAATGCTCAGAAGTGACATAAATTGTCCTCTGAAAAATGCAACTCTCCTTCTGAATTAATCTTTGAACAACTATCCCCATCCCCGGCTGCCTCTGTCACTATAATTAAACCGGATTACAGAGTTCTGCAATACCTATTAAGGAAATTATATTGTGGTAATCACAAACACGGTTCTCGTAAACAATGCTTCTCGAGATTTCCTTGGCTGCATCACCGCTCGAGAATTTATCCGAGTGCTGGCTCGAGGAATTTTGCACCAGATAAGGTCACGTGAATACCAGCGGTGTTCGACACATGAGGAATAAAATACTGTCTGCTTACATAAGGTGGGCGGAGTAGGCGCCGTATTCTGAACCGCGGCGTAGCAGGGGTTGCGCAAAGATGCACCGAGATTAGTTTATGTAGAAGGTAAGCAAGTGGCAGACAGGCTAGTCGGGGTCCGACATAATTATGTCGTGGAGGTCCGGCCTGTACTTGACAAGAGCACACTTTAAAGCGCCGAGATTGTTGCACACCCATACGACGGATTTCTCTTCTTTGAGGCGGACGTTGTCGACAATATCGAGCACTTGCTCGGGCGAGAGCTTTGTGAAGTACGCTATCTTCTCGACAAGATAGACGAAGGCCTTC
The DNA here is from genome assembly GCF_000091025.4 of Eremothecium gossypii ATCC 10895. Classification (NCBI taxonomy): domain Eukaryota; kingdom Fungi; phylum Ascomycota; class Saccharomycetes; order Saccharomycetales; family Saccharomycetaceae; genus Eremothecium; species Eremothecium gossypii. Next base: position 1,230,422 of record NC_005788.4, on the reverse strand, counting down.
TTCTTTTGGAAGGTACGCTTCTTGCGGAACTGGACGAGTTTTGACTTGCCGAAGTCCTGGACAAATGCCTCGACCTGGAGTTTGAGCGATTGGTAGAATTCGTTATAGATGGAGTAAATTGAGTCCTGGTCGTTGCTCATGATGATGGAGAACTTTCCCTCGTCGTCGACGAGGTAATTCTTACCGTCAGCAGTCAGCGGGGGCTGGTATTGCATACCCTTGGAGAGCTTGGACCCCTGGCTTTCTTTATATCGGGGACGGGGTTTCTTAGGTTTCGACGGGGCCTGCTGGTTGCTTAGCCCGCTGCAGATGGAAGTGCCCTTCGGTACGGCAAAGCCGCCGCCTAGACTTGCACCGGGGAGCCCGCTTCCTACCTGCGATTGTTGCAGGGAGCTACTCATGAGTGTAGCAACATGACTCGGTTTCACTGAAATATCCACGGACGCGCCCACAGGTCGCGCCAACATGCTGGAATACGATGCTGATGAGTCTGGCACGGGAACTGTCTGGTATGAAAGAAGCGATGAGGTGTCGTCTCTTGGGATATCGAACAACGGGTCGTTTTGAAAGGATAAGACACTTTGCATGCCTTGCGATGAACTCGAGGGTTCGTGGTTGGCTGAACGCGACTGTTGTCTTTGTTCTGTCTTTAAAATAAATGGCTCATAGTTCTCCAGCAACGGATCGACCAGTTCATCATCTGCTGCATTTGCTGTGTTGCTCTCAGAATAATTCAGCGCGCCACTGATCGAGGTCATGCTGCTGTTGTTTGATTCGTTAATGAACGTTGAGCGTATCGGAGTTGTCGCTGCAGATCGTTTCAGCTTGGTTACCTTACCTTTAACCGGCGTAGTTCCAGTTGCCAGGGACATGGACGTTACTGTCTTTTGAAGAGAAGATACTAACTGCTTGAGGCTGTTAATGTGTTGCATCAATACTGTATCTTGCTGTTTCAGTTTATTATTTTCGAGCGTGAGGTGGTAGATTCGTTGGTTGATATCCGGGATTGATTGCTGGAATAATGGCGAACTGCACGCGGAGTCATAGTTAGGATAGTAGTACTGAACTGGGGTGGTGCTTGACGCAGATTGGGGTTGCTGTAGTGGTACTGTCTGCCTATTACTTGTCGAAGATTTTTGTAGCGGGAGATGTAATTGAGGCCGATTTCGCTTTTGATGCTGATGCTGATGCTGATGCTGTTGATTCTGTTGATGCTGATGATCTTGTGGCTGTGGTGGCGTCCTTTTCGCCAACGGTGTAGTGGAAGTCTGTGAATGCTGCTTTTGCGATTTCTGTTGTTGCTGTTGTTGAGGCTTTTGGTGCTGTTCCTGTTCTTCTTTGTCCCTTCGACGATCTTCCACCTGCTGCTGAACTTTAGGTTTCTGGTCGTCCCCTGGTTGTAGCTGTGGTTCTTCTTGATGATGCTGTTGGTGCTGCTGCTGGGGCAACATATGCGATGCTTGTGGTGCGGTTGATGAACGCGACTCTGGTCCGAGACTCTGGCTGTGCGGTAGCTGTGAGGCATCCTGCTCTTCATCCTGCGACTCTTGTGGCTCCTGCTGCGGGTAGTGGCCATGGGCATGTGCCGCCGAACGGTCAAGCATATCACGACTTAACAACGCTGTATCGTCATGCGCCAGCCCACCAAGCTTCCCAGAGCCGGTTGCACTATCGTGCACGAGCGAATGGAGCAGCTGCAGCGTGGTCGGAGAATCGAGCGGCTTCCACATTGGGCTCGCAGAGTCCGGATCGTTTCTATCATGCAGCATAGGCTTCTCGCGGAAAACGATCATCTGCAGCTGCTGCAGCAGCTGCAGCGCTTCAAATACACCACCAACCACCTCCGCACCGTGCGCAAATGTTCCAACATCCTCCTTTAGAAAATTATAGCACCTTGTTGGCGTAATTACCGCCCTCGTAGTCTCCGCCGCGATTGTCTCCGTCCGCTGGGCCCATTCAAAAAAGCGTACCATAGCCGGCAGACTTACCAGTCCCAGCAACTCCGGTGTTCGCATCATCAGCAGCTCGAACATTGAGTCCACATCGATTCCGCCCCCTGGGTCCTCCTGCGAAAAAGACAGGCATTGTTCCTTGGTCGCCGTGTATAACTGGTACAGATCCTCCTGTTGCCGTAGCCGCACCAGCATGCTGCGCACCAGTTGCTGTACCACCAACAGCCGACCCTCGATGTGTCCGCTAGTCCCTCTTTCATCTGCCCCAGACGCTATATTCATCGACAATTGACTTTTACGGTTCGATGGCTCACAAGCAATATATCTCTGGTGAAAAACCGGAAAAAAACTAGGAATTAATTGTTTAGATCCGTCCCCCTTCAGTCTCTGTTGGTACTGGCAACAACCAGATTGAAGCACTCGCAATAACAGCTCTACAAATCAACACCAACAGCAATGGATCTCTCCTTTATGCGCTCGGTTCACGATCTTCACCTGCCTTGAAGGCTGGGATAAGTATTGGTGAAAAGAAAAAGAGTTACGTCGCGATAATAGTCATTTTGAACAAAGCCCAAAAATCGCCGAAAAAGATGAAAAACCGATTTTCGCCAGTGGGGCGGGCTGGGCGTGTGGCAGCCTGGTGCACGTGCCATGCTCTATCGCTTACGGCTAACGCTGCTGCAGCGAGATCGAATCTTGCAGCTCGTAGGGCGCCAAGATGTTACGTAATCCGACCGTTGAGGGTGGGGAAGGAGGAACAATAGTTATATACCGAGTCATGACGGCAATCAGGGCGTGTTCTCGACGTCATCCACTAATTTTCTATAGAGTTTTTGGGCTTCGGCCATTTCCAGAAATACTTTGTATTTTGCTTCCAGAAGTCTTATGTCAGGATCTGCGTCAGGGCTGGGGGAGACCACGTTGCCGGGGACGGTGAGGCGGGACATGATTTGCCACAGCCGATGCATAGGGGCGCGGCTGGCGGAGGAAGGAAGAATGCTGGAAGCGGTCGCGTTTGTATTCGCAAGATAATTTTCTACCGCGGCGGCAGCGAGCAGTGCGGAGCCGAAGACGACTGCGGCACCGACGTGGCGGGGGGTTACCACGGGGCGACGCACAGCGTCGGCGAGCAGCTGCGTGAGCAGCGGGTTACGCGCCTGACCACCGGAAAGGTAGACCGTATCTACATGGAGACCAGCTGCGGCCATATGGTCGAGGATATGACGCGCCTGTAGCGCGATGAACTCGAACGCCGTGAGCACCGCAAGCGCAAGATCATCCTGGGACACATCCATCGATAGGCCGACCATGGCAGCACGCATCGAGGGGTCTGCGAGTGGCGATCGGTTGCCATGGTAGTCCCCATACAGGAAGCGATGTTTGGCAAGTGCACGAATTGACCGAGCACCGCTCTCCGCTCGAAGCTTATCGAGCCGCCAGTTGATGTAGTCGAAGTCCGTCAGTCCCCGTTGCTGCGCAGCCTGGTGAAGCTCAGTATACGCAGGGTGCGTGTGGAGGGTATGGGCCAGAAGCGCTCCGGTGCAACTCTGCCCCCCCTCCGTACACCAATATCCGCGCGCCAAAACATCCCGGTAGGGCCCCCATACACCCTCAACAAAGTGTGGCGTCTGGGAGAGCATAATGAGACATGTGGAGGTGCCCGCGACGGCGGCAAGGCGCCCTGCCAGCTCCTCGACGCCACCTGACTCGCGTGCGCCGTCCGGAGATGCGCCAACGGTACCCACCCAACCGGCATACGCATCGATCACGCCCGACCCCACCACACACCGAGGAGTTAAGCCCAGACTCGCGGCAGCGGCTTCTGAAAGCAACCCTACAGGTTCCCCGGCGCTTCTGAACTCGCTGCCCGGCTCGTCGAGCGCGCCCCCGAGTCTGCGGAAGCCGTCCTCACACAGCTCCTCCAGCCCTATCTGCTCCAGAAACTCCCGTGACCAGCCACTCGTGGAGCTGTCTACGCCGTTAGGTACCAGCCCCATTTTGCAAACCGTCGAGCAGAAGCTCCTGCTTTCAATGCCCGTCGCTTGGTAGGTAAGAAAGTCGGGCAGGTCGTAGAACTTACATTTGGCGAACTCTCCGCGCGGCATATGCCGCTGCAGCCATTTTATCTTGGGCATTTGCATCTCCACCGACATTTTGCCCCCCACGTACCGCAGCACGCTATGTCCCGTGGAATTGATCTCGGACGCCTCCGCAACAGCCCTGTGGTCCATCCACAGGATCACGTTCTGCCGATTATCGCTGAAATCAGGCCCCACTGCAACCTCGCCATCTGAATCTTCATCCAGCACCACCAACGAGCATGTAGCGTCAAAGTTGATACCTGCAACCTCGTCCACGGCTACCTGGCTCTCCGCCACCGCCGCTCTAACGCTCTTGCAGACGGCCCCCCATATTTCGCTCGACGATTGGGTAATATGGTCATGCTTGGGCTGACTCCTTGAAATGGGATTTTGCGTCGTTGCGAGTATAGCACCACTTTTGTCAATGATACATGCCCGTGCAAATTCCGTACCGACGTCTACACCAACGTAATACTGCTTCATCTCGGCCGCAGACATCTGGTGGTCCGGCAATAAGTTATATAAGTTGTTAATTATGTGAAAAATCGCACGTATTTGTCTCTGCACGAACTTGTATTCTCATCGCGAAGGCGCCTGTGTAAGTTCTAACAGGGGCAATCACAGACAGGTCTATGCAACATACATTCTTTTCATGTTTACGTGCGCTATAAGGTGTACCACAACATTCCAAAGCCACGCCTAAAATAGGCTGTGTTATTACAGTTAATTTAGTAGTGGGGCAAGCGGGACTGCGGCACGCCAGTGGCGTGTGGAAAGCTATATCCATTGCTCGTAACCGAACCTATGCTTCGTGCACCAGTCTGCGCCGTGTTCCAGATACTCGGAGCGTGTGACTCGACTGTTCTTGTAAGAGTCTGTCTGGCTGAACTGTCGCATGCTTTTCCATCCTTGTAGCGCCGCATCAAGCTTTGGCTGGTGGACTCGGACCTTCCAGTCGGTGGGACACTGGCGCTGTAGTTCAGTGGCGAGGCGGGTCGCGAAGTTTGCAATATTGAAGTTGCCACCCACGGCGACGATGTTGCTGACGAGCAGCGGCCGGAGGACCTCTGGTACCATAGAGACGCACTCGAGGATGGTTTCAACAAGACCTGGCTTGAGAATGTTGGATATTTCCGGGTGGAAAAAGGTCTCCGGCACAGTAAAGAGCTCGTCCTCCAGTCGCAGGATCTGGGAGGTCTTGGGTATGGCTTGTTTCGGCTGGCGCACATAGCCTATGAGGCTGGTCTGGAAGTCGGGCAGAATGTACTCGACGCGAGTTTCTTCCTTGCGCTGGAAGCTGTCGAAGTATGAGACGGGCGGCATGAAGCAGCACTGCTCTTTGATGTTGTTGATCAGTATCGTCTCATCCATCACGTTGTAGTGGCGGAAGGAGATCGTCTCCTTGAGCAGGCCATTGAGAAAGCGGCCCCCGATGTCCAGCTTTTTGGTTGCCTTGTAGTACGGCACGCCCTTTATAACAGGCATGACCCATGTGCAGTTGAAGCCCGAGTCGACTACCAGTTGAAAGTTGTTGTACCCGCTCTTGGCCTCGACTACCTCCCCCGCCCCACCGACTATGTCGTAGTCCCGTGCGCGGTCGAATGGCACAAACTGCGCTACCGGGCACTTCATCATCGACCCAAACTCGTACTCCTCAAACACGACCTGGTCCATGTTCTTGGAGATCTCGGGAATGGTCATGCATGTCTCGCTGGCGATTAGGTCCACATCCTTGCTGTCCTTGAGCTCCCATCCAAACTCGTCGGGGTTGAAGAGACAGTAGTCCCATATCTGTTCCTCCAGCTCCCAAGAAATCAGCTGCCCCAGCTCGGAGGGCCTGCGGATATGGCAGTGCGATATGTCCCGTATCTGGTCCATCTGGTTGGACAGGTGGTATCGCCCATAACGATCCCGGGTGAGGCAGTTGCGCGCTCTGTATGGCGTCTCTAAATTGGCAGGCCCGAACTTGATCTCGTACGAGCCATTTTCCATCAACAAGGGCACTCGCATAGCTTTTACCTCTGGCACAGCTACCGTTTGTGCAGTACTACTATCTTGTTTCTGTCCGCAACCTGCCGCCGGCCTTCGATCTTTAAAATATAGGATTGGACAAAATCTTGAGAAAAGTCCTGCAAGCTCCGGTAAACCTCAGTAAGTGTGCATCGGCTGCCACACTGGCGGTTGGCATGCTCAGTTCCAACGTGTGGACGGGTCTTCATCCGGGGGGGTGGGCCATTTCCGCTACGGTCGACATAAGAGGTATATCACGTGGCCAGATAGTTCGAGTGAGAGGTAGCTCGTGGATTATAACTAGAGCTCTAGCACTACTCGGACTGAGCGGAGACGCTCCGTTATGTAGTTTTGTGTGTTCTGGGTGGTGGGCATGCTGTGCGACCAGCAGCCAGCGCAATAACTTCAACAGTTGCCTTAGTGATCTTGGCGCGTGGGCTCGGATCCCTAAATTCAGGCTCCTCTGATCACATAGAAGGCACTACGACTCAAAACTGACCGCTTCGGTATCTCCCCTGGTCGGTCGTGTGCAAGATTATGTGCAAGAATGGTTGCTGGACGGGATTAGGTATATGCCATGGGCTTGTAGGCACTTATTTGGGACCAGCCTCCGGAAGCGCTGCATTGCCGCTGCTCGCCCTCCCGTGCAACCGGCGGATCGATAACAGGTGGGCCAAGCCCAGCGCACCTACCAGCTCTGATCAGTGGCGCGTTGCACCGGTCCAGTGCCTCTGGAACATGTCAGGAACGCTATATGGCACGAACCAGCACCGTCATTTGTGACGCAGGCCGTGCGCAGCAAGGGGAATCCTATGTACAGCTCTCCACGCGACTGCTGGTTGCCAGCGCGTCCGAAGAGCCTGCACTGGACGGGGTATCGGGATTATGGAAGCTACATGCCAGCACACCGACCACACTCCGTGCGACAGGGGGAAACAGGCTGGCACATATTCCGGAAGAGTGGCGCATGTAGCTGGGGTCCTAGAATGTTGAGCAATACGCAAGAGAAGCGCAGGTCTGGGTTTGGCAGCCATGCTGGCACACAGAATGTTGCCAAGGCGCACGGAATACCGCCAAGCGCTTTACGTCGTCTGTTTATGCATCGGCGAGGAGCCTACCATGCTACGGAGAACTTGCAGCATCCCCCGAAACTAGCAATTGAAATAGGCATTGAACTTCGGAAGTGGCACTGTGTACACGGTCGTGAAAGCGGCTCATGGGGACACGCGCCATTCTTGGGTGTGCAGGTACAATGCCTTGAAGAGTTGCAGCTTGTGCTCCTTTGAATATTTGTCATCAATTCAAGCGCAGCAAGTGCCTCCCAGCGGCGTGCATCTGCTCCACAGCGGGCTATCAATTCTACTGGCATACGTTCATACCGTTGTTACCTTCCGTTCATTCCAGCAGCGCTCTGCGCTCCCTGGCATTGTGTCTGGAGAAGTCCCAGCTCGCAGCTAGTGTTCTATAGTAGATAATGAAGCTTCTACAGTAGCAATAGCGGTCCACTAGTTGTTATGCTGGCCGTACTGGGATATACGCATCGCTCATCGCTAACTAGCGACTCGATGTAATTGATGTTACCCGGCCTATGCGAGGTCGCTATAAAACGCACACGCCGATCGCCCGTAAACAAACGCCAAAGAAGGCCGAATTCACCGGTAGATATAAGCAGAAGTGAGCAGTGATCGATGGATATTCCAACTCCCAAGAAGCCGCGGATCTTAGACACGCCCGTGAAACTGTTGGCTACGTCGCCCGATCGGAAAAATGTGGTATCGCGGGGGTCGAGTGTGTCAACGACGATGGGCTTGAGGGGACCAAGCCTGCAACCGCCGGTCGCGCACCAAATATCGCGTGGCAGATCGCAGTATAGTCAGTCGCCACCCAGGTCACCAAACCGGTCGCCAGGCCGTGCAGTGGAGTTGATTCAACTGTCTCCCATAAAGAACAGCCGGCTGGAACTGCAGCGTCTCTATGATACGAAGCAAAAGAAAGTAGAGCGTCTGTGCATTCGCACTCTTGTATTAGAGAACTTCAAGTCTTATGCGGGACGGCAGGTGGTAGGGCCGTTCCATAGCTCGTTTTCGGCTGTGGTCGGGCCCAATGGCTCGGGCAAATCCAATGTTATTGACTCTATGCTGTTTGCGTTTGGGTTTCGCGCTAACAAGATGCGGCAAGGTAAGCTATCACACCTGATCCACAAGTCTGAAAAATACCCCGACCTCGACTTTTGTTCTGTTGAAATTCAGTTTCAGTATGTGGTCGATGAGCCTGATGGGACAACCAGAGTGTTGTCAGGCAAGCCAGAGTTGTCTGTTATGCGTAAAGCCTTCAAGAACAATACCTCAAAATACTACCTCAATGGGAAAGAGAGCACATATACGGAGGTGACTCGTCTGCTAAGGGATGAAGGCATCGACTTGGATCATAAACGTTTTCTCATTTTACAGGGAGAAGTCGAGTCTATAGCACAGATGAAACCCAAGGCCGAACATGAGGGTGACGATGGTCTCTTGGAATACCTAGAAGATATTATAGGTACAACTAAGTACAAGGCTCAGATAGAACAAGCTCTGGTAGAGGTAGATTCGCTGAACGATATCTGCATGGAGAAGGAAAATCGGTTTGATTTGGTAGAAAAGGAGAAACTTTCTTTGGAGCCAGGTAAAGACGAAGCGCTAGCATTCCTTAAAAAGGAGAAGGACCTGACGCTGCTCATGTCAAAGAAGTACCAATACCATCTCTTCCACAATGGGAGTAAACTTGCAAAGACGTTGAGCAATGTCTCCAACACTATGAATAAACTGGAACAGGAGAAAGCCAAGAAGGTCGAGGCACAGAAAGAGATCGTGGAGCTGACAGACGCTTCAGAGCAGTTAGCGAACCGCCTGGTTAGCATGAATAATACAAATAAGGAATCATTAGCCAAGATGCGCCAATTGGAGCGTGAGCTGGTTTCTAACGAGGAAAAACAGAAAAGTTTACTTCAGAAACGTTCGAAGGCGGAAAAGACTCTCAACACGGTCGAGAAGAGTATTAAACAATGTGAAAATAAGATAGAAGAATACATCAGTCAAAATCAAGAATACGAGACTTCTTTGACCACTTTGAATCACACTATTGTTGACGCTCAAGCTGAGTTGGAGAAAATGAAGCTAGCCCTTAGCGATAAGACAGGCGATATAACCAAAGAAGTAGCAGTTTTGGAAAAGGAACTTGAACCCTGGACAAATAAAGTCGAGGAGAAAAAATCAGAAATCAAACTGGTAGAATCGGAGATTTCTATAATAAAGGAAGCTGATCTAAAGCTAGAATCCGAAATTGCAAATTTATCTCAGGAAATTGAGCAGCTACGAGGTAACATATCGCATAGAGAAGAGTCAATTGAGACATTAAATGTCGAGTCCTCTAGTATACGTGATTACATCCTTGTCGGGGAGCGAGAGTGCACAAGCGCTCGCTCCAAGTTAGAAGAGATGAAGAAAGTACTTGTAACACATAGACAGCGTGTGAATGATGCCAGATCAGCTGTATCCAGTGCAGAGAATAAGAACAAGGTTTTGACTGCATTGTCCCGTCTTCAGAAATCTGGCCGTATAGACGGTTATCATGGTCGATTAGGAGACCTAGGAACGATTGATGATAAATATGACATTGCTATTTCAACGGCATGTCCTAGATTAGACGACATTGTTGTGGATACAGTTGAGTGCGGACAACAGTGTATTGAACACTTGAGGAAGAACAAGCTTGGTTATGCCCGGTTTATTTTACTTGATAAATTAAGAAAGTTTAATTTACAACCTGCGCACACTCCGGAGAATGTTCCGAGACTTTTTGATCTTGTTAAGCCTAAAGAGCCGAAGTTTGCTCCGGCATTCTATAGTGTTCTCCGGGACACGTTGGTTACTACTGATCTAAGTCAAGCGAATAGAGTTGCATATGGCAAAAAGCGGTACAGAGTAGTTACCCTGGATGGTAAACTAATCGATATATCTGGTACCATGACTGGAGGTGGGGATAGAGCAGCAAGTGGTTTAATGAAATCAACACAGCAGTCAAGTTTGTACACCCCTGAAGAGGTGCAAAGGATGGAAGAAGAACTCAACGAACGTGAAAAGAATTTCAAGGTTGCATTTGAAACCTTTCAGGAGATGGAATCTGCTCTTCAAAACTATCTTGACCGGCAGCCAGAGATTGAAGTTGAACTTTCCAAACAGAAAATGGACATTGAGACTATCTCTGCGGAACTAGAGTCGAAAATTGAGAGGAAGCTTGAATTAGAGCGCAGTAACAAAACCAGTATAGAGGATAGTAGCGAATTGCGCACTGCAGAGGAAAAATTAGCAGCCTTAAATGCGGATTTAAACTCTTTCATGAGTGCATCAGAGAGCAAGAATCAACGAATTAAGGAACTTCGTGCAAAAATAATGGAAATTGGTGGTTTAGAACTTCAAACTTTGAACTCGAAAGTTGATTCTTTGAATCAGCAGATAAAAATAGTTGCTGCCAAACAAAAGAAGGACAAAACGGCTCAGAAGAAAGCTGAACTTGAGTTAAAACGTGCTAGAAAGCAGCAAATTACTGCCAAAGATGATATAGAGCATTGTGATATAGAAATCCAGAAGATGAAGTCAAGTTACGATACTATCAGCACCGGGATGCAGGAACTCCAGAAACAACTTTCTGATCTACAGGAAGAGATTGGAACGCTAACGGATGAGCATGCCGTCACAAAGCATGAGCTAGATCAAAAGAACGAGAAAATCGACTCCTATAGTTCAATAGAAATTGAACTTACTGAACAATTACAGAAATTGCAAAATCTAGCAAATTATTTAAAGAAAGAAATGAACGAGTACGACAGTAAATTGAGTCATTTGAAGTTGAGAGATTTAGGCCAAGTGATGCTAGATTTGGAAGAAAATAAATCTTTACAATCGTTTAGTCACTCGCCGACACCAGACACTAAGCGGGAGAATATCCAGTCTTCCATGCTTGAAACGCACCTTGCGTCACCTTCACCAAACGAGCGAAAGATATCTATTGCGGAAAATAACTTATCGATGGAGGTTGATGAACAAGCTTCAGTTTTGGAGAATGGCCTACCAAAGTTGCCTGATTCAGAGCTAGCGAGGGTAGATTTGGAAGATTTAGAACGCGATATTGTCCAATTACAAGATTACATCGACAACTCTACTGTAGATATCGAAATTTTGGACGAATATGCGAAAAGATTGGCTGAATATCGCAGAAGAAGAATTGATTTGAACGAGGCAATTATGAAGAGAGATGAAACGCGTATGCATTGTGAAGTGCTAAAAAAGAGGCGACTTGACGAATTCATGGAAGGTTTTGGCATCATTTCAATTACTTTAAAAGAAATGTATCAGATGATTACCATGGGTGGTAACGCCGAGTTGGAGCTGGTGGATAGTTTGGATCCGTTTTCTGAGGGAGTACTCTTCAGTGTTATGCCCCCTAAGAAAAGTTGGAGGAATATATCAAATCTTTCGGGTGGTGAGAAGACACTAAGTTCCTTAGCCTTAGTCTTTGCTCTGCACAAGTATAAGCCCACGCCGCTATACGTGATGGATGAAATTGATGCAGCTTTAGACTTTAGAAATGTTTCTATTGTGGCAAACTATATTAAAGAACGTACCAAGAATGCCCAATTTATTGTTATCTCATTGAGGAATAACATGTTTGAATTGGCACAACGATTGGTGGGCATATACAAAAACAGTAACATGACTAGAAGTACCACACTTCAAAACAGAGATATTATAAATGTATTATAATTTTAATCAATAATATACATATTTTAATCGCCATAAAATACATATATACTGTATAAAATCTTACATATAAAAAAGCCCACGTGTATCAGGCGATTAAAGCGCGCGTCCTAATATCTTTTCGTATTCTTTCTCGGCTGTACGGGCCAGCTTCTGTAATGGTACAATGACAAACTGATGAGTGAAACCAGGAAATTTAGTACGATTAACACCAAACCATTCAATGGGAGGGGTAGCATCGCCCAGATCTTTAATCCGAGGCATTTCTATATCTGGTTCTTGTAAGGGTAAATATTGATAGTCGGAACCGAGATGCATTTCCAAAGGCACTGCTTTGCTATTCAGAGGGGTTACTGCTACCCCGGACTCAGCCAGGCCATGATAATATCCTTCCCGTAACTGCATAGCATTCATATGTGCTTGCCACATATCTTTAATGAAGGAGATTGGCCCCAAATTCCAACGGATTTTGACTGTTCCACCAAAACTAGTAGAGTATAACAACTCAATAACATTGCTCTGGGGCTCCTGCCATGTAGTCATATTAACAACAATGGAGGGCGCAGAAAATATAGCCCCACCTTGTATAGTAGATGATAGCTCGATATATTTCCCCACTTCCATTGTTGCAAGATAGCTTTCATCTAAACTGTTGTTAAATGGTAGTAGTGCCAAGGATACATCATCTAATTGCCAATGCAGGTCTGTCTTAATTTTAATATCAGCCTGTATACCTGTATTAGCCATCATTTTTGTCGCAGTGAGTATTAGGACATCTGAATCAAATAGGGAAGTAGGCGATATTTGTAAGCGAAACACGCCTAAATTTAAGGAAAGCTGCGTCCGCAGCAGCGACAGTGTATCAAAAATACCTCCATCTTCTTCAGGTTCATCGCTAGGTTGATCAGAAGCTAAAAATGAACTTAAGTAGGATAATTCATTATCTTTCTTCAACCTTGTAATTGAATTCTTAATATCTGATATATTAGCTGCCGCTAATGCAGTCAAGAAAATATTGACACTCTCAAAAGACACCGTAACAGAAAGCAAATCTGCTAATGAACCATCTTCGTCTCTTTCATTGAAAAGGCTGGCGTAGCCCTGCTTCAAAGAACTTATGAAGAACGTGTGATAGTCAAATGAAAGTTTGGTATCGACTGTATCAGAACCTAGTTTGACGCATACCAAAGGTACTTGGAAAAAGTCTTTCGGATTCGGCCACTTCAGCTCAAGCGAAAGATGAGCATTTCTTACCAAAAAATTGCCGCCAAGTCGTCCGCTTGAAGTGACATCAAGTTTGCCCATGTTTAGATCTAGCTGCTGGCTCCAATCGACTTGTTGTTTTGAAATAGCCCATACATCTTCAGAGGTAACATTTAGCACACCCAACGATGGGCCCAGTTCAATCTCCGCACATGAACCAGCAACTATGACGGAATACCCCCAGGTAAAAGACGAGGAACTGGAACCTTTGTAAAATTTGGAACCAATTGATCTAGATATATCATCTACCAAAACACCTTCTGGATAACTGCCAGTGTTCATCGGCGTCTTTTGAGGGAACCACTGATCAATGAAAAGTTTGAGATCTTGTAGCTGCTTCATATTGAAATAAAATAATGGGCTTGATATTAACGTAGAACCATATATCCGACGAACTTGAGATCCCATGATATCAAACACCATACTAATATGTCTCAGTTTAAGTGAAGCACATACTTCCCTTGAGTAGATATGCCGTGAATTAGTCATTAAATTTTCTATTTCAATGGCTAGGCACAAGGATTCCTCATCATTTATATTGTTATTGAATATCTTAATATCAAACTTTTCAAAACCCACTGTAGCTTGAACTTTCGCTTTAGGTTCACAACTAAAGGTAACCTCTTGCTTACCGACATTAAGTATAATGACCAGGTCTATTGACCCCAATAAAGTGGAGTTATCGGAACCTTCCACTTTAATAGAACTGCTTGTTGACGCAGAAGAAGATTTGTTTTCTGTACTGGAAGTTTTAAGCAATTTGCTAAAACGATAACATAAATCATGTATCAAGAAGGCAGATGTAGAATAAAAGGTATTGTGAGTAGGAGTCGCTGTGATTAATGTTCTAAACCGATGGGTCTTTTCAAGGTTAGGGAAGTATTTGTAGTCTATCGCGACTTTATAAGATGGACTAGTCAATTCTAAGGGAGAGGCATCTCCACGCCCATCGTGCGAGTGAAGCTTCAAAGTAACACCAGCATAGTTTATAATACAGTTTAGCGAACGAACTCCGGTAGCCAACTGGTTATTCCAATTATAAGGTTCTTTTGAGATATCTGAATCCTGTTTTTTTGTCCTAAAAGGATCGACCAGCGCTTTCTTAAGATTGTTAAAAGTTTGTATTGATTGGATAGTTTCCTCCAAAAGCGTAACTATTTCTGCTGAAATGTCAACCGCCAGCTTGGCTCCATGGATTCTAATGAATAGGTCGGTATTCTCGCTATCTTCAGTAAACCAATACCTCAGCTGCATGTCCGATAGGTAACTGGTATTTATCCGTTGTTTCCGTACTACAGACGAGTAGAAATCTGCTTCACTCGCTAAAATCTTTGCAGCTGAGAAGTATGCATTTAATAGAGTTAGTTTACCATAAGGCTTTTCATAGACTGAGAATAAACGGTCGTAACCGCAAATTAGGCCATCAGCACTGCTGTTAGGAATATCGAAAAGCCAGACAATCGAAAAATCGTGAGATAAAATATGACCTGACTTGATGATGAGGCGCCATACTGACGGTTCTAAACACTCTGTTGCTGTTGAATTGTTATGGGCTGATGATGGTGTATAAATTGACTCTTCGGTGAATTGTTTCCTTATTATGCCAAATTCATTTATGAGCGACAATAAACGGACGACTGTCATCGGTGCGAGTGTGATCTTTAAGTGCGTGCTTTCTATCTGAACTGACTGTATACAGAGATCAGTATCATGAACCATATTAAAATTGACAGCAAAGTCGACTACTTTCGCTAATCTGTCATCAATCCTTCTATCCTTTATTAAAAACGAAGCAGACTCAATTGAATGGTCCACTTTGAAACATGGCCTAGGAGTTATAGCATCGGGAAGTCCATCCCTAGTGTGCTTAGCTTCAAAATTATTGAATTCCAAGATGTAGAGCGTGTGACCAAATCCTAATAACAAGCCAGCGTATGTGGCCTGTAAGCTAAGATTATCAGGTAAAATGCTGAACCATGATCCAAACGCACTAGCTGTTGGACTTGACTGAGAAATGTTCAAAATGTCGCTCAAGGATTTCATACTGAAAAGGGCAGCTTTTATATCCTGAAGTAGATCCGTGATCCTAGTCTTGAGGTCAAATACGGAAAGCTTCAGGATGCCAATATCGCAGCTGATATGTTCAAATAATCGGGCACTAGAAGAAGTACCAGACAGCTTCAAACATGTGTGAGTATACTTAAAGTAGTCCAGTTTTTGCTTCGCTGAACTAATTTCCATATACGATTCACCCGAATTGAGATCAAAAATAACCGAATCTGTACTTTCTGCTTGCAATTCAAAGTTTTCCGCACAATATAGTATGATAAAGGGTGATAGAATTTGTAACTTCAAGGTAATATTAGCAACCTGTCCTTGAAATAAGACTGCATGTATCTTGTTACCACTGGACTCTCGCTCAATTGGCGGTTCTGCAAATAATTCAGGTACCAGTGCCTCAACCAAGTATTTGATTTCATCGCGGACGTATGGTAGAGATTCTGTAAGATCTTTAGTTGTTGCTGATGATGAATCAATATGAAACTTTCTAGCCTTCCAATCAATACTATAGCAGCCTTGTCCTGGCAAATAGTGCAAAAGTACGGAAAACATATCAATATCGATAGTCATAAACCTAAAGCTCCTGTATCCAAGTATAGCTTGCATATGGTCAAATGATAGAGTGCTGGAAGAAATTACCTTTGACTCAACACTGGACTGGGATGTGAGCATCAAGGCTGATAAATTATCCAAGCAGATACGCAAATAAACACCTGCTAACTTGGCGACAACATATAATTTTCCAAATTGAAAGGTTATATTTGAGAAAAGGGAAACATTATCATGCTTTGCAGTTCCAACTGGCCCGCCAATTTTAAAACGATGGATCAAGTCACGGAACTCTTTTAATGTTTTGACAAAAGATCTATCGACTCGCATCACGACTTCATCAGTCGTACAGAAAGAAATATAATCCGGATCAGGCATGCTGCCTTCAGTTCGACCATCTACTTGCTCTGGCGCCAAACCATTATTCCGTATACCGAGTGTTACACCTTTTACTGTAATAGGTACGCGGGCATCGTCCTTCATATTTAAGCGAATATCGTCTGAAGAAAATGTAAATCCCTGTAAGGCAGCAAAAGGACGTGACCTTTTCTTGGTGAACACTTTTTCATGAACAAATGACCCCTGCACATCGGTAGGCTCCCAGCTCCGCCAGTCGGAGAAGATGGACAGAAACTCCTTACCCGCTTCTTCGGGCGAGGTAAAGTCTTGAGTTCCTAGATGCCTAGTAAAACTTTGATGCCATTCCTGAGGCAAATAATTTAGGATATGACGCAGTCTCATAATTATTCGCCAGCTTTCAGCTGATCTTATATGCCTGTTTGAAAACCTTGTGATATTGGCCGGCTTTGTTATAACTGGTGGATCATGTTGTATCTCGTAATCCCGTCCACCACGTAGAATATTAAGTAGGAATTCACGCTTAGAAGCCAATAGCGTGTCTTCAAAGGATGATAGTTCCCTCTGAAGGAGATCAAAAGTTGAGATGAAAGGGTTCAAGAATTCAAACAACAATTTGTCTGTTCCCGGAGAAAGTGTAACCGAACAACTTTGTACATTGTTATCAAGTAAGGATAGTTTATCATATGATAAATAACCTTCCAGAAGTTCAATAGAACACGAAAATAATTGACTTGGCTGCTTCGGTGGAACCACTATACCATCCTGAACAATATTTGCCCTGATATAGTCTATTTTATAACAGAGAGTAGTCTTTTCTGGGTCAGGCTTCAAATTAGGGTCAGATGATTTTATCCTTGAAGTGATATCCAAATTCTTGATCTTCGAAGAAAGTTTGAACATAGAAAACTTGCTCTGTTTATTTGTGGCGGACAAACTAATGTTTGGACATAACACTCTAACCTCGGATATACCGTTGTCTTCACCAAAAGTCTGAATGAACTGGTTGATTATCCCAATCTCTAACGAATCGATTGCTTCGTCAAGGCTCACTTCGGTCAAGTATTTGTAAATTTCAAGCATAAACTCTGTTGCTGAAAGGTCAAGATATCCATCTATTGGATCAAATTCAACAATAAAGCTCGATAAGGTTTGTTGATGATTTTGGGAACGGATAAATAGAGATGATGAGGTTCCGATTGCCGCATTAACCGTTTGATTATGGTAGTCATGTTCTGTAGAAGAAATTGAGTCATCAGTGATCTGGTAGCTGGAATCCGAAGCGTATTCCTGGTATATCTCACCTAAAAGTTTCTCAAATATTACCTCAAAATTGTCTGCAGATATTGGTTCTGGAAATAAAGGGAGGGAAGAACTAGGCGGAATGCATCCATACAGAGATCTGTAAATTGGCATTTTTTTATATTCTGGTGGAAGCATGAATGAGCACCTATGGAACGGTGCGTCATTTACTAAAATATGCTTTCTTTGCAAGACGCGGCATCGTGCGAATTGTTCAAACCTCTCAAATAAAGTGACGGTCACTCCTGTGGAAAAAGCCCCCAAACAGGTACTTTCACTATCACCGCGATATATTCCGAATAATAACTCGGGTATGCTCAAATCTGATCTCCTAGAATATCTTTCATTCGCTAAGTCAAATGAAGTCAATGTAGTAACTGGAAGATTTAGAGATAGCCAAATATCCTCATCCTTATCAACATTCTGCAGCTTCACAGTAACATTTTCGATCACACAACTGATTTTGTTCAGATCAAAAACTTGTTCTCGCTCATACTGCAAGCTGTTTTCCACGTCTTTAAACCCGAATGCTAGATTCCGTAACGTGTTTACAAATGCTTTAAGGACCGCCAAATCACAATGGACATCCAGAGTATCCACACGCACATCAAACTCGCAGGCGTAAGATTCTTCGCTTGGCATAATACCAAGCATCTTGTGGAGTCGAAAACTAAATTGAGATAAATAGGCATCTGATGCATCAATCGGTATACCTATATCTTCAATTACCTTGAAAAGCGTACGAGCGTCAATATCGGTATGACGTTTAAAATAAATCGAATCCAAGCTAACGGCTGCATCGACATAATAATTTAGAAATCTTAAACTTGCTTCAAGGTTATCAAAGTAAAATCCCAAACATGCGTCAAATTTATAAATATTCTCAGGGAAGAAAAAACAACCTCCTTTTGATATGAATGTAAACCAGACGTCCAACTCATTAATAGATCTCTTTAAGGCCGACTTCTTAATCGTAGGCGGACCTCCAAAAGCATCGAAACTTGCATCTATAATTTCATTTGATTCCGTCGCTACAACATCGGAATCATGGACATTACCATCAGAATTAAAGGGCCTACAAGTACTAGGATTCTGTTTGTTTCTGCGCTGCAGCTCTTCAACATATTCTTCTGTAGTACGGAAGTGTACCATTTCCCCGAAGTAGTTGACCTTGACATTTAGCATACATTTCAGAATCACTCCATAGCAAAGTACTACAATGTAGTCCGTCTCGCATGCGATATTAAGTGCATCAACGTTATCAACATCTACTTCGCTATAAGAAGTATAGCTTCCCTTAATATTAAAATTCTTCGACCGTCCGATCTCTTTGTAGTGTAATAACTCACTGAATGTGTGCCATGGAGGCGCATTTAGGAATAAACTGAAATGTGGTGTGAAAATGTTAAAATCAACCGTCACATATTTTTGAATGATGCTGGTAATGGGTAAGGAAAACGTTATTTCTGCATCATCACCGTGGACAGACAGGTAGCAGTTCTCGCCGAAATCGATAGGATTATTAATAATATTTGCATCATTCACATTGAGATAAGCGGAATAACCACGAATATCCCAGCGAAATCGATAGTCAAACGGCCTGAATTGCTCATATAGTACCTCTTCACCACCAGAGAAATCTGTTACCAGATCTGAGATAAGATAGACGTGATCTCGGAGAACAAATAGTTCTGCTTGTGTTGAACAGACGTTGAAATTCCATTCGGCTTTATCCTGCCATCCATATGGATAAGAAAAATCGACTGTTATATCATGAGACTTAGCCTTCAATAATGTGTCATGGTTCACGCTTGTGCTGATTGTAGTATCAACGAGGTTTGCGTGCAATATATTTTCAAATCCATTTTCCGTAGGATACGCTGCCATGCGCACAGTAATATTGCTCTCTTTGGCAATGCGGATATCAATCCAGCCAAACGGCCGTGTCTCATCTCTTGTTTGCTTATATTTCTCCAAAAAGGCAGCATCCTTGCTACTTTCCTTCATAGGGACCCGCAGTACTGAATCCTCCATGATGGTAACAGATAACTTAAAAGCGGCTGGCTCGGTTTGTTGAGCAATTTCCTCTGGAGTTCGGAGTTTGAAGTTTCTACACACCGTGGGGGAAAATACACGGAGACATTGTTGAACTTGTCTGTTTGCCCAGGGGCCATATGTGCAGTTCGCATCGTAGACTAAAATATCGACAGAATGGTCCAACTCAGGACGCTCTAATAGGGGATTCTCAGCGTTATCCGAATCAGTCACGCGTGCAGTCCCCGGCATCCCATACGAATAGGTAACATCCATCTGATCCGCCTTTAGAACGGTAGTGCACTTGGCGTATTCATGGTGTTCAATATCAAACTTAACTTCTTCGTCCAGCTCCTCGTCCAAGTTCACGTCATACATAGACAAACCGCGCCAGTTATCGTACCACTTGGGCGTTTGATGCTGCTCTTTCTTCCGCTTGGCGTGTAAAGTCGCCTCAAGCACTGTACCTAATAGCGTCTTGTATTTCTTCCACAGCCGAGCCGTGCGCTTCGGTTCAACATATATCTTCACCGGATTGTCCACTTCATAAGAGATGTTAGGCTTAATCGCAACAGTACAGTTGCTGATCTTGGCCTCCGTTCGGAAACTACTGGGGGCCCTGGTGTCGTCTGGCACTTCAATGCTCACTGTGCCAGCCAGTTTCTCATAATTCATTATTGCTACGCTGTGCGTCTGCTTGTTGCCCAGCACTATCGCGCCCTTGTTATGCAAGAATTCGACCGGAAGGAAGCGTCTAATTAGCGGGTCGTCTTGCAGCTCGGCTATTACCTCTTCCACAGAGGGCACCGACACGGTCGGCTCTGCGCTGGTGTCTTCACCGTCCAGTTCGCGCGCAATGCGATCGTAGACCCCGTTCCGGTTGTACACAAAGTACTCGAAGCCCTCGAATTTCAGTGCAAAGCGGCATCTACGGGCTCCATCTGCAGTGCCAGACCTCCGATAGCGCCCGATAAGCCAATATCGCCATGTAATTGTTCCTTTCAGTACGCTTATCAGCTGATCCTGGCTCGTTACGCTGACATTCTTAAAATGCACCTTCCCTGCCAGCGGGGAGAACACCAGCGACTGGATACTTACTGTTACTCGATACTGTTTCCACAACACCAAGTTCGCTGCTTTGCTGACAATATACCCGAGTACCCGCCCCACATAAAATATCGCAAATATGACCATAAATATCAGCAGCACCCAATATACTAGGAATACCCAGCTGTACCGCAGCTGATACTGGGGCTTGACTAGACTGAACGCTATATTTAAGTCTGCGTTACTCATTCTAGCTACCTCTCTCTTCAAGCCTTCTTATTGTAATGAGCAACGAGCTCGCTATATTGGCTTTGTTTGTTTACTTCATGTGTCCTTCTTTCTTTCAACAGACTACTGGGAGCGTCAACACCTCAACCCTAAGCAACAATGGCGGTACTTGAGAAGCTGCATCGAAAGGTCGTGGATATGGGCCTAGTGCCTAAGATCATCTTCTCGCTTGCGAAGATTTCCTATGTCACTACGCTACTGAGCGTTGCATGGTTGACCTTGTTCTTGCCGATGGAGGGCCAGTACCGCAGAACCTACATTTCAGAAAATGCGCTCATGCCTTCGCAGGCATACAGCTACTTCCGAGAAAGCGAGTGGAATATCCTGCGGGGGTACCGCAGCGAGATCGATGGCATGCGTACGTTGACGGCGGATGAGCGGAACCGCATAGTGGCTAGCTGGATGGAAGAATACGGCGCCAAGGCTGCAGTGTACAATGACGACCGCCACGGGGAGACTCTATACGCAGTGCTACACGCCACCAGAGGGGATGGGACGGAAGCAATGGTGCTTGCGGCGCCGTGGGAGACCGTGGAGGGCCAGTACAACACAGGAGGCGTTGCACTAGCCGTCGCGATGGGCCGGTACTTTTCGCGGTGGCCTGTCTGGTCGAAGAACATCATCATTGTGCTGAGCGAAGATCCGCACGCGTCATTGCGGTCGTGGGTACAAGCCTACCACACGAAGCTGGATCTGACGGGTGGCTCGATTGAGGCTGCGATCGTGCTGGACTACCCTGGGACTAATGACTACTTCCAGCACGTGGAGATCAGCTACGAGGGTCTAAATGGTGGGATGCCCAATCTTGATCTGCTCAATGTCGCGGTACACATCACCGAGCATGAGGGCATGAAGGTTGCTCTCCACGGGACGCCGTGGGAAGAGCTAGGAACAGACACTTACTTCTCTCGGATGCGGCTACTACTAAAGGGTATCAAGGATATGGCTCTCTCTGGAATTAAGCGTACTAGTGGCAACGAAGCCTTTAGTGGTTGGCGGATACAGTCAGTCACGCTGAAGGCGCGGGGCACGAACGGTAGCTTCGACATCACAACGTTCGGTCGTGTACCGGAGGCTATGTTCCGCTCCGTCAATAATTTGCTGGAAAAGTTCCACCAGTCCTTTTTCTTCTACTTGCTGTTGGCACCGAGATATTTTGTCTCCATTGGAAGCTATCTTCCAGCGGCCGTCGGGCTCTCTATCTCGTTCGCCGTAATGGCATGTGATAGCGTCTTAAACAATGAATTTGCATCTCTGCCATTGATTTCGATATACAATATCTGGGCCTTGTTGGCGTTTTCGGTGGCCTTGTTGGTCTCAGCAATTACCGCTGAGGTTTTCTTCTACCTTCCTGCTCCCGCCTTGCTGCTGGCGTTCAACGTTGTGGTCAGCTTCATGCCATTTGCATTGGTCAAATATAAGATACAGAAGCCGTTTTCTCACCGTTTCAAGGCTGCTGCCTATCTTTATTTCTCTACGGTACTGAGTTCCCTACTCGTCATGAACTTTCAGCTGGCCTTCATGGTCGGATTGCTAGCCTTCCCTATGACATTCGTCAGGACCACCGTGCATGCATCAGTAAGGCAGAAAATGAAGAACTCACTGTTGCTCCTGTTGTCAAATCCCTTTATCTCTATATGTGTCTTTGTGCATTTATTTGAGCCAGAACTAACTGGTTTCTCAGTTTTCTACTCCCTCATCGATGCGTGGAACGATTTGGGATGCTGGACCTGGTATGTCTTATGCTTAGGATGGTATCCAGCTTGGATAATGGTTGCATATTCCAGCATTGACTCTGTACCTATTGCAGCCCCGGCGAAGAAGTCGTCGTAATGATACAAGATCTTACTGTCATGTTCTAGTTCTCTTTTACTGAGACGGCAGGGAAATAACAGGACTGATTTGGTATATAAAATATGGGAGATACTGCTATATGGGTACTCCTAATGAATACTTTAATGTCGTATAGGCCTTCCTGAGACGTTGCTATGCAATATCGGGATGTTGCTGAAAGTCACGTGCCGCTCGTAATGGAACCTACTGGGACTCGACTTTTCAACATGCGAACACTCGCGAACGCGAGCAAAACTACGTAGCATAGGTACTGGCTTGCAAGGTGATTACACATAAAGGTTTGGGGTTTGTTTAAGACAAATGTTTTAAACTGCTTATATCGATGGTGGACATAATGAGCAGCCCAAGTAAGGGTGTCAATGACAGCCAGCCAATGTTTGTTTACCAATACATCACCGATGAGGGATTCAAAGTTCCGCAGACGGACTTAAATCTTTACCAGCTGGACGGCAGCCTGGAGCATGAGTGGATTGATAGAGGCCGTGGAGAACTACGGAAGATAATGAAGACTGTCAAGGGACAACTGACACAGGAGATTTACGACCTGATTGCATCGGATACCCTTTCTACGCAAAAGCTATTGGAATGCTGCGACAAGGTCACTCCAAATACTGTAGAAAACAAGTATGTGTTGCTAAAAAGGCGTTACGTGGCCAAGGGAGGTATTGTGATTGATCGGAAACGGAAAGATGCTCCTGTGATTGAGCCTGATAGTCTTTTCGATATGATCATGTCTGCGCATCTTATCAACGACCATATGCCTTGGCGCAAAGTATATCAGCATATGAAAGGTCTATATGCTAATGTGACTCGAGAGCTGACGAACATGGTTACTGGTTATTGCTCTCATTGTAATATGGATCGTAGCGTCAGGCGGTTCTCGCGGTACAAGCATTATAATGTCCACGAGAAACTCATGCCTCTAGAAAGATGCCATGTAGAAGTTTTTGCACCATTTGATGACGAGGGGGTTGAGAAGATTCAGGGCAAGTACAGTCATCTCCTTTATTGCCGTGACTACCACTCACGCTTTATTTGGCTTCTTCCATTAGAGGGTATAGCGTTCCGTTATCTACTTCCTGCGCTAGCGCAATTGCTATGTACGATGATAAGGGTTCCAATATTCCTTGAGACTGCGACATTGGATAGGCAGGACATGTTTGATATATGTGAAGTAATTGCTCGAAGGTACAAGTTCAAGATAGGATTGGGATTGAACAGTGGGACTGAATTTCAGAAAAATGGTATTAAAAGAGTAAAACAGTTACTAAGCGAATATAAGGAGGAATGTCAAGATGATTGGAATATGTGTTTACGTCTAGTTCTGAGTCGCGTTAATCAGACATATGCGGACCGTGTAAGAGGTATACCGAGTGATTTATTATGCAATGAAATTCCAAATATATCCATGAAGTTTAAGCAGAAACAGAAGAAAATTATAGACCAGTTATATGCACACCATGTGGTACATTTCAAAGAAGCAGGAGGTATGATCTACTTGGAAGATGAGGAAAGTGCTTTTGTTATGGATGACCCTGATGATGATTGCACGCCAGTTCCAGAAGAGCCGCCAGTCGCTAGCGACTCTATACAAAATTCTGCGACTATATTAACTCCCATAACTAGTACTCAGATTACAGAGAACGAGGTAGCCCGTCAAGATCCTGATCAGCTTGAGATACGCCCCCCTTCCCAGAATAACGAGTCTTTGTCGGATCGTGTTTCGTCCGAAGAACCGCCAGTGTCGAAAGAAAGGAAAAAGCGTAAAATATCCAAAAGGGCTCTAAAAACCGCTTCTTCTCCATCGCCCAATGTAAATGAAGAGTACTATAATAACAGCGAGCTTGCTGGCCCCGGGAGCTCTTTTTTCAAAAATATCTCTACTTCTCAAGAGCCAAGGTATGGCGACGTATCGCTTGAGCTGTGAGCGAAGCACAATATATAATGGAATACAGACCGGATGGTGTCTTACCCACCTAATATTCAATTGCTACGAGGTAATAAATAATGCACAGAGAAATATACGCCTACGTAAGTAATCCTAGGATGTGGGAAATACCGGCTGCATACACAGACGGCAGTTTTAGCAAATACGCTTAGTCCCTATACTTGTCATAAAATTTCTTGTGGAAGTCCTTCCAACTTTCGATCCACTTAGTACCAGGTGGCAAAAACGTAGTTCTAACGTGATATGTGCCCGGGATTTGGCCGAAACCAGTTCCAGGGACAGTGCAGATGCCTGTTTCATCAAGTAATTCGCTACAGTAGAGCTCATCCGCTGGTATACCCAGCTTTTGCGCCGCTTCAATAGCTTTCTGTGGAAGATGCAACTTAGGGAATAGATATAGAGCACCTTGTGGCATATTGCATTCTATACCCTCCAAGGAACAGAACGTTTTCCACAGCAGTTGCGACCGTTCCTCCAATTCGTGATAGATACTCCTTGTTTCCTGGGTATATTGCTCATAGGATGGATCCCCTTGGCTGGGAGGCCCAACCATAAGGTCGACTAGAGCTTGTCCGGTAACCACTGGACAAAGAGATATAGAAGCCAACTTAACGAAAACCTTCCTGAGCTCCTCACGGAAACCGATCAATTCCATGTAGCCACCACGCTGGCCACATTCGCCGGAGAGCCCCTTCGAGATCGAGTGAAGAGAGGCTAACTGGACATTCTTGTAGAGCGTTGGCTCTCTGAGTTGAAGGTTTTTCAGCACCTTACGCATAGAGTGGAACTTGGCATCGCCAAACACATTATCCTGGTATACCTCGTCCGCAATAACGACAATCCCATACTTCGCAGCAAGTGTTAGAATAGCCTCCATATCCTTTACAGACAGTACGGAACCAGTGGGATTCCCAGGGTTAATCACAACCAGACATTTGGGCGCGATGTTCCTCTTCTTAGAATCGAGGATGACACGTTCCATCTCATCTGGATTCGTAGACCACCCATCAGCCTCATTTAGGTAGTACGGCAGCGCAACCGCGTTATTCTGTGTGATCGTAGCAGTGTACAGCGGGTACTGAGGGATTGGGATCAACACGCCTGTCTCCGGTCCCTTGCAGAATGTCGACAGCAGACAAGACACAGCAGAGGACGCACCCGCGGTCAGGTACACGTTGTCTGGATTCGCTGGGATCCCATCGCGCCGCTCAATAAACTGCGCAACCGTGCGCCGGTAGCCTTTCACACCCTGCGACGCCGAGTACGCTCCCACGGAGCCTCCGGCGTCCTGCAGCATCCTCCGCGCACGCACCACCACATCCGCCTTGAACGCCTGCTGCAGCCATTCTGCGGGCATCTCCAGCAACTGTGGATTCTGCATCAGCGAGATCACTTGCCGGTAGAATGTCAGCGGCTTCTGGCCCAGCTGCTGCGGATTGCCGATGTTCGCTTGGATGATTTTGCTGAACGGCAGCGAGCCCGGGTGCTCCTCCAGCCGCCGCTCCAGCTCCTCTGCACGCGTTGGAATCTTCCCCCGCACCGCGTACTTCGCCTTGACCACGTTTTCGTTCACGTCCGCTAGTGTCATCGGTTCCGCAGGCACAAACCGCGACCCGTCCTTTACTGAGCTCAATCTACGAGTGCGAAGCACACGCCCCTGTAGAACGCTCACGGCGGTGCCGCTGCTATTTCTTCTCAGCATCCCTATTGCCATTGCACTTGTGCTGCTGTTTCGAATGATGTATGCAAAAGCCTATTCACTTGCTGCCTGCCCAAGCGTCTAGTACTAAATGCTCTATGACGAATCAGTGCTGACGTCCAAAAAATTTTCGGCCCCGTGGTACGGGGTGCGTGTGGTGGGCCGTCTAAGCTATCTCTAATCCATCCAGTACCTAGTCCACCATTCTTAAGTACTTATATCTTCTTCCCAATCCAACTGTGTCGTCATCTTCCATTATGTCTGTCACTCTCGAGAGGTTGCAATGGCTCGAGAGAATAATAGGCCCAGGGCCCTTGCATAAACGTCGCACCTTAAACTCCGACAACACGGAACCCGCAACCCGGGCACAAAAGCGGTACGCATGCAGACACATCGTGCAACAGCGCAGCAGCGCAGCGGGGGCCAGCAATGACCGTAGTTATGTATTCTAAATCAGTGCCGGTGGCACAGCTGCGGACGTTCGGGAGTGGCGCTGTGAGGGCGTTTCAACGTTCGCGAAAGTAGACTCAAGCCATACCAGCAGTAAGCAGGGGTGGTAAGACACAATCAGTGGCCACGGCGAGGCGGCAACAGCTGCCAGACGCTCGGACATGCGATTGTCTTTCCTTTTTTACCGGCGATGGTTGAATTTTTCAGCGGGCCATGCAGGATCTACTCTAATGAACCGGCTGCGACAGCGAAGTAGCCAGCGAAGAGCAGAGACAGGAGCGCTATGACCAGGGACTTATACGAAGTGCTCGGGATTGCCTCGAGTGCGAGTGAGCAGGAGGTCAAAAGGGCATACCGGCAGCTTGCACTACGGTACCATCCCGACAAGATCAGCGACGAGAGTGAACGCGAGGCGTCGGAGGCTAAGTTCAAGGAGATCTCGGCGGCCTATGCAGTGCTGTCGGACGAACAGAAGCGCGCAGAGTACGACCAGTTCGGGACTGTGGATGGTGGGTATGGGCATGATGAGTTTGGGCACGGGGACGACGACTTCATGAACTTCTTCCGGTACGGGGCGGGGCGGCACGGCTACCAGCATGAGGAGGATGACTTTGAGGAGGTGGGGCGCACCGCGGACTCCACAGTGCCTCTCAAGCTAACGACCAAGCAGTTGTACCTGGGCAAGACGTTCCAGTTCAAGGCGCGGCGCAAGGTCCTGTGTCCGCGCTGCGGTGGGTCTGGGTTGCGCAAGCGGGCAGCAGCGCGGCCGATGATACGCTGCGAGGGATGCGAGGGCCAGGGCTACAAGGAACGTATTTCCCGGATTGGGCCGGGGCTGATCAGTCGCGAGCGCGTCAGCTGTGCGGACTGTGGGGGCAAGGGCAAGCGCATTCCTACGACCGCGGCAGACAACTGTAAGAAGTGCACAGGCAAGTGTGTGGTACAGGAGGAGTCGATCATCTCGGTATACGTGCCCAGAGGCTCGCAGCATGGCGATCGGCTCCGGTACCCAGGCCAGTCGGACATGGAACCGGGCAAGGAGACCGGCGATTTGGTGTTTGTGATCGATGAACAGACAGACGTGTCTTCGTCGCTCGAGCGCAAGGGCACCGACCTGTACTGCACAATGAAGATCTCGCTTGCGGAGGCACTGACCGGGTTTACAAGGATTGTCACCCGCACGTTCGACGAGAGGGTCTTGCGCATCAACATTCCCCGTGGGAAAGTGCTGCGGCCAGGCAACTACCTGAAGTTCACCAATGAGGGGTGGCCGATCGAGGACGGCGCTCGTTTCGGTGACATGTACGTGCAAGTTCTGATAGAATTCCCCAAGGATAACTGGTTCAATGAGAAGGCCGAGTTGGACGCCATTCGCAATATCCTGCCCGGTCTTGCCGACGCACCAAGCACGAAGACAGAGGACCCCAGCAACACGGAGGAAGTACGCGCATACAGCATAATAGCTAACCACACTGGTTTGCCAGACTACCTAGACCGCGAGAACCAGGGCTACTCCCGTCAACAGCACGAGTCCACTGCCGGCACCCCTGAGTGTCCGATGCAGTGACAACGGCAGGGCCTGTGATTCGGTATTCGCATATTACCACCTACTTGTATATATCACCTGCATATACACAACAGTATATATCCATCGTTGATTTAGATCCATTAATTTCCTTTTTGTCGTGGCTAAATACATAACTTGTACATAGTATGCATGCGTCGTATTAGGCTTTATATTACAAGCACCCTCAGTCTAATAGAGAATGTAGGTCCTTAGAATCCAATCCCTCACCAACGGCAAACTCAAACTGCACTTCGTCCGGTTCCTCCTGAGACAGAGCGATCGCACCCAATGCTGCTCCATTGCTTGTTGCATCGTCTTCGTCACTAGATGACTGGGAGTCGTCTAGGGCCCCAAACTCGAGCGGGATGAGCTGCTGGGAATCCCCGGGTTCCGTGTTCTCCTCGTCCTCCTTGTCGCCGAATCGTAAGAAGGGAGAGTGGTACTTCGCCAACTTGGCAAGATCCGCGCTCTTGAGCGACTCGTAGCCGTTCGGGACATGCGGTAGCTCGGGCAGCTTCTCGGGCGCATACTCCACGGGTGGCACGTCCTCCTGCGTCTCGCCGGCAGCCGCCAGCTGTGAAAGTGCCTCGCCAAGCAGGAGCCCGCTGCTGCCGTCATCTTCGTTGCCGCCCTCTTCGGCCGAGCAGAGCCTGCTTTTCAGTTTCGCCGCCAGCGGGTTTCCCTCCTCCTCTTCGGACTCCTCGTTCGCGCTTTCGCAGTCGCTGGTATCCTTCAGCACAAGCGACTTAGCCTTCGCCAGACTCCCGTACCCCACCCCCAGCACGCTCCCGTACTTCTTCAACTTGCTGTCGGGCATGTTCTTGGCAATGCTGCTGGAAGCGGGCCGCTTGCTCTGCGCCTGCGCGCCGCCCGCGCCGCCCGCCCCGCTTGTCTTCAGCCCGAAGACACCCTGCGACTGGTTCCTGTCCTTAGAAGCAAGCGGCATACGCGTGCTATTCCTGCCGGCCAGATTCGAACTGGATCTCTTCAGCTGATGGATCGGCGTTCTGGGCATCATCGCTCCCCGACCTGCTGAGGTCACAAGGTTCTCCTTATCTTCGTGTTTCTTCATTATCAGCCTGAAAGCCTACTTTGAATACCGTTGGAACTGTTCAGAGGCTTACTGCAGTCTCACCGTGCTCGACGCCTCAACCAGCCTGGCTCTTCTTGTGTTTTGTTTACTTAATTACGGTCGTGTTCGCAATTTTTCGCTGTATTTGCGGATGACGGGCAGCCATATTAACGTCGGCCAATATAGCCGTTCGAACTGCAGGTCAGCATCGGTAGCCACCCGGGCAGCCGTTTAGCTGTAGCGCTAGGCTCTGTAAATTTCCAAGCAGCAACCTACGAAGGATGGTATTGCGTTTCATTTGCCGCGGCGGCGACTTCCTTGTCTGTGGTGATGATTTTGGGCCCACCTGGGTTTTATTTCAGCACATTGCGAGACACAGAAGTAGGGCATATATGCAGAACGCATGAACGAACATATCCAGCGCATTGTTAGCAGGCTGCCGCTTCACCGGGCTACCTCTGAGGTGATACTGGCGTACCTTTCGAAGCAGCAGGCGCAGTATCCGACAGAGCGCATCGAGCTGGTGGAGCCGCTGAACGACTTTCTCAGGAAGGGAGGCCACCAGGGCCTCCAACGGCTGGTGTTCCACGTCCATTTCCAGCTGATGCTGCGGGCGCCGGAGCACCTGCGGCTGCTGCGCCGTCACCGCGAGGAGCTGCAGCGATTCTGGCCGTACGAGCGGCACCACTCGCTGCTGGCGCTGTCGGACGTACGAAGCCAATCGCTGCGACGGCTGTGGGAGGACGGGCAGGAGGAAGTGCTGCAGCAGATGCAGTACTGCCGGCATCACTGGCTGCGGGAGGGCGACGTGCCGGAGCGCTACGCGCTGACGCAGGCGCAGCGGGAGGAGGTCCTGCATCGTGTGTTCGCGCAGTACATGTTTCTGAAGCAGCGGCCGGCGCTGTGGAGCGTGCGGCGGCTGCCAATCCCGGTGGTGGAGATCGGGATGACTCCGCTGGGCTTCGACATTCCGGACGTGCGGGTCGACGGTCTGTTTAAGGACAAGACCAAGAGCGTGCTGCGGCTTCTATACCGCGAGCACCCGGCTCTGACGCCGGCGGCAGAGGAAGACATGCTGCGCATTATTGCCGAGTGTCCTACGCGCGCCATGCGCCGCATATACCTGCGTGCGTGCCGCAGGGCCTACGTGCTGGACGCCGACGCCCAGCTGTTTCGAGTGAGCCGCTTGCGGCACTTCATCTGAGGTAGGATACCGCACGTCCCAGCAACACCCGCCTCCGCGCTGCGCAAGGCCAAGCGCTGGCGATGGCCGATCGGCGCTAGCCGTTGTATCACGTGATTTGGTGAAGCTAGCGCAACGAAAATTTTGTTACTTGGAGCAGACGCTATGTTGACAGCTCCAAGCGACGAGCACACGGTGTTGCATTATACCATTGTAGCGCATCGCACAATGTTTTCGATGTACAGAAGCATGTTGCAGTGGTCCTCGAGGAGGACTATCATGACAGTGGTGTCTCCGGTGCGGAAGATGGCTCCGGTACCTCAGATACAATATGGTGCAATTGGTGCATTCACTCCGGCGGCTGCACCCAAACCTTCTATGCTATCCATGCTGCTTGGGCTGACACAGAAAAGATGGAAGAGTAGGGGTAACACGTATCAGCCAAGTACGCTCAAACGGAAGCGGCGCGTGGGGTTTTTGGCCAGGGCGCGCAGCAGAACCGGTCGGAACATCCTAAAGCGGCGCAGGGAGAAGGGTAGATGGTACCTGACTCACTGATAAGTGTGGGTCCTTGTCCTGTATATATAAGATTGTGGCTGTGAACGGCCTATAGGTAGACTGAACTTCATAGTGGTTACATGCGCCTAGTGGGCGGCCCTAGTCGGCGCCGAAGACTGAATACTATCTACATGAGATCTTCTAAGAGCTCACTGCGGCTGCAGGCTCACTTGAGAAAGTCGATGACTATTCCCGGCCCGTGCGTAGAGGTCAGGGTGGTAGTTCCAAACAAACTTGTCTTTTTGGTTTTCTGCGAGGTCATCGCTGCCCGGAACGCAGCCTGCACGGCGAGTAGATTTTCCATAATCTGTCTGTCAGAAAAGTGGCATTTACCAATGGCAAGGCTGATGCAGTTGTTGCGCTGCTTGAACGGCGTGGAGTTTATGTCGTCGCCAAGTAGTTCCGAAAGATCGCCGGCCACCGTCCCCTTCTTGGCCGAGGGCAGGAGGCCCTTGGGCCCCAGAACCCGGCCCAGTTTCGCCGCCATGAGCGGGGCAATGTCCGGAGTGGCAAACGCCTTGTCGAAGTCCACCTTGACCTCTCCGCTCTTCAACTGCTCCACGAGCTCCGCACCACCCACCAGGTAGCAGCCGTACTTGGTGCGGGCAGTCTCCGCCTGCTCGGGATCGTTCGTGAATACGGCAACCTTGGTCTCTCTCATCGGGCTGGGCAGAGTCACCGTGCCGGATAAGAGTGCCGCACCTTTGTCGCCAATCACCATCGTGTTCACACTAATGGTCTGCTGCGTGGCGGGTTGCCCGACCTCTGCTGCCCGCAAAAACCGCAGAGCTTGCTGTACAGGCATATAGAGAGGAGACGCACTTGCAGGCCGCCTGGCCGCTGCTTTCCGCTGCGCAAGCCTGCGCAATTCCCGTTTTTTCAGCTGATCTTTGCTTAGCTTGCTTGAAGTCGCAGCGGCCTCCTGAGATAGCTGGACTGCCGTAAGATGCAAACCTCTTCTGAAGGACAACAGTCCAACACGACTGAATAGCATGGTGCAGACCTTTATCACTTGACCAGAGTCACTTTGCCTCGGGTTAGCTGTGATCTTGGTTGTAGCGGACTGTAAAATTTCCACTTCTCGAGTGAACGTTTAAAGTGATATCTTCATATGCTCGGTATTATCATCGATACCTGGTACTACTATTACTACTTAGGAATCTACTTCTTCTTCTTCGGTTGCACTTTGCAGTCGAGAGTTATATACTTACTGGGGATTCCATGCTTGTTCAGGATGCTAACGATTGTCGCCTCGTGCGGTCCTTGAACCTGGACTTCTACCGCCTTGGTATTTGGGACGTCTGTGATTGTCGTCGAACCGCTGCAACGCACACGCAGCTCGGCCGCCAATTCCTCCGGATCGACACCGTAGACCTCAAAGTTGCTGACTTTCGTGACAACCTTCTTGTAGATTTTGCGCTCGTTAGTCACTTTGATGGGCGGCGCCCGTCCCTTTTGCGGCTTGGAAAGCGGCGCGTCTCCGCGCATCACGACGAAGTACTCCGAAAAGCTGCGTGACAGCAGTGCTGCGAGAGCCTCCGGACGTGGCAGCGACCGGGGGGTATCAGCGTTCACGTTTTTATGCAAAAGCTGGGCCAACGTGTCGTCCAGCCGCAGCATAGACTTGTCGTACGGGTCAACGCATTTTCTGGCAGCGACATACTGTTCCAGGCGGTCGCGGATGTCCTTGGCGCTCAACGCATCGCCGCCCGAAATGCCTAGGCCGTTCAGCTGCGGCAGTAGTGTGCGATTGGGGACGTAATGGTAGACGATCTCGAGGGACTGTGTGGTGGATGAATTTTTGGAGCCCGTAGAAGCTTTGTCTGAAACCGTGCGGTATGGCTCGAAAGATTTCAACGCTTCATGAGCACTGTTCACAGAGACGACGGTGAAGCTCTCGGGCTTACCCTTTAGCGTGAGAAGGCCCTGCGCCTCAAAGTGCTTCAACAGCTTCGCGGCCTTGCCCCACGAGGACCGCTTGACGGTCACCTGGGACAGGTCCATCGGAGGCAGGTTCTTCAAGACATGTTCCGCAATGAACTTGGACGCAGTCACCGGCAGCTGCAGTCGGCCATCCGCCTTGATCGTGTAGTAAACAGCACGCGTGAGTAGGTGGTCGACGTCCTCCATGGTCAAGCGTTCCAGCTCCTCCGCAAGGCCCTCCCCGGGCGCCGTCTTCGGTGGCTCGGCCTCCGGCTCGCGTGCTTCCGGACTCGCACCCTTTGCCTCAGAAGCCTCGGGTGCCTCGCGCTGCACCTTGAAAACACGACACAGCCCGTCTCCGTAGGTATGCAGGACACGCACCGCGACACCCGTGGTGTCCGCCACCGTGGTGACGCCCTCTAGGTCCATTTCGCAGATACCCACTGCCTTAACAACGCCCGGCGCGCGCGTGCTGGCTATTCCCACAACACGGCCGCGCCGGGTCCCGCTTGAGAACGGGGGCACAGTCCCCGGCAGCATGAGGTCTGCGCCGCCCTTCAGTTTGCTTTCCACAACGTGCTCGTGTGTATGCACCACCGGTAGCAGATCCGGGTGGTCCCAGCAGCTGTATACCGTCGGAATGTACGTCTGATCGTGCTTCCCGCGGAACCACAGCGGGATGTTGTTTGGATCGGTGTACACCGTCCCTACCGTGCTCTGCGTCTTGAATGTACCGTGCTTGATCTCCGTGGAAGAGAACTGGTAACTCTCGTATTCATACTGCTCACGTATACTAGCCTGTAGTCGCTTGCGCTCTGAGTTCTTCGTGTTACTAGTCGGATTTAGGTTTGGATCTTTCTTGAACATGTATTCTTAGTGCTTTGACGTCTAGTCGTCTGGCTGGTAATGTTAAAGAAGACGCTTTGTGGAAGAATGTCATTACCAACTATGCCGAACAAACGCATTAAAAGACAACACTAGAGCTGAGCATCCGAAGACAGATGACTCAATGGAAAGTAAAGCTAACTAAGCAGTGGGACGGAAAGCTAGAACCGTTTTGGAATGATCGTTTGTCGTTGTGGGGGGTGCTTGAAAAAGAAGTACTCAGCATCTTCAGGTACATTGACGGGAGAAGAGTAGGGGCCATCCCGTTGCGGTTGCGACAGAACGAGGAACTTCTGAGATGCCAATGGGAGCCGGATGATGGGGAGCTCTTCGCGGTAGCGCTGCGATCGGGATCGGTGAAGATCTACAGAGGGCGTTTGGACCCCGAAGGCACCGAGGGCTCAGAGGGCGCCGAGTTGGTGGGAACGGTGGTGTTGGGGAGAGGGGACGCGTTCCAGATGGAGCAGTTTGTGTGGAACCGGATCAAGTGGCGCGTGAGGGAGCCGTTTTGCGGGGAATTTGACAGCCCGCTTGTGCAGTGGCTTCCGCGGCTCACGGAGATGAGCATCAGCGCACAGGGCAAGCTCCTGTGCACGCCGCTAGGCTACGAGGGCCCAGAGTGGAACGCTGGGCTTGCGGCAGACGAGTCGAACATGTTCCTCACGTTCGATAATAACACGCGCAAGGTGGTACTCTCGATTGACGGCACCTTCAACTTCCGCTACGGGGAGAAGAGCAAGTTCCCTACCAAGGTGACGAGCATACTCCCAGGAAACGAGAACCACTACGTGTTTATCAACGACGAGGACTGGCAACTCCAGGTCATCCGGCTTGAATTCACCGAGTACCACCAGGTGCATGAACTCATGAAGTGCTGCTCGCATATACAGTTTCTACTGAAATATATTCGCGACAACCACCGCTTGATTGGGACCAAGCTCATGGAACCACACGCGACCTTCACGGGCAGCCTCTTTCCCGAAGAGCAGTTTACTAAATTTATGAAGGGGCTAAAGGACGTATTTTATCTCGGGTATTCGGATGACAAGACCGTAGAGAACTGGTTCACTCTCAAGCTAGGGAGGCATGGAACGGCCATCTGGAAGCAGCGAAACCACTTATTCTGGTCAAGCAGCCAGGGGGTTTTGGTGACTTGCATGATACCTGCCTGCGAAAGACTTATCGTTTCCGCAAAAAGGTTGCTAGGCCTTGTGAAGAGCTTGAAGCTCAACGTGTTCGGCCTTGATGACGACAACGAACTCACAGCTGTGGAGGTGCAGGACCTCCTCCAAATGAGTTTGGGTTTACTAAAGGGGCTAGTGGAGCAGGTAGAACAGTTCCATGTAGGGGAAAACGTGTCCAAAGACGGGTTAGCCTGGATCGAGTATATGATGGACAGTTTGCTCCACAACGAGGATGAGGATGCACATAATCTCAATGGTCAAGATGGGCTTTTCTCCAGCGACCTCGATCCCCATGAAGTGTATCCAAAAGAACACTACTCGGTTCAGCTTTTTCTAAATGAATACATCATCCCGAAGAAACCATACAGCTGGATCAAGAGCGATTTCCCGAGCCAACTCGAAGTTCTCATGCGTCAGTTCGACCTTGTTCAGAAAAATTACACCGCCAAGTGGATAAAGAAATTGATCAAGGTTCCCGGGCCTGTCAGAAAGCTCAAAAGCCTCGTAGGCCACCGACTTGAGGATGCTTTGGTGGATGGTGAGACGATATATATGATCTGCTCGAAGCGGTCACCAAAGAGGCCTGATCTTGATGAGGAGGTCGAATGCAGCCCATCCCGCGAGAGTGAGCTACAGCAAAGCATGGGGAAACTTTCAGAAGAGACACCAGTAGATGGATACTC
Organism: Eremothecium gossypii ATCC 10895; assembly: GCF_000091025.4. Classification (NCBI taxonomy): domain Eukaryota; kingdom Fungi; phylum Ascomycota; class Saccharomycetes; order Saccharomycetales; family Saccharomycetaceae; genus Eremothecium; species Eremothecium gossypii. The sequence goes on along the minus strand of NC_005788.4, from coordinate 1,194,674 downwards.
GAGGATATTCACGTTAGTTCAGTACGACGTCTCCTCCAAAGAGTTGACTAGACAGTCAATACCTCCTCCCACAAACCGAGCGATCATAGCTAGCATAAAGTTCGTCCCTGGTGAGTCAAGCCGGTTCTTAATGCTCACCGAAGATGGCCAGGTTAGAAGATACCTGGTTGGCTATTCTGGCGCCACTGACGTCAAGAATTCAGCTCGGATAACTATTTACAATGACTTTAAAGTTATCATGGAGCCTACAGCCCTCGATATAACGAACAAAAAGTATTGCAAGAACCAGATGATTGTGCATTCGGATATGGCTGTCACCATACTTTCTCCCATTCCTGTGGAGGCTCCAGCTGACGCGAATTCAGGTCACTGCCAGCTAGTAGTACAAATCATGTGACATGACTGACCTTACGGTCACGTGCTTTCAAGGTACAGAGAAACCTTCCTATATGAATGTAATCTGTCAGCCGCAAAGACTCTACCACCACAGTACTGGAGTGTGCCATTGACGTCCAAGCATGACTTTGTATTAATGATTCGTTTTGATTGCGTGAAGACACAGTTGGCCACAGACAGCAGCACAAGTACACGTTCTCATATGCGAAATCCACACATTCCAGTGCCGTTATTCTTATCTCGATTGCTCTCTGGTGCTACATGTCGAGTATGGATCTGAATCTTGTGAGCCTATTTAATTGTTCAGTAATTGCTGGCGTAGAGCATCGTAACCACCAGTCTGCAGCTCGGTGATTCGCGTTGGTTAGTCCATATTGATCCGATATAAATAGGCAACACGCTGGAATATCTAATAGCACATTCATTACGAGTGAACAGAGATCCCTGCTCCAAAACCCCTCAGAAGTCCGTTAAAATATATGTCGAGGCAGGTACATACTGGTAGATCGAGCTCTGATGATACTGGTGCCCCTCAGTGGCCCAGCCGCAATTCTGTGTTAAATGATGACATCGAGGCTCTGCAGGCAGAGTACGATCAACTGAAGGCTGGCGAGGTTCACTCGGCCCAAGGGGCCACTCATGGCGACATAGGTAGCCGACAGTACAGTGGCTCTGGAAAGCCCGCGGCACAATATCTGGGGTTGAATGTGAACAGCAGAGAAGCAGTTCCCGAGTATGAAGAGACAGTAGTATCAGTCAAAGATTACTACAATTATAAGTTGCGTGGTTTTATTTCGCTCAATACCGCGAGAGACTACGCCCTATCTGTATTCCCTCTGCATAGGTGGATTCATCACTATAATGTTGCGTGGATGTATGCAGATATGGTAGCTGGCATAACCGTCGGATGTGTCCTCGTCCCCCAATCCATGTCATATGCCCAGCTAGCATCTTTGAGCCCACAATATGGGCTCTACTCATCCTTTGTTGGCGCTTTTATCTATTCCTTTTTTGCCACAAGTAAGGATGTATGCATTGGGCCGGTTGCCGTCATGTCATTGGAAACTGCAAAGGTAATCGCCAGAGTTACAGAAAACCTGCCCGAAGATACTAATATAACCGGTCCCATCATTGCAACAGCCCTAACGCTACTTTGTGGGGCGATAGCGATGGTGATTGGTATTCTCAGACTTGGATTTTTGGTAGAATTTATTTCTATTACTGCAGTTACCGGATTCATGACAGGAAGTGCCCTCTCAATTATATCCGGCCAAGTGCCAAGTTTAATGGGTTATAGCAAAAAGGTCAACACCAGGGCAACAACATACAAGGTTATAATTGAATCACTTAAACATTTGAAAGATACCAACATGAATGCCGCATTTGGATTGGTTCCCTTGGTGCTGCTCTTTCTCTGGAAATGGATCTGTGGAAGCTTAGGACCTCGCCTGGTCGACCGATATCTTCAGTTTAAGCCAAGCAGGGCTTCTCGCTGGAATGCTGCCTTTTTCTATTTACAGGCTCTGCGGAACGCAGTTATTATCGTTGTATTCACCGCCATCTCGTGGGGTATCAGCAGGCACAAGCTGGAGAAACCCCCGATATCACTGCTGGGCAAGGTACCTTCAGGACTGAAGAACGTGGGTCCTTTGGAATTGCCCGAGGGGCTAGTCGAAAAGCTACTGCCAGAGCTACCGGCAGCAACCATTATCCTGCTGTTAGAACACATTGCAATTGCAAAATCTTTTGGACGAATCAATAATTATAAAGTCGTTCCTGACCAGGAACTGATCGCCATCGGCGTGACAAACCTATTTGCGACGTTCTTTAACGCATATCCCGCAACAGGTTCCTTTTCCAGGTCAGCGCTTAAAGCGAAATGTAACGTGAAGACGCCGCTATCCGGCCTCTTCACCGGGGCTTGCGTACTTCTTGCGCTCTACTGCCTGACTGAAGCCTTCTATTTCATCCCGAAGGCCACCCTCTCCGCCGTCATTATTCATGCTGTCGCAGACCTCATTGCGTCATACAAGGTGACATGGATGTTCTGGCGCACAAACCCACTTGATTTCTTCGCATTTATCGTCACGGTGATAATAACCGTCTTCAGCTCCATCGAGCATGGCATATATTTCTCGATCTCGTGGTCATGCGCAGTGTTGCTCTGCAAGGTCGCGTTTCCCGACGGCAAGTTCTTAGGCTACATCGACGTCGCAGAGGTGATCGAGCCTGCAGGCCCGCCCAGCATCAACTCAGAGGCTGATCTGGCCTCCATAGATAACAGCGCCACCTTCCAGCAGATAGACAAAGACGGTGGCAAGCTCAATACCGTTGAGTCTGTGCTGCCCGACCCCCACACACGCTTCCACAGGCGCTGGATCCCACTCGACCACGCGTACTCGCGCGAGCTAAACCCAGAGGCAGTTGTCAACCCGCCGCCCCCCGGCGTGATCGTCTACCGGCCCACCGACTCCTGGACCTACTTGAATTGTTCCCGGCACTTTGACATCATCCTCGACCACGTAAAGGAGCACACACGGCCGGGCCAGCTCGTAAACCACCTCAGCAACAAAGAGCGCCTCTGGTGCGACCCAGGCCCGTGGCGCCCGCCTCGCATCTTCCGCCGCTTCATCGCCGACAAGCGCACCGGCTCCGCCGTCGCTGATGCGCGCCCCGTGCTCCGCGTGCTCGCGATGGACTGGTCCCAGGTGTCCCAGGTCGACTCCACCGGCATCCAGAACCTGGTCGACCTCCGCAACGCGCTCAATAAGTACGCCGACCGCCCAGTCGAGTTCCATTTCGCGGGCATCGTGTCGCCCTGGATAAAGCGCGCCCTGGTCAACACCGGGTTCGGGATTGCGGATCCCCCGCTAATTTCATCCCGGGTATCCTACCATCTAGTGAGGCTGCCTGCAGATCCTCCGCACATCGTACATGGCCACTCCGTCGTCTTCGCTCTTGGAACGAACACTCCATTCTTCCATCTGGACATGCCTGACTTCGAAACGTGGCGTCACGACGCTTGACTGAATCTTGGCCCCACTGTATAGTCACAGACGAATTGAAGTACGCCGCCCGCTAGTAACTTTCCCTATGTACTGCTCAAACCTAATTAATTGGCCCTGTGCCTGCTCTATGAGCGGCAGCAATACCTCGTTTTGTATCCTGCACAGCTGCGACCATCTGACTCGTCTGTACCTTCAGCGTCAGCTCCAGCGCCATGCTCTCGGCAAGAATGTCGCCTTGTCCGGTTTTAGTGATGGAGGTGCCCGCCCATATCGAAAGGCTCCTTTTGGCAAGCGAAAAAGTTGTATCACTTTAATGGGGCTACAAGGCAATTTTGCAAACTACTGGCAACTTTACTCCACCTGTATTTAGATCTGTGCTCTCCGTAGTTGCTTATCGGCCAGTCTATATAGGGCATTGGAGGCTTAAGCGGAGCTCTAAGGGCAAGTTTTGGTGTTTTAACGGTTGCACCTGTATATCACAGCTAGCGGAAGACTAGGTACCGATGGGAAAACGGCGGAAGGGGTTGAAGACCAAGCAGCGCGACAGGCTGCGGGAGTTTGCGAAGCGGAAGGAACGGCAGCGGGCCCTTGCAGGGCAAAACCAGGCAGGCGTAGGCCAGGATGCGCAGCCGGCAAGGCGACAGCACCGTCCCCGCGCAGGCGAGCAATCGGGACTTTTGGAGGCGAGTCGGGGGACGCTGGTGTCGGACCCAAGCAGCGGCCTATCTGGGCTAGTAGCGAGCGAGCTGGAGGTGCAGCGGCAGCAGGAGGTGTGCGCAGCGGTGACGGCGGAGTCGATGGCGACGAGCGGTAGTGGTAGTTCGTACGGATCGACGCAGAAGCCAACGGAGGTGTACTTGACGGCGACGGCAGTAGAGGCTGCGAAGGAGGACGCGGGGGGGCTGGGCGCGACGAGGCGGAGAGTGGTGATGGCGTCGATGTGCTTGGGCGTCTTTTTGGCGGCGTTGGACGGCACCATCGTGACCACGTTGCTGGACCATATTGCGTCCGAGTTCAACGAGCTCCCGCGCATATCCTGGATTGCAACGGCGTACCTACTTTCGAGCGCGACTTTCCAGCCCTTGTACGGTAAGCTATCGGATATATTTGGCCGCCGCCCGCTGTTGGTGTTTAGTAACCTTGTGTTTTGCCTGGGCGCGCTCATCTGTGGCATGTCCAAAAACCTCTGGGTACTGGTATTGGGCCGCTTCGTGGCCGGGATCGGTGGTGGGGGTCTCACTTCGATGTGCTCCATCACGACCACTGACATAGTACCGCTACGTTCTCGGGCCCTGTACCAGGGGATATGCAACGTCTTCTTCGGGCTGGGCACGGCGTGCGGTGGTCTGGTGGGAGGGTTGTTTGCCGACAGAGCAGTCGGATGGCGCATGGCCTTCCTGGTGCAGGTCCCACTCACCTTGCTAAGCACGACCGCTATACAACTATTCCTTACGCTCCCTAAGCCTGTGGATGCGCACAAAGGAGCCGGACAACGCTCCATCCCATGGACGACCAAACTACGCATGGTCGACTGGACCGGAACAGTTACGCTGGTGGTCTTCCTGTTCTGTTTTACGCTTGTATGCTCACTATACGGGGAAGACTTGCCGCACCTGTATCTGATCTTCGTAGTTATCCTTCTATCGGGCAGCTACTTCATTTATCACGAATTGTATGTGGCCACTGACCCTATTCTTCCAATCCGCTTTCTTGAGAATAGAAGTGTACTGGCGGCGTCGCTCTCCAACTGGTTCTGCATGATGGGAATGATGACCACGGGGTTCTACATTCCCGTTTATTATGCTAGCGTCCTCAATATGGGCCCGACAGATATCGGTAAACGCATTGTGCCCAGCTTCTTCAGCACTGCCTTTGGTTCCCTTGGGGCAGGATACTACATGAAACGCACAGGCAAATACTACTGGTTCCTGCTCGCATTCTGCCTAGTGGGCGTTTTGGGACAGGTACAGATCAGCTATGTCACGCCCTCTATCTCAACATGGCGGCAATACTGCCTCTACATGATACCGGGCTTTGGCTCAGCAGTGTTACTCACTGTCACTCTACTTGCGCTCATTGTAGCGGTTCCGCAAAGACACCAAGCTGCAACCACATCCATCTCGTATGCATTTCGGTCGACCGGTTCTACACTGGGTGTCTCTATCGGCGGCGCCATTTTCCGTAACGGCCTTTCCAACCAGCTGTATTCCAAGCTAATGCCTTTGCAAAGTCCGGAACATCCCGCCAGCGAACTACTTCGGATTATTGAGAAGGCTGCCCACTCCACAGAATGGGTTCACAAAGAGGCTCCCGAATTTGCGCGTCACATTCTTATCGACTGTTATCATTACGCCGGAAGGTATACATTCCACTTTTGCTTAGCATGTATGGTTTTGGCAACAGTCGCCTGCTGCTTCATAGTGGAGTATAAGCTCCATGCGGGAATACCGCGCCAAGACCGCAGAGGGAGCGTACATTGAACCTATCGACGTTGTTTGTTCCTAAGGATTATATACTCATCATAAACGTATTTACATATTCACTCTACGCGCCGCATTTCTGAGCGCTGCTATTTGACGAGTATTTTGGATCGCATATGTGTCGCCGATCGCAACTGCAAGCTCCTTCCACTAGTAAGGTTATGTAATCCAACGGTATCCCGAAGACAAACGGGAATACACGGACTTTCACGGCGCGCCAGCGACACTTCACATAAAAAAATGAATGTATTTCTGAATAAGTCCTTGATCATAACCAGCACGCAGTCATTTACGGAGGCGTGGAGGAGGGATGAATGCTTGTCGCGCTACCCGAGAATGTTACAGTAATGCAAGTATTAATGTGTACATCTATAGTAGATATAAATTACCTATTTTGTGCACTGTAAGGAGGTGGAGGTTTTACCGGATACCGCGGCGTCATATACCGGGACACTACAACGTCACACGATTGCAGTTTAAGACTGCCTGTCGGTTAGGGGACAGACTACTGCGGTCTTGCTTTTGGTCCCCAATTTTTGGTCGGGTTTTCCTGGTATCGCACTATTTTCAACTTCCTTAGCCTCTCTAGATCAATACTTTGCTGATTGGGAGAAAATGAAAGCTTTTCGGCCCATTCATCTGTGGATCCGTCGATGCTCTCATTGGTTAGGATTTTATATCCAAATCCGTTCTGGTTCATTTTCTTGATATCTGCAAGCTCATTGTCCAAACAATAACGTTTCATAACGTACCAGATAGCATCCCATGGAGCGTTTGTTTTAAGAGAAGACGCCTTGGCGTGAGTTAGAGAGCACGCGTACCCCAATGAGCCTAGTCCAGCAACCACAGTCTTAAGTGGTGGAACTTGGAATTTCAATATAGAAGAGATGGACGTTGGTACAAAGTAGAAAGGCTCCGGTAGCTCATTCCGAGCGAGCGTCAACATACCCTTGATTCTCTTTCGCGTCCCATAGATGTCATCCTGGTGCTCCTCCTCGTTAATGCGTAACACTTCATCGATGAACTCGTGGTTGTGCAATGGACCAGCGTACATGGGACCAAATACGTGATGAGGACTCCCACAGTAGTGGCAACGCTTGTCAGCTGGTGGTCCTTGGGCAAGGGAGTACTTAGTATAAGGTTTTCCCTTCTTGGAAGCACGCTGGGACTGCTTACCAAGTCTTTGAGTATGCCAGGCGCTGCACCCGCTGCACATGTACCCAATCATAGTGTTGTGTTGCAGATTCTTCACTTCGCTGGGGCTAGTCCTCACTCTTACAAAGACACGAACGTAGAAGTCAATACTGAGAGAGAGTAGCGGCTCAATGTACTTCTTTTGCTTCGCAGCGCTTTGCGATAGCAAGTTTAGGACTAGTCGTAGCGCGCTTTCGTGCGTGGCATCGTGCCCAGCCATGTTCACCCCCCCATAAAGGGCAAAACACTTTTCTGGGTATCCATTGCCAGCTAGCACAGATAAGTCGGTACAGGTCACCAACATAAGGCCGCCCTCCTCTATAGACTGGAGCGAAGCGTCGATAAATGGAGTTGCGGTACCGTACGGATCCAAGTCAATCACGTGGAACTTCTTGCCCTCCGCTTTTGAGCGATACATCAACACGTTGGCGTCATCCTGGTTCGCAGTAATCAGGTGCGATAAGTGGTTATAATCGATGTTCCTGCGTATGGAGTCAACCGCCTCGGGAAGGAGGTCATTTGCAACTATATTCTTCACATGGGGGATCTCGTGCGCGTACCGGATCGCACGTAGTCCGGTGGCAGATAAGGCCTCTAAAACCTTAATGTACCGCCCAGGATCATCTGAGCCGCTACCTGTAGGGTCGACCGCTTCCTTCGAGGCAGCCAACTTCCGCTTTTTTGTGGCCTCTTGATCTGTTCCATCGAAGGAGCGCTTGCCATTGCTGCCGACACGTTTGCCGCGAATAGCCTTGCTTCCATACAAGTTATCCCATGCCTTGATACATGTCACACTGAGATCCCTATTGAACTGCTGGATCGGGTTGTAGAACACGGTCTCCTTTTCTGGAAATAAGATTTGCGCTTTACCCTCGGAGACGACGTTATACTCTGCCAAATTGATCTGAGCCTTGCTTGCGGGCGCACTAGACGCTAGCGGCGTCGGAGACCCCACAAAGTTCGCCTTCAGTTTCTGAATAGCAGCTCTAAACATCTCTGAGTGCCCAGTCCTTGCTATCTCGTTTTACGCCAGCAACGGCTACATGTCGCATCATGACATAACGAGATGAGGTCGAATTTTTCCTGCTGTCATGGCTGACGTCCATAAATGTCGACATTAAATATGTCTGTTGGACTGAGCACCAACAAGATATATGGCGAAACGGCACATAGCTAAATAGAAATAAACTAAGTATCAGTGACAGCTAGCTTATCGTTATAGCCATAACGTCGCGTACTTAGCGTCCAAATGGAGGCCTATCCTGTACCTAACTCAGCACGTGCTTTAAATTGCTTTTTTATAGTTGAAAAAATTTTGAAGGGCCATCGCGATGAGCTCGAGAGATAGTGATAGTGGTTAAGTTTCCGTGACACAGATCCATAAGTATTGTTTCTGCTTCCGAGAGATACTAGAATCTGAAGGCGTTAGTTTAGCACAGATATGGTGAGCACTAACTGCATGTCGCTGCAGCTGGACGCCTGTCGGGAGAGATTTGCGATCTATAACCGACTAAATCCCCAAAGACCAGCGCCCGAGCTGTTTCAATTTGAACGCGGGGGAGATGTGAAGGTGCAGCTGTCACAAATGGCAAGGCTGGCACTGGATATTCGATACACGGTACCATATCTGTACATTTATAGGCCCATTTTTGCTGACATCGTTTCCAGATGGTTATGTGAGTTGGAGGCCACGGAGCCCGTGGCCGTTCTCGACGGACTAGCGCGGTGCATCAGGCTCTGCCCGGAGATTGGGAGCCTTGCGCATCACTTTTTGTCAGAGAGAGGTGACTTCTTCTGCGCTTTGATACAGACGCACGAGCAAGACCGGAACAATGAGCTGCAGAGAACGCTACTGGCATACTACCGGTTCATCTACTACGATCGGGAGGCTTTCAAAGCCCATATCCACCCTCAAGTCCTCCATGCTGTGTTGGGAAGCAGCCAGCCGTCTGTCGTCAAATTTTTGGCGATGAAGATATTGGCACTCTATTTGGAAATGTCCGAGTCTACCTATATTGCCCTGCAAAATAAACACATTGCTGCTGGCGAGCATCTGCTTTCGGACTATGAGGGAGATAGCGGTGTTGACTACAGATTCTTAGAATTGAACGAATCGAAAATGTTCTCCAACTTTTCACGGCTCCCAACGGATACGCTGGAAGTGAATACAGCAACGGTAACGAGCGAAAAGGATAATGAGAATACCCTAACAATCCCTGCCGAGTTATTATCAGCCCATGTTATTCCTGTCTGCAAAGTCTTAATTGCGAAAGTTTCTACACATGGGCCTGCACATGTACTGAAAACAACCATGGTACCTACCGCGCACTCAGTGGAGGCTATGGTACAACTAGCTCGTTGCGTTCAGCATTCGCAGCCGGTTATGCTTGTCGGAGGGACTGGCTCAGGCAAAACTTTCCTTGTAAACGAGCTCGCGAGAATGCTAGGAGTGCATGATTCGATGGTGAAAATACACCTTGGCGAACAGACAGATGCTAAACTACTGTTGGGCACATATACCTCCGGAGAAAGACCAGGTACCTTTGAGTGGAGATCGGGTGTTCTTACCACCGCTATTAAAGAAGGCCGGTGGGTTCTAATAGAGGATATTAACAAGGCGCCTACCGAAGTATTATCCGTTCTTTTAACGCTGCTTGAGAAACGGGAACTCTCTATACCCTCTCGCGGACAGGTTATTAAGGCAGCGGCTGGATTTCAACTGATATCGACTATTACTCTTGAGGATGACGAGAAGTCGCATATGGGTGGTAAAATGCCAGACTTGATTGGTATTAGCCGCTGGCATCAAATAAAATTATCGCAGCCGTCCGATAGCGAGTTAAACTCCATTCTATGCGAAAAATACCCCCTCCTCCGTAATATGATTCCCAAGTTCATTGCCACGTATAATGCTGTACAGGCGGTATATGGCAGTCCACAGTTCATCTCTTTAAACAAGGGTGTACATCCGCGGGTACTCTCAGTCAGAGACTTAGTTAAACTCTGCAACCGTGTCCACCAGATATTTGTTACGAACAATATTACAGCACACGATCAGTTAATCGAGTCTTCGATCTATGATTACTTCTTTATCGAGGCAGTGGATTGTTTTGCTAGCGCAGTGAGTGAGGCAGCTGCTCTACAACCTTTGATCACGAAAATAGGTGAGTCTTTAGAAGTTTCGACTGCAAGAATTGCATTGTATTTGACCAAACATGTTCCCCAGTTTGAAGATGGTGATTCAATTGTTAGAATTGGCAGGGCAGCTGTGGCCAAGTCGAAGCTTGCGCTAAAGAAAAAGACTCTAAATAGTACATCATTTGCTAGGACCAATCATGCCTTGAGGTTAATGGAGCAAATATGTGTTGCGGTTCAATTGGCAGAGCCGCTGCTTCTAGTTGGTGAAACGGGTACGGGGAAAACATCGGTCGTTCAGCAAGTAGCGAAAATGTTGAACAAATCGTTGACTGTTATTAATATATCGCAGCAAACCGAGTCAGGCGACCTGCTTGGTGGGTATAAACCGGTAAACTGTAAAACCATTGCAATTCCAATCTTAGAAGAATTTGAGCTTCTATTTGCTGCTACATTTTCGATGAAAAAGAATGAGAAATTTTACCAATTGTTGCATAAGTGTTTTAATAATAAACACTGGAAGAACTTTATCCGGCTCTTGCATGAAGCCGTTAAGATGGCACGTGTGGTATTAACCAAAGAGGATAAGGACGCTTCTGAAAAACAGCGGAAAAAACGGAAGCTAAACGATCAGGAACAAAAGTTACTGTTAGAAAAGTGGGAATCACTTGAAGACAGCGTTAAAAGCTTTGAAATACAAGCTAATTCTCTAGAAAACTCTTTCGTTTTTAACTTTGTCGAAGGTTCACTGGTAAAAGCTGTCAGAAACGGTGATTGGTTATTGTTGGATGAGGTCAACCTGGCGTCCGCTGACACTCTAGAAAGCATCGCAGACCTTTTATCTGAAAAAAACTCACGTAGCATATTATTATCGGAAAGGGGAGAGACAGAAGCTATCAAAGCGCATCCTGACTTCCGAATTTTTGCATGTATGAACCCAGCTACTGATGTTGGGAAAAGGGACTTGCCGGCGGGTGTGAGATCAAGGTTCAGTGAGATATACGTCCACTCTCCAGATCGTGACTTAACGGACTTATTGTCCATCATTGACCGATACATTAGACGGTATGGTGTATCCGATGAGTGGGTTGGCAACGACGTGGCGCAGCTATATTTGGAAGCAAAACGGCTGGCTGACTCCAATAAGATCGTTGATGGGGCAAATCAGAAGCCACATTTTAGCATACGTACGCTGACGCGCACACTTCTCTATGTGACAGATATCGTCCAGATATATGGTCTTCGCAGGTCCTTATATGAAGGTTTCTGTATGAGTTTTCTGACGTTACTGGATGAAAAATCTGAGTCCATATTGCTACCGCTCATTGAACAATATACAATCGGCAAATTGAAGAATCCGAAATCTGTAATTTCACAGATACCCCCTTCACCAGGGCCCGGGTATGTCAAATTTAAACATTACTGGATGCAATCTGGGGCTGAACCAATCCTAGAACAACCACATTACATTATAACCCCATTTGTTGAGAAAAACATGCTGAACCTAGTTAGAGCGACATCTGGTGGAAAATTTCCTATCTTAGTGCAGGGTCCAACCTCTGCTGGTAAAACCTCCATGATCAAATACCTAGCTGATGTCACTGGCCATAAGTTCGTCCGTATTAACAATCATGAGCACACTGATTTACAGGAATATCTTGGTACGTACGTTACCGATGCAGCAGGAAAACTGATCTTCCGGGAGGGTATATTGGTCGAGGCGCTACGGAATGGGTACTGGATAGTCCTTGATGAACTGAATTTGGCCCCTTCGGACGTTCTGGAGGCCCTGAATAGATTGTTGGACGATAATAGGGAGTTGTTTATCCCGGAAACCCAGGAGGTTATTCATCCCCACCCAGATTTCATGCTATTTGCAACGCAGAACCCGCCAGGGATATATGGAGGCAGGAAAGTTTTATCTAGAGCTTTTAGAAATCGTTTCTTGGAACTGCACTTTGATGATATACCACAAGATGAACTAGAAATCATTTTACGGGAACGTTGCCAAATCGCACCATCATATGCAAAGAAAATTGTGGAAGTTTATCGCCAACTTTTAATTCAGCGTTCAGCTAATCGGTTATTTGAGCAGAAAAATTCGTTTGCTACTTTACGTGATCTTTTTAGATGGGCTTTAAGAGAAGCAGTCGGATATGAACAATTAGGTGCAAACGGTTACATGCTTTTAGCAGAACGCTGCAGAACCCAGGAAGAGAAGAACGTGGTGAAGTCAGTGATAGAAACTGTCATGAAAGTCAAACTAGATATGGATAGTTACTATGAAAGTCTCGAAAACAAATCATTGCTCAAACTTGAAAGCTCAGTGGTCTGGACAAAAGCTATGAGACGCCTAGCTGTTCTTGTTAATACGTGCTTGGAAAATAATGAACCTGTTCTTCTGGTTGGAGAAACAGGTTGCGGTAAAACCACTATATGTGATTTGATTGCCCGCTATAAGGATAAGAAACTGATTACAATGAATGCTCACCAGAATACTGAAACTGGCGATATTCTAGGTGCGCAACGGCCTATGCGGAATAGATCCGAACTTCAGCAGAAACTACTGCAGTTGCTGTTATCTATATTACCTCCTTCTGATAATGGGCAGGAACCTGACTTATCTGCTCTTATTCAACAATTCAATGCGGTTGACAAAAGCACCCTACCTACAGAAACCGTGGCTTCTATTCAAAATCATATTGACATGCTAAATGTCTTATTTGAGTGGACGGATGGTCCGCTGATCCAGGCTATGAAGAGCGGCGATTTCTTTCTTTTGGATGAAATATCTCTGGCCGATGACTCTGTTCTTGAAAGATTGAATTCTGTCCTGGAACCAGAACGCAGCCTCTTGCTTGCCGAAAAGGGATCGTCTGATTGCTTTATAACTGCCTCAAACGGCTTCCAATTTTTAGCGACTATGAATCCTGGAGGTGACTACGGTAAGAAAGAACTTTCTCCTGCATTAAGGAATCGTCTGACAGAGATATGGGTTCCTTCTATGGAGAGCTTTGAAGATGTCAAACTTATCGTTTCGACAAAATTAGACGAGGAGCTATCACCTCTGGTAGATCCGATTGTCAAATTTTCTGAATGGTATGGTAAGAAGTTTGGGGCTGGAAAGGCTAACAGTGGTGTTATATCTTTGCGTGATATTTTAGCTTGGGTCGAGTTCATTAATAGTACCTATAAGGCATTGGCTTGCCCTTATGCTTCATTAATCCATGGGGCGGCAATGGTATTCATTGACGCCCTTGGAACCAACAACACAGCGTACCTTGCCGAGAGTGAGGAACGATTAGAACACCAGAAGCAAGAATGTCTCAAATATCTGTCTGAACTAGCAGGAAAGGATTTAAACAAATACATGTCTGGTCCATTCGATGTTAAGATTGACGATGAAACTCTCCAATCCGGGCTTTTTAGCCTACCCAGAGTTTCTTCCTCATCTGTCCAACCGGTTTTCAATCTTGGCGCACCTACTACAGCCTACAATCTCATGAAAGTTGTCAGAGCAATGCAAGTACAAAAGCCAATCTTACTGGAAGGATCACCTGGTGTTGGTAAAACCACATTAATTTCGGCATTGGCTGACTGTACCGGTAACGAATTAACGCGTATTAATTTATCCGAACAAACTGATTTGATTGATTTATTTGGATCCGATGCTCCCGGAGAGAAGACTGGCGAGTTTGTATGGCGTGATGCACCGTTTTTAAGAGCTATGCAAAAAGGTGAATGGGTATTGTTAGATGAAATGAACTTGGCATCTCAATCTGTTTTAGAAGGTCTAAACGCTTGTTTGGATCACCGTGGTGAAGCCTATATTCCAGAGTTGAACAAATCATTTTCTCGGCACCCCAATTTCCGCGTATTTGCTGCTCAAAATCCGCAATACCAAGGTGGTGGTAGAAAAGGGTTACCAAAGTCTTTCATTAATCGTTTTAGTGTGGTTTACGTGGATATGTTAAAGGCGAATGACTTGCTTCTGATTGCAGGCTATTTGTATCCGCAGGTTCCGCTCGAGATTTCTGAGAAAATGATCAGACTTATGTCACAATTGGAACACGATGTCAGTGTGAAAAAAGCATGGGGTTCACTTGGTGCTCCATGGGAGTTCAATCTGAGAGATACCCTGCGGTGGTTAAAATTATTGAATTCACAATCCATCTGTAACGACATTGGCGCGGTAGATTTCCTCGACATAGTTGTCAAGCAGAGGTTCCGCACCGAGTCAGATAGACAGCAAGTCAATCATTTGATACAGAACATATTTGGAAGTTACAAGAAACGGGACAACTATTATCAAGTGGCTCAGGATTACCTCCAGGTCAATGCCGAGTTGATACAAAGAAAGCCAATGGTACAGTTTGATTCACAGAAACTACTTGTTCCTTTACAAACAAACTATGAGGTTTACGAATCGATAATTCGCTGCGTAAATCACAATTGGCCGGTTATTCTTGTTGGTCCTACAAATGCTGGTAAGACTGGAGTTGTTCACCATATCGGAAGCCTGGTTGGTGCAAATATTGTGGAATTCTCCATGAACAGTGACGTTGACAGTATGGATATTCTAGGTGGTTACGAACAAGTTGATATTACCAGAAAGATTGGATCGGTCATAAACAAATTGACCTCTGCTCTAAGAGAGCTCCTGATTTTGAACATCACGACAACTAATATGGGTTCAGAGTCCGAAGCTGGTATAAGACAGGCCCTCGCCCTGTTTGAATTTATCAAGGAAACAGCTATCACCCCGGATATTTTTGACGAATTCCTAAGCCGTTTTACAAAATTTATGGAATACACTGCTAAAAACAATGTACTCCAAGAAATACAGCAGGATGTTTCCAAGCTAGAGACCTTATTTGAAAAGCAGGCCTCTGTGAAATTTGAGTGGTTTGATGGTTTACTGATTAATGCTGTTGAAGAAGGATACTGGTTGATCTTGGACAATGCCAATCTGTGTTCCCCTTCTGTTTTAGACAGATTAAACTCATTGCTGGAGCCGAATGGGACACTTATTGTGAACGAGTGCAGCTTGGCTGACGGTAGGCCAAGGCATATTAGGCCTCATCCCAACTTCAGGCTCTTCATGACAGTGGATCCCAAATATGGTGAGTTATCAAGAGCAATGAGGAATAGAGGGATTGAAATTTTCATTGAAGATCTTCAGAAGCGGGC
This sequence comes from Eremothecium gossypii ATCC 10895, assembly GCF_000091025.4. Taxonomy (NCBI): domain Eukaryota; kingdom Fungi; phylum Ascomycota; class Saccharomycetes; order Saccharomycetales; family Saccharomycetaceae; genus Eremothecium; species Eremothecium gossypii. The sequence continues at coordinate 1,179,271 of NC_005788.4, read as the reverse complement.
CACGGAATTTGATCAAATGGTACTTGGTATGGGCGAGGTGGCTCACCATGACAGTGAGTTAGAAGAAAAGCTACAAAACATCACGCTCTATGAGCCTACCGCTCGTACCCCTACATCAGCATATCTGTCGCCAAGGATTTCATCTTTGTTACCGTTTGCGAGACTACACGATATCATTCATATGGCCGATGATACTATCTCTGCCACTGTTATATCGACTTTGTCATTGATTTCTTCAGAGTATGTGGCTCACTGGAAGTCAAATGTCATTGCAAGTTCTCTATTTGAAGAGAAGGAAGCTGTCATTAGATTGGTCGACCTTTATTATATGCTTGAGAGCAGTAATATGCTACCAAAAATAAAGGGCATATATGCGTCTGCAACCGCGGATATCCTCCCATCTTTTAATAGTAACAGCTTTGCTGTTCATCAACCCTTCCATCCACTACTAAATGCTCAAATTGCTTCTCGCTTGCAGGATGTTTCCCCAAATGTCGTCTCACAGGACGTACACTACTTTTATCAACTATTGGAAATGGAAATACAAGGCAGAGAATCTTTAACGCAAGTTGAAAGAAATGCGCTACATGGAAAGCTGAATCAGCTAACATATCTTGAGCAAAGCGCTGCCGTAGACCAAGGAAGGCATATCAAAAATCCTCCTAGGGTTGAAGTCTACACGTTCCTATTGCAATTAAGAGATTTTGTTCACCATGCTATTGTGAACTCAGGCTTCTGCGAGCAACAAAGTGGCTATAGAATTTTACATGCTCTTTACGTGGTTTGGATGGGGATTTTTGAAGCAGCTACAGCGAACGATGAAGCTCGTCTACGTGTTTACCAGGATATCTTGTTAGAATGGCTGAAAAGTGCTAACGATGTTATTCCTGAGCTTGGGAGTGTATCTGCACTGATTCAGCGGTTCTGTGAAGGTCTGAATCTGACTTCGGGTCTTTCGATGACTTTGCTATGGGGAGTATTCCGTAAAACATACCCCTCTTCCTTGGATTCCTGGAACAAGCTTCAAAATATTGAGGATATGGCGGAAAAGTTTGATCATGCCGTCAAAGAACAGTTATGTGATTCATACCCACTGATTAGGCAATTGCAAGACGTTTTTCATGGCTTAGTACGGGATGTGCTGTCTGGGACTTGTGAAGAATTTGAGCAGGTCATTTCTAAGATAGAAATAGGTCTTTCAGAGCTCAACAGACTTTCTTCTTTGTTCTTGATCAAGAGGAAACACTTCTTCTTAGAGGAATTTGATAAAATCGCCAGATTTATATTCCTAGATCCCGTTGAATGTTCTACTCTGCTATTCAACCTGGCGCCCACAAGTAGTATTTCTACTTCGCAGTTAGTCAAAGCCAATAGCGCAAACTATGCTTTCCCAGCCACTTTTGATTTCCTATGGATGCGGGAAGGTTTAGCTTACAAATCGCATGTTGATGATATCTTCACAGCTTCCTTGTTGAAGGGGTTGATACCGAAATTAAATTCCTTTGAGAATTTCACCGGAAGTCACATCACTCAAACCGTGAATGACGCGACATTGTTGCTCAATTCGATGGTTGACGCATCGGTGGTTATTCTTCAGGATCAATATGCTCGTTACAGGCAGGTTCTATTAGACTGGTATAAGGCAACAGTGAAGGCCCATCTAACCTGTGAGTCTAATGATGATTATCGTGTACTAGCGGGCTTAGCAATGGAACACACGGAACCACATTTCCAATCAATTCATGAGAAATTCTTTTCACCTGCGCTGCAAATGCTAGATATTCCAGGTGATGCCGCGCTAGGTAAATCTTACGTTCTCTTTGCTATTGGGATGATTCAACTGTATGTGCCAAGTTCACCATATGATCCTGCTGTTCATGACTACGTTATTTTAGACCATTTCAGTCTTCGGAAAAATCTGTCAGAAACATTAGCTGAATCATGGAAAGCTGTAAGTAAGGTGATTATCGGCAGAGAATCCTCTAATATTTCTGAAACATTACCAACTATCAGTGATTCAGACAAGCCGGCAAGTCCATCTTATTTTAGACCGAAAACTTCGGTCAATCCTATGTTTGACGAATGGTCTGCGTTTATGACCTCTACGGTCGATGTCGAGCCTCTTGAAAGGCTACTGAACTTACTGGAGGACGCCAATTCTTCTTTCAAGGTGACATCTGATCAAGTTAAAATGTTCCAACAAAATACATCACATTTCCTGGATAGACTATCCACAACTTACATGCATTATTCTGATCTGAATGATATCTTGAGTGGTTATGTCTACTGTTTGAAATTCGGTTTTGATCTATTATTGGCCTCTAAGCAGCAACAGCAAGACAATCTAGCCGTGTCCCCATTATGGGCCTTCGATATCAATATATTGACTGATATCTCATCAATGACAAAGAATATTGGGTCCATGAACCCATACTTTAGGGAGAAAACGGTTGATTCACTTGATGCTGACCGTGTCCTTTTGCACTACCTGGCGCTGGCGAAGTATCACGCTTTAGAAGGGGAAGTACTCTATAACGTGAACACTGTGCTTCAGACTTTATATTACCGGTGGTCTTTACGTCGCATTAAGGATGAGAAATTGGCTCGTGAGCAGAATTCTATTTTCAGATACAAAGACGATAGCGGCGACGTTGAACAAGATTTCAAGAGACTTTTCCCAGATTATGAAGACGTGCTATCAATTGATGCAGAAGATAAGACTGTAAGCTCAAAGGATGATCTCCTACAAGTCTATTACAGACTAGCAGTAAACTATATGTCACTGTTTGAAGAGTCTAAACAACTGAAAATTCAAGAACTGATCCACGATAGCGCCCACGTAATTGAAACATTACTAAATGACCAGAAGTTTGAAACTGCTAAAATGAGTCCACATTCTTATGTCGCTGTTATTAACGAGCTTGCATCTGTTATTAACTCGATCAATTCCCCTGTTATTGCCAGTGATATTGACTTTTACCACGGCGGTTCAGTAGTGGAACTGAAGAAATCGGCTAAGTTGATTGAGCGACTACTATATTCGGTGAATAATCTATTGGTCCAGTGGCCTGAACATGCCACGCTACGTGAACTTTTCAGGATCTGTAAAGAATACCTGGAATATTCTGCGAATACGCCTATTGCCAAATTGCTACAGAAGATAGAACAAATCTATACATTTGCTGCAGAATGGGAGAAATATGCATCGAAGAATGTCTCTCTAAGTGTCCATATAGATGAGCTGACACGCCTTATCGTTGAATGGCGTAAGTTGGAGCTGCTGACATGGAAGAGTCTTTTTGAATATGAGAATAAATCTGTTGAACGTAATATTGGCAACTGGTGGTTCCACTTGTATGAAACGATAATCAATGCTAACTTCAAGAATGTTGAATTTCATGGCACAGATGAAGAATATACTCAACTTCTGCTTGCTCTGAATGTCTTCTTCAGCAAAAGCACATATGGTGAAATACACATTCGTTTGCAAATGGTACATGCTTTTATAAAGCATGTATCCGTCTTGAACTCAGCTGGAACTCCAGTGTTACACGCGTTGACGAACATCACCACCTTTTACGAACAGTTTCTACCTGTCATTGAAGATAGCATTGCGGCAAACAAAAAGATTTTAGAAAAGGAGATTTCTGAAGTTATTCTTCTTGCTAGCTGGAAAGATGTGAATGTTGATGCTCTCAAGCAAAGTTCCCGTCGTTCGCACAACAACCTCTACAAGATTTTGCGCAAGTACCGTGACGTTTTAGCTACTGAAGTGTCACCATTAGTCCAAAATGGAATTTCTGCAAGCTATAAACTGACTTCGCAGTTTAACAAGGTTGCTCTACCAATGGTCAAGGATATTTCATTGTGTGAGTTAAAAGTGCAAATAACTGAACTGCCATCCTGGGCTACGGGTCCAAAAGTGCTATTGAACTTGACCAGAGTGGAGAAAAATATGGCGGTATACATTTCCAGAATCACTGGACGTGCTCTGCCAGATCTCTATGCCTATGCTCAGCAAGTTATGACAGAGGCTGATAGACTAAGATCGGAAACGCCAAAGGTCTATAGTAAGGATAAGAAGAAGCTGTTGGCTACCCTGAAGAGCCAAAAGAGAAAGGCATTGAGTGACACACTAAAAGAACTCCGGCGCATAGGTCTAAAGACACATTTTAGAGATGATATTCACAAGTTGCTAGGCTCTGTCACATCCATTCTTGCCAACACCAAGAGCTTGAAGTGTACAGCAGCGTCATCTTGTGACAACTATTATTTCCGACTCCTAGACATCATTCCAAGGGTCCGGAGTACAGTATCAAACCCAGCAGATGATGTGCCATTGCCTGATCTAGAGGCTGGTCTGGCTATTTTTGAGGATTTGATGTCGAAGTTAATCTTGGCAAGGGATCCGATTCACACTATAGCAGTCTCATACGATGAATTTGGTGAATTGCGTCAGTATCTGGAAGAAGTGATTACATCTAGACAGGTTATGGGCCGTTCAATTGCTTCTGATTACCAGCTCTTCAGTTACTATGTTAAGTGGTTGCCTTATGTTATTGATTATGCGCTTCACACATTGCGATCGTATTCCACCGCTGCTGCAGAGTCTATGGACACCTCTTTCTTCCAACAGGCTTATGACGAAGTGAGAACCTATGAAGAGTTCACTAATAAGAATATTGTGCTTAACGAAAGAGTTTCCAATGCGATATCATCGTTTAATGCCTTCCTATTAAGATTCGTCGAAGGATTACAAGCTAATAAAAATACCAAGTGCCAGTTTGTCTACGATATGGTATACTCCTGGGTCCGTCAATCTACCTCTCAACTCTCAACAAAATTCGAATCAAATGATTATGTTTCAAAGATAGATGAGACTGTTAGACGTCTGTGCACTTCTATTATTTTATCGGTCCAACGCTTGATGGAGTCGCAGACAGATGAAGTGACTGAAGAAGTTGATAGATGGTTTGCAATCTCGACCAAGCAACTGGTAGACAACATGAAATTGTGCAATTCACAGAAGATTATTTCTACGATGCACATGCTTGTTAATCACCTAAAACAGAACGATATTCTTGGAGAAGAAATGACCCTTGTTTCCTCAACAATATTGTACGCGATGCCAGTTTTCAATCAATACCACCGCCTACTAGGCTCGATATTGAATGCCTCGCAGCAAAATTACTATACTACTTCGAGAGCAACATACGCGTTTTCGCACTTGTTGTACAACTTAGCGAAGGACGGTTTCTGTTCTCCAGAACCACCTTCGGAAGAAGTTGAAGATAACAATTTGCATGAGGGTACTGGCCTAGGTGATGGTGAGGGCGCTCAAAATAACTCCAAGGATGTTGAAGAGGATGAGGATTTGTTAGAAGACGCTCAGAAACCGAACGATGATCAGAAAGATCAAGATGAAAGGTCCGAAGACGAAGATGATAATGCCGTTGATATGGAAGGTGATATCGCCGGTGAGCTGGAGAATGCTCCTGGCCAAGACTCTGGCGACGAAGATGAGATGGAAGAGGAAGAAAAAGACTTGGATGAGGAAATAGACGACTTGGATGACGATCCAAATGCAATTGACGACAAGATGTGGAATGAAGAGCCGGAAGAAGATACCAAGGAAAAAGAGTCTGAGAAGATGCCTGAGAATTCTGCCGCTGATGATGTTCAAGCCTCAAAAGAGGAAGACGAAAATGCTAATGATAATAATCAAGCGGATGGTACTGCAGAAGATGGCAGGGAGGAAGATGACGCAGAAGAAGATGGTGAAGAAGATGTTGGTGAGCAGGATGATGAGGTCAAACATGAGGATAACGAAGACTTGGAAGCCAATGTTCCAGAGGTTGAGACAATGGATCTACCCGAGGATATGAACTTGGATTCTGGAGACGAAAAAGATTCAGACGATGGAGCAGATGATCAATTCGACGACGATATGTCGGTAGATGAAGAACCTAACGCCGAGGAGATGGAAACTAAAGATGATGCGATAGATGAGAACAATATGGGTAGTGATGATGAAGCTTTGTCCCCTGAAGAAGAGCAACAAGATGACGGAATCGCTGAGGATGGTGAAGCAGCTAGTGACGAAGAAGCTGATGGCGCTGAAGAAGAAGGCCAAGACCAGAACTCTGAAGATGAGCTAGCTGAAGATCACGCAGATGAGAATAAGCAGGAACCGGCCGATCAGGAAGCAGCCTCCGACAAACAGCAAGGTCTCGAAGGGATTGAAGATTTGGCTGATGTTCAGGATATTGACATGGAAGCAGCGGTCGAACAGCATGCAGGCGCTAGCGGTGAAGGAGCAGAAGCCGCGGATTCAAAAGAACAGGACAACGTCGGGAGTTCTGGTATGGCGCAATCTCATGAGCAACAGCAGGACAATGGTGAAGAGGTTCAGGATTCGTCACGGGAGGAGGCCATTGAAAGTTTGAAACAATTGGGTGATTCCTTGAAGGAGTTCCATAGACGTCATCAACAGATAAAGGAAGCTTCTAACAATGAAGAAGAAACAAACGCGGATGCCGCAAATACTCGTCCAGACGAATTTGAACACATCAATGGCGCCGCAACGGATGCTGACACCCAAGCTTTGGATACTGCAACTAAAGACCAACTAGAATCAGTAGACAAGGACCAGGCTATCGAGGACGATCATGACATGGACGCTGATAAGAAAGCGCCCGACGCAGACATTGACGCGATGGATGTCGATGACGCAGACGCAGATGACGACGCACAATTACAAAATGGCGATGTCGATGCTGAGGAAGTAAATGGAAAGAACGTGGGCGGCTTTATTGGCAACCGGGACATGCAGGATGATAATGCCCAGGCTTTGGATCTCGACCTGCCTCTGCAACAACAAGACGAACTGGAGCAGATCATTGAACAGATCGATATAGAGTCACGCGCAGACCAGGAAGCAGCTGTCCCCCCTAGGTCAATTGAAGACTCTAGGGTGCTGTGGAAGAAGAGTGAGCAAGCCACAGACGAATTGGTGACGGTGCTCAGTGAACAACTGCGCTTGATCTTAGAACCCACACTAGCTACGAAGCTTAGAGGAGACTATAAGACGGGTAAGAGGCTCAACATGAAGCGCATCATCCCTTACATTGCCTCGCAGTTCCGTAAGGACAAGATCTGGCTCAGAAGGACCAAACCAAGCAAGCGCCAGTACCAGATCATGATTGCAGTGGACGACTCCAAGTCCATGAGCGAGTCAAAGTCTGTGGAGCTCGCCTTCCAAAGTATATGCCTCGTGTCGAAGGCGCTCACCCAGCTGGAGTCAGGCGGGCTGTCCATTGTTAAGTTCGGCGAGACCACCAAGGAACTGCACAACTTTGACCAGCAATTCGCTGCAGATGCGGGTGCCAAGGTGTTCCAGTGGTTTGGCTTCCAGGAAACGAAGACGGATGTCAAACGGCTGGTCGCGGAATCGATCAAGATCTTTGAGCGCGCACGTACCTCGCAGAACAGCGACCTCTGGCAGCTACAGATCGTGATTTCTGACGGCGTCTGCGAAGACCACGAAACAGTGCAAAGACTGGTGCGGCGTGCTCGCGAGAACAGGATTATGCTCGTGTTCGTCATAATCGATGGCATCAACGCAAAGGAATCCATCCTGGACATGGGTCAGGTCAGCTACGTTCCGGACCAGAATGGCGTGTTGCAGCTGCAGGTCACCAAATACTTGGATACCTTCCCGTTCGAGTTCTACGTCGTGGTCAGGGATATATCGGAACTTCCAGAGATGATCTCGATCATCTTGCGCCAGTATTTCACAGAACTGGCGTCTTTGTAGAGCCTTAGGACTACATATAATGTATATTAGTGAATTGAATAAGTACAGTGATTTAACGACGGTGCCCAGCGTCCACTATCAATCTATTGGTGGCATCGGTGCCCTAATGAGTAGCACCGTCAAACCATCATCGTCGACGACGACCATGAAGATTTTTCGCTTAAATAGCGCTCAGCTCATGCAACGTTATCCAAATCAATAGTCACAAACTAGACTATCGCAGACTTGAACTAGCACTGCGAGCAGCTGCAAGTGCCGGTGGACCGGGTGGTCCAAAGGATAATAGCCGGGAGTGGCTATTATCTTGCATAAGCAGACTGCATTTGCGGGCTTCTGGCCCTCGAAGCTATTTCTTCGTTATATGATGATAATTACTATGCTCGAAGATATTTCGATGTGAGCATACGATTTCTCAATAGACTACAACGGTATCTGATAACGTACGTAATGCAACCCTTGGTAGTGGCGCGCGCAGCGCGCCGAGTAGAGGCGGCACGCGCTTTTCTGCAACGCTGCACACAAGGTCAAATTTGCATCTGCAAAGGGCATCGCACTAGTCTCTGCGCAGCGACATGGCGAAAAGAGTTGCAGGAAGTAAAAGATACGTGCATCCGCTGCCAATAGAGCCCGTGGTTCTGCCACCGCTCATCGCGCACAACCCCCTTTCGTGGGTGTATTGGGTGCTTGCATATGTCACTTCCTCGAACCAGCTGCCACGCAAGATACCGCTGGAGGTAGGTGCGGATGGGCGGTACACGGTGACTGGCCGCGAGCAGATGCAGTACCTCTGGGAACACGGCTTCTTCGGGACGGGCCAGCTTTCCCGCAGCGAGCCCACGTGGCAGGCGCGGACGGTGGATCGCCTGCAGCTGGACACAGAGGGCATCGCCGGACACAAACTGGAGCAGGTCACGCAGCTGAGACGAAAGCAGCGCCTGGAGTTCAAGCGGGAACGTGCATCTTTCGAGCGGAAGCGGCTGGAGCTGCGCCGGCAGGGCGTGCTTGAAAGCGAGATCCTCGAGCAGGAGCGCCTGTGGCTCAAGCAATTGCGGGACCGCGAACTGCAGTGGGAGGCCAGCACCGGCGATCCCTCGCCGGTGCGCGCGGAGGACGCCGAGATCATCGCCGAGGACGGTGCCAGCGTGCTGCCGATCGAGAAGCTGGAGCTCATGCCTGTCGAGGCGCTCTTCCTTACCCTCGCGCTGCCCGTGCTGCACGCAGATGCGCCCGCGATACTGGCTCGGACGCTGGGCCCGCAACCCGCTCTGCCCCAGATCGAGCGCCTCTGCCGCCTGTACGCCGCATACCATCACTACCGGTCCCATGGGTGGTGCGTCCGCTCAGGCATCAAGTTCGGCTGTGACTTTCTGCTGTACCGCCGCGGCCCTCCGTTCCACCACGCAGAGTTCAGCGTCATGGTGCTGGCGCCTGATGAACGCCATGACTACACGTGGTACTCTACCGTCGCCCGCGTCGTCGGCGGCGCCCAGAAGACGCTTGTGCTCGCCTACGTCGCCCGCCGCGCCGCCGCCGACCAGCTGGCCGCCCTGTGGCACGCGCGCCGCTACATGGAGGCGTTCGCGCTCTTCGAGGTCCATGAGCTGGTGTACCGCCGCTGGCTTCCGGGCAAGAACAGGGAGTGACTATTGCGTACATACTATATAGCTACACCAGGCCCTTGTACGCCGCTTCGACCCAGCCGCAGTCGCGCACGCCCTTGTTCCGCGCCCGGGGGCCCTTCGCAGTGTCGTCGTAGACGTCGTTGAGCTTCTTGTCATTCGTGGCAGGCTTGGAGATGCACACGACTTGCTTGTTCGGCAAGACGCAGCGCAGCTGCGACCGCGGGAACGGGCATGAGCACTCCTCCGGGCCCCGAGAACACTCATTTGTGTATGGACACACATAGCCCTTGCAGTCGCTGTTCAAGACCGAGTCCTCATAGCTAGTAGTCTGCTGCGTTTGCTGCTGTGCCTGGTGCCCACCGAAGTCAAAGAAAAATGACTGCACTGGCATCGCCAGTAGTGCCACAATCAAGTGAGCGATCATATCGGCTGTGTCGTCGTCTGGAGCTTATGGTTTGCACAGGTTGGTGTTCAGGAACAAAGGATGTCGTGGGTGATTTTCCGTGCACGTAAGTGAAAAGCGAGATGGCCATCCGCTCATCGCTGGCACTGTCCGAGAAAAGCTTTGGAAGCCACTAGGAGACGATAGAAGCATGTATGTGAGCATTAAAGGATTCCCAGAAGCATATGAGAAGATTCTAGCACGGTGTAATGCGTTGTCGTCGTGCCAGCTCGTAATATTCGTGTCTTGCCTGAACATTGACGCGCTCTGCGCGACAAAGATGCTCGCAGGTCTGTTTAAGCGGCAACTGGTGCAGCTTCAATTGGTGCCGATATTCGGTTATACGGAGCTGCAGGAGCACTACAAGCAGCTGGACGAGAATATCAAGAACGTGGTGTTGGTCGGGTGCGGCGGAATGATCGATCTGGGCCTGTTCCTGAGCCTGGGCGAGGAGGAGACGTCGCGGGACGTGTACGTGCTGGACTGCCACCGGCCTTGGAACCTGGACAACTTGTTTGGGTCTCGCGTGGTGACGTGCTTCGACGATGGCACAGTGGACGACGGGCTGCAGGCAGAACAGGACGCGTACTATAGGGTCGCGGCGTTGGAGCAGGAGCTGGGCGACTCCGACGACGGATCTGAGGGCGAGCCATCCGGCGGCGAGACCTCGGAAGACGAGGAGGCTGTTCCGGGACAGAAGCGGAGGCTGGAGGGCGGGCGGGCAGAACGCAAGCAGCGCAAGCGCGAGCTGCTCGAGGCGGAAGCGGTGCTCGAGGCATACTACACGCGCGGCACAACGGTGAGCAATTCGCTAGCGGTGCAGATGTACTCGCTTGTGTCTGCGGTCGGAGAGACCAACATGGAGTATCTGTGGCTCACGGTGCTGGGCGCGGCCTCGCTAGACGCCGCGTATCCCCATGTGTATCAGCAGCTACAGCGGCTGCTGAAGGATGAGGTCCGGCGGTTGGCCCCACAAGACAAGACGCGAACGGCAGACAAGCTGAGCATCGATGTCCGGCCGGACTACCTGCTCTTTCTTATGCGCCACTCCTCGCTATACGACAGCTTCTTCTACTCCAACTACGTGAACGCACGCCTGTCGCTGTGGAATGAGAACGGCAAGAAACGCTTCCACAAAATGCTAGCGCACATGGGCATTCCCCTGAGCACTGCACAGGAGCACTGGCTGTACATGGACAACGATATCAAACGTCAGTTGGGCGTTATTTTTGACAAGAACCTGGACAGGTACGGTTTGCAGGACATCGTGCGGGAGGGGTTTGTGCGCACGTTCGGCTACCGCGGGTCTATCAGCGCATCCGAGTTTGTTGAGGCCATCACCGCTTTGTTGGAGGCCGGGAGCATGGCCACCGCACACGACGTCGAGAAAGATGCGCAGCGAGACGAGGGCACGGAATCGGACCCCACGCAGCTACTTGCACAGCGCCAGAAAGTATGGGTCAGCAACTTTTGGGCAGCGTGGGACGCTCTGGACGACGACATGGACCTGCTGAAGCGCGGTATCTCCCACGCCCAGGCCCTGCAGCGCGCCATCTTCAGCACCGGCGTAGCAGTGCTTGAAAAGCGCCTGCTTAAGCATCTCCGCATATACCGTCTCTGCGTCCTGCAGGATGGGCCATATCTCTCTCTCTACCGGAACCCGCTAACTCTCCTCCGGCTCGGCAACTGGATCATCGAATACTGCGCCGAGTCTGATAGCAAACACCTGCTCCCGATGGTCCTAGCCGCCCTGGACGAGTCCACAGATACATACATCGTTGCAGGCATGGCGCCGCGGTATCCGCGCGGTATGGACAACCTGCAGTCCAGCGACCTCCTCCTCAATAACTTCAGCGTCAGCTTTCAGCACATAGCTAGGGAAACAGGTGCAAAAGTACGTATAGACAACTTTGAAAGTTCCATTATCGAAATCCGCAAAGACGATCTACAACCATTTCTCGAAAGGCTTACGCTCAGCGGGCTCTTGTAGATTCAATCGCAACGCATCTCATCAGCAATGTATATACTATTTTCCATAACATCATATTGGCCTTCCTGGCCTTCTTTCTTGTGGACCATTATCCTGTCGCACGTTCGCATCAAAAGTACTGACACCTTCGAAGTCAGGGCTTCCGCGCACAAAGAACTTCACGAAGCACCACGCCGACAACGTTGCAGTATACAGAGGGATAACTTAAGCCCCAAACTGAGGATCTTAAAGAGGCTCAGTATGCAGAGGCAGTTTCCAGAAGAAGACAGGCTGGGCTTCGAAATCCCTCAGCTCCCGCCGTGGAAGAGTCCGCAGATGAAGCAACACACACAACAGGGCCAGCAAACGCCGCTGCGGCGGCCGCGCTGCATCCTCGGTGCCCCTTATGAACCGAGCAGGGCGTCGTCCACTGGTGCAGGCCAAAAGCGCGACTACGACTACTCCGTGTTCAATGAGAGCAGGCTCCTCACTGAGAGCAAGATAGACCAGTACTTGAAGAGCGAGGCCGCAACGCACAAACGCGTATTCCACCGCGACCGTCCCCACGACGACAGCTACCGCCCCGACTTGCAGCCGCTCTGCTGCGACAGCTCGGACGAGGAGGGAGAGCCCCGGCGCGCGCAGAGCGCGCGTGGAGACCGCCCGTTGGTGCTCAGCATCCCCGGAATCCATCCAGAAGAGATGTACGACACGCGCCGCCGCCCCACAGACCTCCATAGCGACTTCGAGGACGAGTCGCAGTTGCGCCGCTACTGGAACTGGTCGCAGCTAAGCAAAACGCTAGGTCCGCGCGAACAGCACTTGCTCAACCGCATCCTCCAGAAGGAAATACAGCTCCAGCAGCATTTCCGCGATGTCATCCGCCGCGGAGACGGCTACCGTAGACCGGAGGGCCGCAGCGACGACGACGCCTACCTCGAGTTGAAGCATTTCACCCACATGTGTTACGAAGAGGACAATTGCGTATTCAACATGGACGATTTGATCGTATATATGAAGGGCCAGCAGTAGCACCGCCGCATTGCCCTGCTACCTCCGCATCAGGACACTGCTGACATTGTGGTCCACTGTCACCCCTCCGACCAATTGTGTCTGAACTGTCGCCATCGCCTCCACAGTGCGCAGCAGCATTTGGCCCAGCTGCTGCTGGCCAGCCAACTCACGAATCCGTAGAGCTCCCTGGCGCCATGGCCATGGCCGCAGTTCACCATTGAAGTGATGCCCAGTGCTACACGTTGGTCACGTGCATTTCGTATAAAAGTAGCTTGCTGAAACATGATTTCTGAAACAGACAGCAGGTTAGACATATAGGGGTCAGCGTCTTAATATAAGAATAACGATATCGACCAAAATCCAAATACACCTCTTGTTAGAACTTAGTAAGCATTTCTAGGAGTCCGGAAAGCATCCATGAACGTTTTAAAGCTGCAGAAGAAGTTCCCAGAGCTTGGGCAGGAGGATTTGTTTCAGATAATTGAGCAGTTTAGGAATATTGACGTTGAAGACAACGGATACGTTGAAAAGACAGATGTGTTGGAGTCAATCGCCAAGCAGGGTGCGGCCACGTACGATGAGGCGCGGACAGCTTTGAAGCGTGTCGACGTGGATGCGTCTGGGAGAGTGGAACTGGATGATTATGTGGAGCTGGTGGCGAAGTTGAGGGAGCTAAAGCAGCAGCCGAAAGCCGCTGCAACACGGTCCGCTGGAAGCGAGGTGTCATCGCTCACGGGCAGTATGCAGCAGAGCCGGATTGTGGTGGAGGGCAAGACGACCGGGACCACGCACACGATCAACGAGGAAGAGCGGCGGGAATTCACGAAGCACATCAACAGCGTGCTTGCAGGGGACCCCGACATCGGGGACAGACTGCCTTTTCCCACGGATACCTTCCAGATGTTTGACGACTGCCGCGATGGGCTGGTGCTCTCGAAGCTGATCAACGATTCCGTGCCGGATACGATCGACACCAGAGTGCTCAACTGGCCGAAGAACGGAAAGCCGCTCAACAACTTCACTGCTTCGGAAAATGCCAACATCGTGATCAATTCTGCAAAGGCCATCGGTTGCATAGTTGTCAACGTCCACTCAGAGGATATTATTGAGGGGAAGGAGCATTTGATCTTGGGTCTTATCTGGCAGATCATCAGACGGGGCTTGTTAAGCAAGATAGACATCAAGCTGCACCCAGAGCTCTACCGTCTATTGGAAGATGACGAGACTCTCGAACAGTTCTTGAGGCTTCCTCCAGAGAAGATTCTACTACGTTGGTTCAACTACCATTTGCAGAATGCAGGCTGGCACCGCCGGGTGGGAAACTTTTCCAAGGATGTCGCCGATGCGGAAAACTATACCATTCTTTTGAATCAGTTGGCTCCTGATTTGTGCTCTAAAGCACCTCTGCAGACATCAGACCTTTTGCAGAGAGCTGAGGAAGTCCTTGTGAATGCTGAGAAGCTGGAATGTAGGAAGTACTTGACCCCTAAAGCGCTCGTGGCCGGTAATCCAAAGTTGAACTTGGCTTTTGTTGCTCACCTATTTAACACGCACCCAGGTTTGGAGCCCATTGATGAGAGCGAGAAGCCTGAGATTGAGGAGTTTGATGCTGAAGGTGAAAGAGAGGCCCGTGTTTTCACTTTGTGGTTGAACTCATTAGATGTCAACCCGCCAGTAGTGTCACTTTTCGAAGACTTGAAGGACGGCCTTGTCTTGCTCCAGGCATATGATAAGGTAATTCCAGGGGCTCTAAATTCAAAGAGAATCAACCAGAAGCCAAGCAATGGTGTTGAACTTTCAAGATTCAAATCGCTGGAGAATACCAACTACGCTGTTGATCTAGGGAAATCTAAAGGTTTTTCTCTGGTGGGCATAGAGGGTTCCGATATTGTGGATGGCAACAGGCTGTTGACCTTAGGTCTAGTCTGGCAGTTGATGCGCAGAAACATTGTCAACACAATGTCCTCACTAGCTTCGTCTGGTAGAGATATGTCAGATGCTCAGATTCTAAAGTGGGCGCAAGGCCAAGTTGCCAAGGGTGGCAAATCGAGCAGGATTATGTCTTTCCAGGATGCTTCGTTGAGCAATGCCCATTTCCTATTGGATGTATTGAACGGATTAGCTCCAGGATATGTGGATTATGACTTGGTTACTCCCGGCCGTACAGAGGAAGAGAAGTATGCAAACGCTAAATTGGCAATTTCTATCGCGAGAAAACTTGGTGCTTTAATCTGGTTGGTTCCTGAAGATATCAATGAAGTCCGCCCGAGGTTGATTTTGACATTCGTTGCGTCTCTAATGGCTCTCCAGAAGTAACCTTTCTCGCCTTACAAGTAGCTGTATTATATTTATGTGTATGTAAGTATTTGTATGTAGGAGGTATACATACCAAGCGCTGTAATTATCCCAGATATATATATATATCTTGGCTATGATAAGGAACGACCAATTGTGATCTGGTCCTTCAATTTTATGTCCCATTCCTCGGCAAGGTCCCTGATATACTTGTATGCGTCGTGCATCCCGGTAGGATCAATTTCGTGTTTGGCAATGTATTCCATCCCATCTCTATACGTTGCAGAGCCGTACTTCAAAGCCTGGTGTTCAAACGTAGGATTTGCAAGTGTAGCAACGTATATTGGTGCATTAGCACCCTTGTAACCCTGAATGTTATGCCATGGTGAGCCGAGCCACCGAGCTAGGTAAAACAAGAACAGCATGCCATAATAGGTGAAGAAGTTCAAATATTGGTAGAAGGAGTGACTAGTAAATATGCCAGGGTGTGTAACATACTGATGAATACCCAGAGATTTCAACTCTTTGTAAGTGGCCAAGTGTAGAAGGTCAACCAGTCTCTTCGACCCCTCGTACGAACTGTCCGTTCTCAAGAGCTCGACATCTTCCAGCGATAGATACTTCACATCCGACATCAGCGAAGAAAGCCACACAACCTTCGCCTTGCCTTTAGCTAAGAGCGGGATGATCCTTCTAATCAAATAGTACGGACCAAAGACATTGGCTTGAAATACTAGCCCTAGCCCATCCCTGGACTTGACTCCCACCCGCTGGATCTTATACGTGGGATTAGTCACAGCATCCAAAGGATCCCGTAAAACAGCCTTGGTGGCACCCAGCCAGTCAATTCCGGAATACACACCCTGCGCAGCGTTAGCGTAGAAGTAATGTATAGCGTCATATCGTTTTTCTAATTCGTATGCCGCGCCCAGCACACTAACCATGTCGGTGAAATCCACCAGCAGGTAGTCGAAATCTACTGCTCCAGACTTGCCACATTTCTCGGCGTATGTTTTGATTAGGTCTACCACCTCCCTTACTCTTGGCAGCGTACGCGATGTTACCACGATAACCAACTTGCTGTCATCAGTAAACTGCTCAATCAACCTGTATGCGATATTCAGGCCAAGATTGCTAATATATGTCAGTCGTGAGCTCAGACACTGATGGCATATTAACATACCTATTAGTACCGGTAATAACCGCTACCCTAGCACCACTCATTAGGCTCGGTGATCTAAATTACTTAAATGTGTTACCGTAGCAGCTACTCATAGAGCTGCATCCATTATCATCATTCATTATACGAGGTGAAACATCGAAACCTACTTAGATCACTGACCACGAATCAATCTCGCCGGCATGTCCATCGCCGTATCAAGGACCAACTCTGATGAGCAAGCCAGTGAGACTGATTATGGTGCGTGGGAGAACATATAGGGACAGTTACACCCACATCCTGAAGCACATTCATCGTCATTTTCCCACCACTCCGCAGCGCAAGAGGCATGGAGAACATGCTGGCAACTCCCGCACAAGAATATGCGCTTCTTGGCCTGCAAGCCGCAGTATGCGCAACTGTGTGTTATTGCAGAGGATCGCTCGATCCACTTGTAATGTATACCTTTGTAAAAATCGTCTTGTCCGGAGATCCCCTGGTCGAGCGCACGAAGAATTTCCGGCTCGGTATTCTCATTGACATTGAACTTTAGCACCTTGACGCGGTGGAGAGGCAGCCCCCAGTAGTATACCAGCTCTGCATATTGTCTCCGATAACTGCGAAACTTGGGCTCCTGTGCAGGATCCAGTAGCGGTGGTAGCCTGCCACCGGGGAGGTCAAGGATGTCGTCATCAAGGATCTCGATGCTAACATCGGGAAGCTGGGTATAGTTGGTTTCCATATATGGGAACACACTGGAAGAGCGCGACTTCATGCCTGAGCAGTGGCGTGCGTTTGTGGTTAGGTATTCTTCAGAGGGTAGAGAAGATGTCTCGTGATTGGGCCGCGATTTGCCATGCGACAACTCATATGCTGTAGCAGGAGTCCCGATATAGTCGTTAGATGGATGCATTTGGGAGTACATGGCCGTTGGCTTGTAGTGCTCGCCTCGGAAAAGAAGGGTGTGCTTGTGTTTCCTCGGGAGGAAATGAGAGTTCGAATCATTGCTACGACGGCCTGGATCTACCAGTATACAAGCTATCATCGCGAGCATTTGAATGTTTTTAGTGAGTTCAAAATAGCGTATTATCTCCTTCACAAACCACCTAGCACCCATGACATGTTTGTCGAAGCTGCAATGGTCAATCTCATCAGAGTTTCTATCTATAAGTAGGTTCGCAAGTAAGTTCCAGCACTGTGCAATCTCATGCACACCATACTTTTCCGCGACGTTATAGTTGTGTCTAGCAAGCGCTTCAGGGGTATCTCCCATGAGACGGTATTCAAGTGCCAATGTGATTTTGTCGGGAATTAGATGGCTGAAGTCATGGATAACAATAACGTTTTTGGGTTTGCCTTTAGAGTCAACAGTCCGTCCCGATTCGCTACGTATTGAGCATATCGGGTTGTTGAAGTTGGTGTGGAAAATAGGCATCTTTGTCCGAAGCGTAATATCGTTCTTCAGAATATCTCCCCAGTCATCCGCAAAACTACCATCGCTCTCATTCGGGTCAGATTCATCATCTGTTTGGATCGACTCACTATGATGATGAGAGGAAGCGGATAAGGTTTCCACATACCTCTTTGGACGTTCAATCTTCTCGTAAGTAAATGGTTGGTCGTCATATAAGCGCTCTGTCCTGTCACTGGGTAGGGTGGGCTTCAGGCCAGCTGAAGTTTTCGATCGTGCTCCATAAGTAGAGACGAGCTGCGGTTTCCTATCAACCTCCGTCATGAAAAAGCATATTAAAGACCCAGTTGCTGTCCATACAGCACCACAGCCCTTAGGAACAGGGGTACTGTCGAAAGCTTCCGAAAACTCATTGCTATGGCCTGCAATGCTTGCCTGAAATCCACTGATCTCTTCATCTTCGGAGCCTGATAAATCTGGCAAGTCCAGCTTGTCATCAGAGGATGGTAACGAAGAGCATTCTTCGCTGTTAGCATCAACTAAATCGAGATTCAGCAACTGCTCTGTCTCGTCTTCATCATCCAAGATATCCAGATTCACATTTTCACCTAGCAAGAAACGCAAGCATGGTTCAAGGCAATATTTCCCTGCATCAGTGTACTTACGGGAGATATCACCAAGCCTCAAAAGCAAATATTCCTTTCTCTCTGCTGTCAAATCGGTATTTTCTTCCACTTTAAAGATAGGAAGGTTCCCCTTCGCGGGGTATTGCTCGGGAAACTTAATCTCTATCCGTAGGAATACATATTCGTCTGGATTTTTATCGACCCATGGTCCATTTAGAGTGAGAACTAATTCACCAGTAGATACAGAGATTCGCTCGAATATTATTCTCTTAAATTTATGACCAACCTGGCTAACTTCCTCCCCAAGGTTTTGTAAGGTACGTTCAGAGAAGAAGTCATGAGGAGAGTTAGATTGATTCATCTTTACTCCAGAAACCCAATCTAGATGGTTAAAGCTATTTTTGCTATTCTGCAGACCTGAATTCGTAACAAACGTTTCTCGTAAAACCTTATACTGATGATTTATAGCCTTCACCTTTTCCGGCTCTTTCCTGTATGTGACGTATTCATAATTAGGCAGCTTCTCTTGCAACTGCTTGTTCCGCTCAAAATTCACTTTGTCATAGGTTGCTTGTGTAACAGGCCATAACCGAAGATCACAGTCTTTTGACCAAGTCACTAGCTGAAACTCACGATCATCAACTGAGCTATCATATGAGTGCCTCGAACGCCAAAGAAAATCCTTCACAATATCTGTGTGGCCCTTGAAAACGTATATGGGCTGTAGCTTGGTCTCTTTCTCATCATTATCCTCATGTTTCCAATTGTTGTTGACCAAATATACAGAGTTATTCCCTCCATATAACGGCATTACGCAGCAGCCCTCCCCAAAAGGTAAGTAACGACCTCGCCAAACCGGAAAATCCGCGTTTATGGTGAACTGTGCGCTTGCCGGTTCGTGACCATAATCCCAAAATTTGATCGTCCCGTCATTGTAGCTCGACATTATCTCGCACTCATTGTTCCTATTAAAGTCTATGTTGTTCACGCTGCTTCCGCTTCCGTTTAAACGGTACAGTGGTACAGAGCCCTTTCTAATATCCCAGATGAAGACAGTACTCGCGTGTGATGATGCAATGATGTTGGCATCCTTGAAATTCCACTTCACCTGTGAAGCGCCGGATGACCAATCACTGGTTCCGTAAAATGGACGCTGTGAGCAACGCATATCCCAGGCATGCACATAGGTATCTATCGAACATGTCGCAAGCAATTCCGGGTGTATGGGATGGAAGTTAATGTCTGTTATAGCCCGTGTATGGCCGTGCAGTTCATGCTCGACTGCATTTGAAGAACTTCTGGCAAGATTCCAGACAATAGCCTTCTGATTCGATGTGGATACAACCCAATAAGGCTTGGCCGCGTGTGGCGACCATTGGACGTCGGCCACTTGCCAAGAAGTTATATGCTGCAGCCATCGCGGTGGTGAAAAAGGGTCATCTATGTCCACGATGTACAATCCAGTTCGACTAGCTAAAACAACGTCCCTACCGGATGGATTAATAGATACCGCATTGAAGCCCCCATCCACTCTAAGAGACAAGGACTGTCCAAACGTTGGAGATTGGCAAGGGTCGTTACCAACATATCCCCCCATATCCACGGTACTTAACTCTCCTCGATAGCCCTTATCTATTGGCAGATGTCACAGTTTTAGTTCCAATAAATACCAAGACTCAACCTTCGTATATTATTATTTATTATCTAA
The DNA here is from genome assembly GCF_000091025.4 of Eremothecium gossypii ATCC 10895. Taxonomy (NCBI): domain Eukaryota; kingdom Fungi; phylum Ascomycota; class Saccharomycetes; order Saccharomycetales; family Saccharomycetaceae; genus Eremothecium; species Eremothecium gossypii. Next base: position 1,159,209 of record NC_005788.4, on the reverse strand, counting down.
CATGTCAACTCACTATCACATGATCATAAATACCTTTACGACTGAACTATAAAGCGATACAATCCTCTGTGAAGAGGCAGGATTGTTGGCCTCTGTATGCAATTTTTCTAATCGCATATTCCTGAGCATCCTATTTTAACTAAATATTCATTACTCCTGTGTCACGGCGTCGTACACCGGTGCAAACGGCGCCTTGAAACCTGTCCATATCTCAAACTGAGCAACCCCCTGATGCACCAGCATCTGTGCCCCGGACACGGGTCGCCAGCCATGTACCTCACTAGCCAACTTTAAAACGGGCGTAACCAAAGGTTTATACGCTGCGTCCAAGATTGTAGGGATGAAGTTTGTGGCGGATGGCCTGGACAGGAACGCAGAAAGTTTCTGGGACAGTGCGTCATCTAGCGGCTTATCTGAGGGAACACAGCTGACGGCGATGCCAACAGGTTCAGAAAGTTGCTCTATTTGCTCGAGGGACTCAATAACATGAATGTTGAACTCCTGTGGGAAACTCTTCTGCAGCTCAGTCAAGTTCGACGTGGTGCGGTTAATCATATAGATTGTCGAGCATTGCATTTCATGGAAGGCATACGCAGCTGCCCTGGCGGTGCCCCCAGAGCCGACTATCAAGCCAGCAGTGTTAACATGTTCCGGGACCCCATTCGCTATCAGGGAATTTTTTATACCTAGCCAATCTGTGTTGTGGCCGATAAACCTCCCATCCTTCTTCGGTATGATTGTATTCACAGCACCTATGCATTTCGCTGAGTCAGTAAGCTCGTCCAGGTATTGCATAATATCTTGCTTCAGAGGAATTGTAACAGCTATCCCTCCTAAGTCCTCTCTGGATAGCAAGGACTTCTTGACGATCTCAGCCGAGTCGGTTTCAAACTTGTCAAAAGTGTAGGGCAATCCTAATGAGTTGTAGCCAGTGTTGTGAAGGATAGGTGACCTTGAATGGCCGATTGGCGATCCAACAACAAACATTTTCTTTGGCCGGAGTCCGCCAATGGAAGCGTAAAGTTCATTAATTTGACGAAGCGTCAGTTGCCCCGGAGCCGCCGCTTGAGGCAAGACATCCGATGTAATAGGAGTCAAAATTGTATTCAATACTCTGGAGAGCTTTCCACACTCTCTCATGTTGATCGCAATCAGTGGTTTGTCTGTATGTTTTGACCTGAATTCCTCTAGAGACAGGTTATCACCAAATCCCTTTGCTGTTGCCACAAACTTAATGGCGTCAACTTGCATGGCTAACGCTTGCGCATATCTATGTTCCCATTCTGGATGCTCCCACGAAAATTCACCAGAGAAGTCATGATGAGAACCGATAATACGTGTCTTATAGCGTTTATTCAGTATTCTTTGGTGGATTGGAGAAGGCAGCGTCAACTCTAAGTCAAGGAATTCTACGCCAGCCTTTAGGCCGACGGTTAGCAGGTCTTCCAACGTCGAATAGTCGTTATCCAGGAACTTGCCCCCCTGTTTCTTTGTCCGAATAGTGAAAACGATGGGTAGAGAATCGGTGGCAAGTCGCAAGGCTGTTAATTGTTTTAAGACAAAGTCTTGGGAGTAGTTCTCGAGGTGGTCAACTCTAACTTCGACAGCCTCGCAGCCATAAACAGCCTCTTTGATTCTTTCCATTTCGGGCAGCAAGTTTTGGAATGTTAAACAAACAAACGTGGAACGCTTTACAGGTACTTCCACCGGTAGCATACCGGTTATCCTCCTAATAAATTTCGAGAACACCCTTCTTAAACCCTCAAACTCCGCCGTTGTTGAACAATGAGGTGAGAAAAAACTATAACTTGAGCATAAATGGTACCACTTCTCTCTTCTATCCCATACCCCTCTCACCTCCTCAATATAAGCCGGCCTAGTAGGATCAGTGCGCAGGAATTTTATCGTCTCGTCAATATCACGGTATAGATGTAGCACAACCCCACCTGTGGCTGCGAAATCCTGTAGTAGCTTTCTAGAAGATGCAGTTTCGACTATTCCTCCTCCGGTAGATATAACATACCCGCTCCTGCTATACTTGTTTAGAACATGACCAAAGAGGTCGGTTTCTTTACTTCTGAAGCTCTCCCACCCATTCTGCGCAACAAATTCTTTTACTGTCCCCATTCCAAAGTATGTCTGAAACTCGTCATCTAGGTCCAGTAATTTATAGCCTAATGCTTCAGCGCACCACCTGCCGACAGTAGACTTCCCTGCGGCGCGCATTCCTATGAGCACGACGCTTTTCCTTATATCGTTCTCTTTCTCAGGCAATGGTTCATTCCCATCTAGAGTTGCGCCCAGTCTACTGTGTAAAACATCCCACCATCCCGGCCATGTCTTACCGGTACATCTTCTCTCCAGTATTTTAATAGGTCTACAAGAAGAAGGTGCCTGGCCGTAATTTACCATTCCCGCCAATAGCGAAAAGCTCATAGCGACACGATGATCATCGTAAGTCTCAACAGCATCCGGTACTTTCAGTTGGCTTAACTGCTCTACGCCATGAACCTGTATACCATCTGGTAGCTCTTCGGCAGTCACACCAAACTTACTTAACTGAGTGACCATTGCCAGTATTCTGTTACATTCCTTTACTCGCTGATTCGCAATGCCGGTGATGGTGATGATATTTTTACACTTAGATTCAGGACTATGTGCTGCAGCAGCCACAACACATGCGGTTAAAAATGCATCAGTCATAGGTTCCATGTCAACATGCTCAAGTGGTTTTAAAGTTCCAGGCTCCGGACCCGTAACCGTCGTGGATGTGGCAGTCTGCTGTACAGTACATCCCATCGGTTTCAAGACGTCACATGCAAATCGGGAGTCACCCTGTAAGGAATCATGGCCGATATTAGGTATAGTTACTGTAGTTCCAGTGAGAGCAGCAAACGCCAAGGGGTATGTAGCTGATGAAGCGTCGGATTCAATGACATATTCAGCTGGGTTAACATACTGTCCTCTTGGAATATGATAAGTGTATAACTCATCATTAGATTTTTCCACCTTGATACCAAACTTTTCCATCATTCTAATTGTCATCTCAATGTATAGCTCGGAGATAGGTTTTCCATCCAACGACAACGTAACCGGTTCTTCTGCATATGGTGCACACATCAGGATAGAAGAGACATACTGTGAGGAAATACTAGCCTCCAAGTTGATCCTACCGCCACGGAACTTCGATTCCGCGTGCACTTTTATTGGTAAGGAGCCTTCGCGGTTTAGATAGTCCACACGGACGCCATTGAGACGTAGGGATTCCACCAAGGGCCCAATTGGTCTCTCTTGCATTCTCGCATTGCCTGTCAAGATAACGGAGTCCCTATTGCCCTCAGGGCAGACCAGCGATGCCACTGATGCCAAAAACCTAGAAGCAGTGCCTGCATTACCCAGATATAAAGGCAAATCGGACGCAGTTAGGGTTCTTCCGCCGTGGCCATCTATGACAACAGTATCACCGTTATCCTCCCACGATATTGTGGCTGCGTTTAACTGCTGCACAGCCTCGAGCATGTGCTTGGTATCATCAGAGTGCAGTAAATTTCTGATTCTGCATTTACCCTTGCCTAACGCCGCAAGGATCAAGGCCCGATTGGAGATAGACTTGGAACCCGGCGGCACAATAGTATGACCAGTGCTCGAACGTACATCGGTGAATGGGTAAACTAGCGCCTCATCGGTCAGCACAAAACGTAAATCCGTGTCGCTCACCACATGAGCCGAGGTGCCGTAGCATTTCCCTATTGTCTCCAAGAGTACCACTTTTTTGTTGCTTCCGTCATTCTTCTTGTCGATACTCATTTTGCGAAGCAGAACTTCTAGCGGTGTCCTTTTCCCTAAAGTCAACTCGCGGAACCATCCTTCGTTCACGGATGTTGGCAGGCCGTATGCGGACAGAACCTTTGTAAGCCGCGCCACTTGCGTGGGAGAGAGGATGTTCAAGTAGCGAGACAGCTCCGCCTCTTTTACCATGCCGATAGAGACGCATTCGCCATGCAGCGCCTGCGGCGTCAAGAGTGCTTCGTATGCATGGCCAATGCTATGACCAAAGTTCAGAAGATTCCGTAACCCCGATTCGCGCTCATCGGACGAGACAACGTGCGCCTTTACCTTGATCGACTCCAATACTAGCTGGAAGACGTGGTCCAGGATTTGTGTTATATTCGTGTAGGAGAGCGAGGTCGGCCCGCCCTTGGTATCCACCTTCACCTGCTTGCTGCTGTTCACGACCTGCAAAAACATGCTAGCGTGCATCTCCAGGCGCATGAACTCCGCGGCATTCCAAATGCACGCTGTCTTGATCACCTCCGCCATGCCGTTAATGAACTCGCGGCGCGGCAAGGTCTCGAGCCACTTGACGTCCACGAATACAAACTCGGGCTGCCAGAAGGAGCCAATGAAGTTCTTGCCCGCAGGCGTGTCCACCGCGGTCTTGCCGCCGATGGACGAGTCCACCATCGCCAGCAGCGACGTGGGCACCTGCACGAACCGCACGCCGCGCATGAACGTCGCCGCCACGAACCCCACCATGTCGCCGATCACGCCGCCGCCCACCGCCAGCACCACGGTGTCCCGCGTGCAGCCCTCCGCCAGCATGAAGTCCTCGATCTCACCCTTCGTCTCCCGCGTCTTGTACGTCTCGCCGGGCTGCACCACGTACCGCAGCATGCGCGACCTCGCGGGCAGCCCCTCCTCCAGCGCAGCGCAGAGCGCCTCGTGGTATGGCACGCGCGCCACGTTCGCGTCGCTCACCACGACGTATGTCGACGACACACACGACTCGAATACCGTCCGCGCAATGTGTGCCCGCAGGTCGTACCCGACATGGATGCTGTCCCTTCCGAGAATGTTCACTTTTTCGAGCCCTACCGAAGCCATGCTGTCTGCGCTTGCCAAAATCCGCCCTTTCAGCCTGCAGTCGAGTCTTCCTCTAGAATCGCGCTTTATCAGCTAATCCAAGATACGCCCAAAGTGGCCCGCAGCTACCGGGACCCTATACTGAAATCTTTTATAGACATCGCACCCTCGAGGAAAAACCCATCGCTTGGCCGTTGTATGACTAACTTTTTCACCTGCTCGGCTGCGTACCTCTCTGAATGACGAAATTCCGCCAGCCCAATATTAAGCTACTTGGCCGAAACAAGCCCTATATGATGCCCTTGCGTATCAGGAGGTCAATTGCGCGCCGGCAGCGTAGCGAGCGTCCCTCACAAGCCCCTGACGCGGCGCCGGAAAATCCTCGCCTGCGGGTCGAGCCGCTGGCGCAGGTTCTCGCAGAAGGACCCCGTGTCGTAGACATTGGGAATCTCCTCGTGCGACGTAACCACAGCGTACGGCTCGTTATGTAGTGCGTACGTGCGGTGATCGTAGGCGTTCGTGCTGTAAAACTCGACGCCGTCGCCGCCCTCCACGCGGTGGTAGAAACGGCCGCGCAGGCGCACCAGCGTGCCCTCGCGCATGCTCTCCTGCACGGCGTACCACTTGTCCTGCTCGTTCGTCGTCATGCCGTCGCGCACGAGCGCCACCTGCGTCGCCGTGAACCACACGCACAGCACGGCGAAGCTCGCCACGAGCAGCTCAAGCGCCAGCAGCGCGCGCGGCCAGCGCCCCGCGGGCGCGGCCAGCGGCAGCCGCACCGCCCCGTACGTAAGCAGCGCGCAGTGCGCGCCCAGCGCGAGGTAAAACAGCCCGTAGTTGCCGCGGCCAACGCAGTTGTTCAGCCACACGCAGTGGTGGTCCGCCAGCGGCACGCAGCGCCCGCACACGCCGCAGTGGCGCGACCGGGCGGGCTTGCGCACGCGGCACGTGCGGCACTCCACGCCGTCGTGGAACAGCAGCCCGTCGTAGGCCGCGTCCGCGGGCACTGCCGCCGGCGTGGCAGCGGCCGCGACGCCGGCGGCCGCCGGCGCGACGACGGCCGCCGGCAGCACCCATCGCTCCGGAACCCAGAGCGCTTTCGCTATCTCCGCGTACACCTCGCCGTAAAACAGCCATACGCAGTAAGCGTAAACACCCGCGTAGAACGCCGGTGTAGCCCAGTACTTCCACCGGTGCCGCTGTGTGTCCTGCAGCACCGTCCGGAACACCACGTGGTAGTACCAAGAGAATGGCCAGTATGCACGGAGGGCCGGTGCAGCCAGAATGAGGCCCGCCTGTGTCACTGCCAGCGCACACAATGCCCCCATCATATTTTAGTCTGCAGCGAATAGGCAACGGTGTTTGCCAACGCCGCCGCTGCAACGGCCAACACTATATAACCCGGCAGCCACGACGACCGATCGCCGTAAAAGCGCCGCGATTCGGCAGCCAGAGAGGCCAGCTGGTAATTACGGAGCAGAGGACGCCAGGCGCGGTTGCCGAAAGCGGCACGCCAGGCAATGCTCTGGCCGCCCCGATGCACGCCAGTGCCTGTCCTCGCCAATCGCGCGCCTGCGCACGGTCTCCATAGTGATGCTTTATAAATAACGACCCAAATAGTGCCGATGGCGCGGTTTGCAGGCCCGCGGCGGCCAGGACAGCTATAAGAGGAGAACGCGTAGGTGGCAGAGCAGAGCGATGGTGCCGTTTGCATATTCCATTGCGCTGCAACGACATGCACTAGCCAACGTGGAAATGCACCATCAGCGCCAGAAGCAGATGGCACAAAGACAGAACCGCAGCTCAATGCTCTACAGCCAGCGGCCAGCGGCCATCGAGGCTGACCGGCAGTACTGGCGCCAGCAGCTGCGGCTGCTGGAGCACATCCAGCGCGTCAACTGCGGCCAGCAGCTGCTGTTCAACTCGTTCCTGGTGCAGCACGACGTGCTGCGCGCGTGCAACAACGAGCGGTGGGCCAACTTCGGCATGGACAAGTTCAAGTGTCTGTTCCAGCTCAACGAGCTGCTCAAGAGCATGGAGCTGGACGAGAAGCAGCTGGACGAGAAGCAGCTGTACAAGATCAACGAGAAGGTCAGCTTCCTCCTGCACGAGATACAGCCCAAGACGACCCTGTACCTGCTGGACGGCCAGGTCATCACGACGGTGCTGCTCAACGTGCTGGTGTGCATCTGCGAGATGATAATCAAGTTCAACCCGCGCTCGGAGCTGCATGTGGTTCTGTGCCGCTGCATCGTCAACGGGATTTCGTCGCAGTTCCTGCAGCCGTACGTCCAGCAGCTATGGAATGCAGTCCAGGAGTAGCTTACGTAGCCGATATAGAATATATGTGCTAAATACCCCACCACCGCGCCATGGCCCGCCGCCACAGCGCGCCGGCGGCCTTGCGGCCCAGGAAGCGCCCTATGAGGGGCAGCAGCAGCCAGTTGACCAGCTGCCGCAGCTGCTCCAGCGACTGCTCCCAGTGCTGCTGCGCGTCCAGCAGCTCGCGCCGATAGTCTGCGGCCTCAATTTCGTCCGTGCGGTAGCTGTCGTCGTCTGACGCGCTGTCTTCCGTGCCGGTTTCGCCTCCGGCGTCCAGAGTGCCATCGAGCACGTCCGGCAGGCCGCGCGCGCCGTCCCACGGCCGCCCGTTGCTGGCTTTACTGCTTGCCAACGTCGCCATTCCGTTCCTCGCCTCCACCGCCAGTACGTCGGTGTTCCTCTGGCCCTGTGGCATCCAGGGACGTGGCCTCTGTGGGGTGTCGGGAAAAGTACAAATGGGCCCCACATCATCGGGCCCGTAATAGTCTGCGGATGCAGAAAGGCACTGTACGATGGCGCACAACACCAACGGAGGACCTGTGGCGCTCCGGATACTGCGCCGACTGCTGAATGCAGTGCCCGCGGACCAGCAGGCATCTGGGTTTATTCTCTGGCTGCAGAACCGGGGGCAGAACGGCAGCGCGCAGGTGGAGAGATGGCAGACAGCCTTGATGGAGCCGCTGGGCGCCGCTGGCAGAGAGTCCGTGGTGGGGGGCCTACACCAGTGGTACTTTGCGAACGCGGGCGCGCCGATCCGCACGCCCACGGTGCTACTGCACGGGTACGCGTCGTCCGCGGTGAGCTTCCACCGCAACCTCGCGGCGCTGGGCGCGCAGGTGGAGCAGCTATACGCGCTGGACCTGCCAGGCAACGGCATGTCGCAGGAGCTGCCGCTGGGGCCCGCGGCGGCGCGCGCACTGGCGCGGCGTGGTGGCGCGCGCGCGGACATCCGCGCGCTGGAGGACTACTACCTGGACGCGCTCGAGCGGTGGCGCGCGGCCAACGGGCTGGAGACGCTGAACGTCGTCGGCCATTCGTTCGGCGGCTACCTGGCATTCAAGTACGCGTTGAGGCACCCCGCGCGCGTGCAGCGGCTATGCCTCGTGTCCCCGCTCGGCGTCGAGCGCAACAGCGGGTCGGTGCATGCCCGGCAGGGCGACGCGCCGCCGGACCCGTCCTCCGACCCCGCCTCGCCGCACTACACGCGCGCGGCCGTGCTTCCGCCGTTCCTCTTCGAGCAGCAGCTGCGCGTGCTCCGCTGGCTCGGCCCGCTGGGCGCGCACCTGCTGTGGCAATACGTGAACGCGTCGTTCTCGCGCGTGCCGGGCCGCGAGTTCCACAGGTACACGTTTGCCCTGCTGCACCGCCTCGCGCTGCGCCCGTTGCCGCGCAAGCTGTTCACCGGTCTCTTCACCAACGCGCTGCTCGCGCGCGACCCGCTGCTGGACTCGCTAGCGGAGCTAAAGGTCCCGAATGTGCAGCTGCTCTACGGCGACCACGACTGGATGGACGCGCGTGCGGGCCGGGCCCTGGTCGCGGAGCTCAACGCTCTGCGCGGCCGCCCGGACGCCTCCTTAGCCATAGTCCCCGCTGCCGGCCACAATCTCTTCCTCGACAACCCTGAGGACTTCCACTCCTGGCTCTTGGATTTTCTACGTGTATAGATCTGTAGTCCTACTCGCAGTGTAGCCCCTACGGTACCTCTGAGCCCAGGGATCTTGCATTTCATGCATGTGCCACTCATCGCACGAGTTCAGCCGCGCAGCCGCACACCTACTCGTCTTACACACACAAGTCCTGCTCCTCAAAGCAGATGCTCCAGGGTTATATTGAGAGCTTGGAAACCGGCTGCTCAGAGGTGCGGAGCTCGCCTGTTCCGCAGCTTTGTGCTAGGCGGAGTTTTTCGCGAAACAACTTGCTACGAGATCACATCTAATCACCACCACGAGAAGCGCGCTGCATAAACAAACGAACTTCTCGACTCTATGCAGAGCGGCTCCGATCTCAAGAAGCTCAAACTTGCGTGCCAAACGTGTCGGAAGAGGCGGCGGAAATGTGACCTGCAGGTCCCTTGCGTTAATTGCCAGAAGTTTGGGGTCGAATGCCTCCCCGTGGACCAAGATCTGCGTAAGAAAAGGTACAGCGCGCAGTACGTGCAGTCGCTGCACGCACATATCTCGCAGCTGGAGGCGTACATCACGCAACTGAAGTCGGCGGAGAACGAGGAAGAGCGGAAGAGCGTGCTGGCATCGATCAAGTTCAACGTGCTGAAGGATGCGGAAGGCCTCTCGCCCGCGGTGTCGCTGACCCCTCCGTACCTGGCACAGGTGGCGGATGCAGAGGGCGCGGAGCTGGCCCGCGTGGGGCGGGTGGGGGGGGAAGCGCTGCACAAGAAGAAGCAGGTGTCGTCGTCCATCTACTCCAGCGACTCGCTGATGATCCAGAAGCGGCCGCAGCCAGCCGGGGTGGGAGACGCGCTGGATCCCGTGCCCAAGCTGAAGAACCTCTCGCGCAGCCCGCTGATCCTGCGCTCGCTGTCGCTCTTCTTTAAATGGCTATACCCGGGGCCGTTCACCTTTATCCATAGGGAGACCTTTCTGAGCGCGTTTTTCGGTGACGCTGAGACGAAGACATACTACTGCTCGGAGGAGCTGGTGTTTGCTATTGCCGCGCTGGGCTCCCGGCTGTCGCAGAAGGGCAGCGACCTGTTTGCGAAGACGGCGGAGTACTATAACATATCCAAAACAAAAGTCCTGAGCAAAGTGTTCCAGCTGGACTCGGTGCCCTGCACGGGCATGTCCTCCTCGTCCTCCAAACTAGCGGTTGTGCAAACCCTGCTGTGTCTGGCGTTCTACGACATGGGAAATGGCGAAAACCCGCTCGCCTGGTATGAATCTGGACTAGCGTTTCGAATTGCGCATGAAATTGGTCTGCACCTCAATCCCGAAGCGTGGGATGACGTGTATGCAGATAAGCTCTCGCATCTTGACATCGAAGTCCGCAGTAGAATATACTGGGGCTGCTATATTGCGGACCATTTGATTGCAGTGCTGTTTGGAAGGTCTTACACCCTGCGGCTCTCGAACTCCACAATTCCCGAAACTGACGAGCTCCCGAATATTGATACAGGCATTGAGGATTACCAGTATGAACCTGGTGTTTCACTTTATATGGCCAAGCCTTTAAAAAAGCTTATCGTCCTATCAAGAATTACAGAAGTGTTTGCTTCGAAACTCTTTGTCCAAGACGGCACTATGGCCCATAGGAAGGAATACCTGAGGAAGTTTAACCTAGAATTCTATAACTGGAGGATAACAATGCCAGCAGAGTTCCGGTGGACAAAAAACTCAATTAAGGATTTCGATAACAACCCCACCGTCTCTTACCTCTGGTATCACTACTACATTATCCTATTGTCATACAACAAGCCATTCATGGAGGAGCTGGAGCAGAGTAGACTCATTGTGGAAGAGACCGTGGAGGAAATACATATTCTTCTGGTGAATTACAAAAATAAGTTTATTACTTTTGAAAAATGCAGCATATATATGGTTTACTCGGCGATATTGGCGATACAATGTCTGCGTAGTGGCTCTATCAAGAAGAAAAACCTCGCAGATTTCATGGACTTTCTCGGGTCCGATACCCTACCATACGAACTCGCAAGGAAACTGTTTGATAGCGAGATGACGAGTGCCGAGGGAGTGGAACTACTCGGAACTTTAGCTAACGGAAATGATTTCGCTTTCGAATACAACTTTGACTTCACGCTTCTGAACGAAATCGACACTCTGATCGGAGGAACTCATAATGGTTTTACGTAACTGTTTAGAGAGTCCTATCTTAATCTTGACCGGTACCAGTGGGCAGTTGACACCGTGCCCCGAATTATTCCTGTCGACTACACTGCGGTCGCTCAATGCAACAAGTACATAGATATGCGATCTTCCTCAATCTATATGCATCTTCCAGTCGCGTATCACAGCAGCATCAACGTATGGTTATGGGCTGTCGATGGGGTACTGTTTTCCATGTCGGCCTCTGCCCCGTCGCCGAACTTGGCACCTGTTGCGTTGGCATGTACTTGATGATGCATATGCATCAGTAGTTCGTTTTCGTCCGCTACTGCGTATAAATCCGGTTTTATCTGTGTGCAAGCGGTGCTCTCTGAGTCGAGGAATGACTCAAGGTCCGTTTCCTCTCCGTCTGGGGCTTCAATAACCGGAGTGTCGTCGGGGCAATCGGCGGTAAATAGTGCAGCAGAAAGACCGTCCCCTCTCGGAAGCGATTGGCAGTCGGGCGATGCCCAGCTATGCATTGAGTCCATGTACTGGCGTACCGACTTGATTTTATTAAGGTCTAGCACCTGTAGTGGCCTTTCGCTTCCATGGCTCGACATAGCGATTGCGTGCGAGACCTGATACACATTCTCTAGAATGAGCTCTTTGAGAAACCCCTCACGGTCACCTTTGAAAAGTGCATGTGTGGCATCTTGCATGTTCTTGTATATTAGTCGGTTTTCACGGTAACAGAGAGGCGCTACATTCAACATAATGGCCGTCATAAGGGCCAGTCGATCCGGTTTCTGTAGGTGATCTGGCTCACGATGCTCCACATCCTGTGGCCACCAGTTCGGTTTCGACTGCTCCCCCATCATGTAAGGGTATCGCGCCTTCTTCTTTGGCTCGATGACTTTAATCCACGACTTGGATATCTGCTTGCAGGGCAGCTGACGTAGAAGACGAAAGGCTGCATTGAGGTATCGTCCGACCGCGATGCGGTTACTAATATCCAGTTCCACTCTCCGCGGGTTCCAGCCTGTCTGCCCGTGTGAGCACACACGCGCACGAGGGTTCGCGCATACAAGTGTGTTCGACATGTTGGCCAGTCGTTCTACGCGGCTCCGTAATCGCGAGGGTATGTTGTCAGAGACAATCTGCTCCTCAAACCGCTCATTACAGAGTCCTTGGACGTGCGGTGGCTGTAGCAGCACTGCAAACTGGTAGCCCTCCGCCTGCAGTGTCGCCAGAATATCTTTCAATGCGTCCATCCCGCCCCATGCGCCCAGCATCTCGCGCCATCTACGCAAACTTGCTACTTTAAGTACTGACCTGCATGCTGACTACTGCCGCTCCATGCGGCGCCGGATTCTGGTCGGGCAGCACTAATCAGCCTATCCACGGCCCCGTTACACTGTCGCCGCGCATCTACAACACTCCTGAAACTCTCTCCAACTCCGACGATGCGCGCCCCACACCCTATACCGCACCGGTTGTTCCTAAATACTAGCAGCATGCGTTCTCAAGGCTGACTCCGGAGCATCCGCTGTCAGCTGTCGCCGATGCGGCCACCGCCGTATCCCTAGAATGACCGGGAGCCGTGCTGCAACGAATGCAGCACGCAACGCCATTCCCAGGCAGATCGATCTAGCACCCGAATACCGCCGTTAAAATCCCATTAACACGGCCAATCCCATGCAGCAACGGTGTTCTACTCTGTTTCCAGCTCGTTTCTCGAATAATTGTTTGCCATTATTGCTTATGGCGGCAATGATAGCTCCACCGAGGGACTCTCTACAACATCGCCCCCACCTTCAAGAAGGACTGCCTTGACTGACTCCTGTGTTGCTGCAGAACTATTTCACCGTATGTGCCATACACTCTACATGTGTCTGTCCAGGCTGACCTTGTACAGGTGCTGCAATTATTGTTACTGCTGTAACCACTAGCGTCATTACGCGCGCAATGTACTGTGCTACACGGACAGTACGGAGCCCGTTGCATCCCGATGCTAAATGCCTGTGCACGAATTTTGATCATACCGCCAACAACGTGACTCAGGGTATGACTGAAGAAGACACTGATAGACACCATACTGATAAATTCGAGGAAGCTTACGTTGGCGGTTTCATCCGGGATCTGGTGTGGACAGCATTGGTACCGCAACAGCTGCACATTTTCGGAGCCAGAATAGAGAACCGGTGATCATCTAGCAACGGCGACACTAACTAGCGAACTTGCATTCGAAGCGCCAAGACTTACTGGTAGCGCACATCGCCGCGACGCTGGTAACGTATGGCGTGGGGTTCGGGTGTATGGGCCTTCACTACAAACAGCACGTGCTCGTTTTCTTACGTTTTCATCTAGTCGATACGTACCATCGCCCGAGTGGCCTGGTAACCCGATCTATTGTATACTGGTTATCTAGTATACCTAGATATCACGGAACAATTAACAATGCGGCATTAGTAAGTATTGTTGCACGGAAGGAATACTGACTGTTAATAATAGCTAACAAAAAGGGATCTGCGGGATGGTGGGTAGCACTGTGTCATTTTCTTCGTCTCTCTAGATCCAACAACCGAACGAGGCGCCACACACATACCCGTTAATCTTTCTTTGTGGCTGCCACGATTCAATTCAACCGTGAAACACTTTGCCTAACCTTCCGGATTTCATTGAAATGAATGTGAAGGTTATCTGCCGCCTATTGTGACTGGAGGTAGCACCTTTCCCGATGCTCTGTCTCGTGGAGCCTGTTCAGCTCTCTCTGCTGCATGCTATCACGCCCATCCTGATACCTGAACTGCTCACGTCATCGGCGCTGACGTTTGTTTCGATCACGTGATTATAGATGCTTTCGTACGATATTGTGTCACATGATTTGCATGTGACCCACACACATGCGTTGCAAGTTTCACCAGCTATAGCACACTTGAGTCAAGCCTTCCACCCTAGAGACGTCAACAGGACTAAGTAAGGTTAGCTATAGCCACACTAGCTGAGGAACTAACAGTGAGGTGTCCCTCTAGGTGGCGTAGCGTATTAGCACGGCGGTAACTGCGTGCAGGTGGAGTAAATTGGCACATACAGGGTTAGATCTTGAGGGGAGTGGATGGTCAGAGGGCCTTGAGAAGGATAGCGAAGCGATTGCTATGGATAAGGGTAGCAAGGCTGGCAGCCGTTCCCACCAGACGGTGGAAGAACTGCTGGATGTGGATCTGGATATCGACTTCGAGACCGCGTACAACATGATCTACGGTACAGTGGAACTGCTCGAAGAAGAGGGGCTGCCGCTGCACGGGTGCGACGGCACATTTGGCGATGCAGGGCTGCAGTTCGGGGAGAGCGGCCGGGATGAATTGGGTTTGGATGACGGTGGTGTGCGGGGAATGCTGCCACACAACCTACTTAGTGTGGACGAATCATATGCGATAGAGAACTTCCTCAACAGTCTGATGCCGTCACCAAAGAGTACTTTACCTGCACCACAGCTGCATCTTGACGAATCGACCTTGCAGACAGAGCCTTCACTTTCCCATACAGCTTTTTCGCCACCAAGTCTGACGCCGGCAACGCTTTCACAGCCGACGCTTCCGGAACCAGTTTCAGAGGACGCGAATAATGACGATTACCGACCAAACCCCATTTCGCTGCCGGAAATCAAAATTCCGGAGCATGAAATCCCTAACGAGATACGTTCCAATCGTGCGAAAGTGCGAAGGTGGAAGCATGTGTACTGCGAAAAACAGCGCCGTACGATCTTCCGGCAGGCATTTGACGATCTGATTTCTATGGTTCGCTTCCCTAGACCGACAGATTTAGAAATAAGTTGTCTAAGAGGTCCCCGTGCTTGCACGGAGGACCGTGTGCGTAAGAAGCGAGCGCCGGGCGATGGTAAGCGCATTCCAAAGCATGTACTCCTCAGGTATATCGCAGAGGACATCGAGCTACTGTTACTGGCAAATAGAGAACTAGAGAATCTGCTTTCGGCAGCTGCTAAACCGTAACTTCGGGATTGCGCTGCTTGTCAATCTTACTTATGTGTATATCTATAGTATTTGTGTGTTTATAATTCGGTAACGAAAGATGGTTTTGATATCCCACACAACGGCTTAGAGCGGTCCTAACGCATCAAGACGATATAAAAAAATGAAATGATTAGAATAAAATGTAATATAAGTATTGTTCTGACTCTATCTAAAAGGAAGTATTTGAGAAAGAATTTTAGAGTAAACAACTATCAACAAACTTCTCACAAATTCAATTCCTTTAAAATATGCGAAGCCAATTCTTTGTACATCCAGGTATTTCCAGAGACCTTTTTAAAATGGACGCCCGCCAAACCAACGATACGCACCTTGACAATGTGGATCTCAAACTTTAGAGGGGGTCTTTCCTTTTGTAGCTGCATCTCCAAGTCTTTCGTATTCATGTGTTGAGCCTTCGAAGTTGTCAAAATATCGTCTCCGTGTAACGACTCCAAAGATGCAGTGGATAATTCCTCCGTAATGCAGCCGCTACCTGCAATTGAATGAGACGCAGTAGACGATGTTCTCTCGTGCATACTCGTGCCCAAGTTGTTGGCGCCGGCTTGTTGTTGGCGCCTGAGAGAATTATGGCGTGAAGGTACCGATAGTTGTCTTCTATGTGTTGAAGAAGCTGTTCCATTGGTACTCGAGGTTATGGAAGTTGAATCTGTAACAAAAATGTTTGGCTGAGTTGGAGAAGCCCTGTTGGTCATGTAAGATTGTCTATGAACACACACGAAGCCTCCCTTGACTTCTTTAAATTCAATATTCAACTTCTTTAACGTCGATATGATTTTATATCTAACGATAGGCAAGGGCTTGGAAGACGTCGTCTGTACCGAGAAGAACCCTTTTAAAAACAAAGAACGTGGATAGTCGATAGATGGCATTGACCCAGGCGGAGCCCTAGCTGCCAATTCCAAAATTTGCTTATCGGTCAACTCCTCATCCACACTGGCTACAGCACCACTGGATGATCCACCAAATATATTTTCAGATTCCGTATCACTACCCTGTTCCAAGAAGCCTTCATCATTGATGTCCTGCGGCGATAGCTGGCTTGCAATCGCTGGTCGCATAAACTTCAACGATTCGCGACGAGCATGGCCAACGGACTTGGCTCTAGCCGAAGGGTGTAGCTTTCTGCCCTTAGGAACACTCAATTGCCTCAATGGTTTGTCCTCATCAATAACTTCTGGACCGTTATTATTATACGAGCTAGTACTGTTCCTATTATTGTTTGCATGAGATGACTGGCCACCACCAGAAATGTCCAGCCCTTGTAAATTGTCCTGCAATCTTTGTTGTTCCTTAACCAGAGATTCGGCGTTCACTGGGAGTGCAGGCAGTGGCGATCGTGCCTCTAAGTAGTTAGTAGTACTCCTCGTACTATCAGCAGCCGCGGGGGGACCCATATTCGCATATTTGGATGCCGGGGTATATTCTGATACTGTACGCGTGTGGGTTTTCGTCTTTGCAGCTTGGGTGCTGGTCTTAGAGGTCTGGTACTGAGCAGATGACTGCAGAGTATTAACTTCTGGATGATAGGCGCACTGGGACCCACCTTGCGAGGTAGTGTGCCGATGACGTTGGGAAAATCTCCTAAATAAGGAACCAAAGTTTTGCTTTTCTGTTGAGCCAGCAGAAACTGCTGCGGAATGGGTAGCATTACTAGTAGTTGAGTATTTGTTGCTGGTCTCGAAGTCGTGAGACTGAGGAGTCGGTGACAGGACCTTCTGATCAATCTCTCCATCAACATTTATTGCTTTTCTTGGAGTGGTGGTATGTGCCTGTTCAGGTATAGCCAACCTAGGCGGAACAAGTACGTTTTGCTTCTGTTTGGATGGGGTCGTAACTGTGATATATGTCGAGGATGTTTCGTCATGTGGCGAGACCGCAGGCTGTAATGTTCTACTTTTCTCCGAGTCCAATTGCGAGACTAGAACATGTGGACCAGACATCCGATCTGAGTTCTCTGGAGTTACCGCTGCTGCCAACTTTTGCGGTCCGGCGGCCGTTGATGCATACGAACCGGCAGAGGTAGTGTCAGCAGATATTAAAGCGGCGGACGAAGGAAGACCTGAATTGGCACCCGCAGTCGCAGGCGTTTGAGCAGATGCTTGCCCTCTCTTTTGCATCTTTGAACGCTTCCGCTTAAGCATTTCATCCACCAGGTGGTACATGGATAACAATGGGCTATAGCCCCTGATCGGAGCGTCCTCTGGCTTCATGTTAGCAGCGTTCTCCCAATATTGTCTCGAAAGCTCCAAATACTCAGGAGAAGTTATGATCTTCTCCAACCATTGGGCTGTTTCTGCAACGTCGTGAATCAGTTCCAACCTGTACATCTCGGTAATGATATCCATGTTGATACGATCCGGCGTGAGGGGTACACATGGCGGTAGATACGACGGAGGCGGAAAATCGTAGCCTTTCTGCATCCACTGGTGGTGCACCACCTGCTTCAGGGTGGCCCTCTTGTACGGATCAACTACCAACATCTTGGACAGTAGCGAAATAACATCGATGGACAAGTGCTGGGGGTACTCCACCTTGCCCTGTTTTATCTTCTCATGCAGAACGCTGGCATTCTCATCGTCAAACGGCACCTTCCCGCACACGAGAACATAGAGCACAACACCAAACGACCATATATCGACTTCTGGCCCGGTGTAGGGGTGCGCCTTCAACAGCTCCGGGGCAGCGAAGTACAGGGACCCGCAGAAAGTATGCAATTGCTTCTTGGGGTCGTACATGTTCGACAGCCCGAAGTCAATTATCCGTATCTCACCCGAGGAAGAAATCATGATGTTCTCGATCTTCAGGTCCCTGTGCACTATGTTGTTCAAATGCAGATACTGCAGCGCAGACGCAATCCCCCGCGCAAACTTCCGCGCGTGGCGCTCCCGCAGCGAGCCATGCTGGATGATGTAGTCCAGCAGCTGCCCCCCCGACACGTACTCGAACAGCATGTAGAAGTGGTTGCTCATGGTGCACATCTCGAAAAGCCGGCAGATGTGCGGGTGGTATAGGATCTGCCCCAGCGACGCCTCCCGGATCGTCCGCTTGTCCCGCGACACCTCCTTCTCCAGTTTTTTGCGCCGCTCGAGCAGCTCCTCCTCCGTCGCCGGCGGCGGCAGCCCCTGCAGCTGCTGCTTATGCATGAACGACTTCGTCGCGCGGTTCACAATCTTGATCGCGCACAGCTCGTTTGTGTACCGGTGCTTTGCCAGCTTCACCTTCCCCATCGACCCCGCGCCTACCGTCTCCAAAAAGTCCCAGTCCCCCAGCGACTTCCGGTGGAACGGCTTCGGCATCCGCCGCTCCTCCTCGCCCGCCTTCCCCATCATCCGCGGAGTCGCCGGCGCGACCGCTGCTTGCGGGCTCCCGCCCATCCGAAACTGGCTATTGACGTGGTAGTCCTGTGTGGACGATGGCATCCTCCCTCTCCGCGCCAGCGCTCACGTCCTGCCGTGCGCCCGCCCGTCCTGGCTGTGCCGCTTGCCGAACCCCTAACAAACGCTCTATTGCAGCCCCAATTTCTGAAAGCTGCCGGCCGCACCTACCACTCGCTGGTCGCTGCCTAATATCCTTCCTGGCGTCCTTGCTTGGTCGCCTCTGGCCCTATACTTGCGTATTAGCCTGCTTGTTTACCGTGGCTTGGTGTGATTTGTTGTCATTCGTCTCACTGCTCGCCCCTTTTGCCACCAGTTTCGTCGTTCACAGTGATCTTCAACGGTTCTCCAAAAAAGAAACGTGGGAGCTTGAAAAATGGTGAAATGCCTTGGGTTATAGTAGTGACTGAGGCAGTATTAAGGCGACGAGATCAGGCCATCTGCAGGAGTTGACGAGCGTGTGTTGCGAACGACGATGGGAAGCAGCAGTAGAAATAAGCGTGGGAAGCGCAGCGTGGACTGGGAGGCATATGTGGGGGAGGAGACGGCGCAGCAGCTGCGCAAGGTGGGCGGAGAGGGGGTGCCAGTGCCGGCAGAGCTGGCGCGGCAGTGGAGCTACACGTACAGCGTGGGGTGGCTGTACAACGTGTGCGCGAGCTACTGGACGGAGGCGGGAAAGCCGCTGTGGAAGGAGGTGCGGTTTGACGAGCGGCTGATGCTGGCGGACGTCGGGGTCGGGGAGGGCGTCTTCCGCGAGGTGCAGGAGCAGCTGCTGCGGGCGGTGTCGCAGAGCAAGGCGGCAGAGGTGGAGGACTGGGACGCGGTGGTGAAGCCGCTGTTGCGGGGCGCGGTCGCGGACTACGATGGGGACGCGGAGTTTGCGGCGCTGGGGGTGAGCGCGCAGTTCGAGGTCGTGTACCGGCTGATCAAGCTGGCGGAGCGGCGCAGCATCGCGTTCCGCAACTACGTGACGAACCACGAGGCGCTGTTCCAGTTTCCGCAGATCTGGGAGGACGAGCAGACGTCGGTGCTAGTGCTGCCGGGGAGCAAGGTGGTGCGCAAGCGCGTGGTACCGCGCAAGGGCGTGGGACTACGGATCCCGGTGAAGCTGCGCAACTGCACGGTGCGCTACGAGGACCCGGGCGGCGCAGTGGAGCTGGCGCACTACGACTACTCGAGCGAGCTGGACGCGTATCTGAAGGATATCGAGGTGGAGTACGAGGTGCTGGCGTACAACTGGCCGACGTTTCTGGCGTACGTGCAAGAGCTGGAGGAGGGGGAGTTCCGCGAGTTCTTCTGCGAGCTGCTGCCGTACGCCGCGGAGAACGAGGTGTACGGCGCGAAGCTGTGGGCGGGGCTCGTGAAGGAGCGCTCGATGCAGGAGCTGATCACGCGCAGAAAGCGCTCGTCACTCACGCCTTGTCGCGCGCGAGGAGGAGACGCAGCGACGGCAGGTGGAGGACGACTGGCACAGCAAGCTCGACGAGCGCGACCGCTTCCTGCGGCTGCGGAGCAAGCTCGTGGCCAAGCGTGCCAAGAAGACCAAGGACGCGCTGTGGACGGTGCTGTGGGAGCGCTTCGAGAGCGACGCTAAGATCGAGAAGATGCGGCGCCGCAACGAGGCCGCCACGCCCGAGGCGGGCGGCGACGAGCTCCTGACGCCGGCGGAGCGCTACGCGCTGGAGCAGGGGCAGGGCTTCCTGG
Source organism: Eremothecium gossypii ATCC 10895 (assembly GCF_000091025.4). Lineage (NCBI taxonomy): Eukaryota > Fungi > Ascomycota > Saccharomycetes > Saccharomycetales > Saccharomycetaceae > Eremothecium > Eremothecium gossypii. The sequence goes on along the minus strand of NC_005788.4, from coordinate 1,139,115 downwards.
CGCCTGTCGTCCCTGTCGCGGAGCCGGCGCGGCCCCTGGCCGTGCCCTGCAACGAGCTTCCCGATGAATACTGCATCACCAAGACTGACTTCGACCGGCTCGCTAGCCACGGCATCCCGGTCGAGGACGTCCACGAGGACAGCAAGGACTGGTACTTCCAGTGCCCCTGTGGAGTAGAGGAGGTTAGCCCGGGCCTAGAGAGCCCCGCGCTGCAGCAGGCCCTGGTCTGCTGCGACCAATGCCTCCGCTGGCAGCACTGGGACTGCCAGCACCCCGCAGCGATTGAGCTGCTGGCCGCGGGCAAGGACTCTCACAATTTTGCCCTCGTGCCCCCTGGGCCTGCCCCCACGCGCCGCGCCTCACGGCGCGGCGCGGCCGCAGACCCCTACCAGGACCCAGACAGACCAACGGCCCGCCGCCGCCCCGTCGGTGAGGCGGAACCGTTTTTGTGCTCCTGGTGCGTCGCCGCCCTGGAACGCACCCTACGTGCCTCCTTCCGCGACGAGCTCACCGCCACACGCCTGCGGGAACGCAAGCAGGCTGAGGAGCGCGAGCGCCGCAAGCGCCTCAAGGAGGAGAAGCGACGCCAAGTCCTCTTCCACCGCCAGCAGCAGCCCGTCGCCACGTTGCTCTCCCAGCACGCAGTGCCGGTCGCACAGTCACGTGACCAGTACCCCCTGCACCAGCCGCAGCTTGCATCCTGGCAGGTCCACCGCCCCAGCCCGGCCACTCACATCCTGCCTACGCAGCTGCCGGGCCCCGCCAGAACAGGCCTGCTTCCCCATGCACAGGCCCCGGCTACGGCCAAGCATGAGCCCCAGCCGGAGACCCTGCGTCCCGCACAGCCCGAAGGCACTAACGACCACGACGACGCCAATCCACCGTCGCACAGCCAGCGTAGCCCGGCCAGCGTGGCTAGCAGCGGTGCCTCTTATCCAACAGACACCTACGCCTAATGATAGAAGTCGCATGACAGTTTATACTGTATATATTTGGCCGCCGGCCGCGCCACCCACGGCGGTGGCCTTCTCGAGCCTTCGCCGAATTTCTTTTGCTGGCCTGTGTGCCCATGACCTACCCTGCGCAGGACATCCCGATGAGGTACACGAATCCCGCTGCCTACGAGGTTTAGTAATCTATGTAATCTACTGCTGGTCCCTAGCAACGGTGTAACAGCACGTAGCAGTACCGCGCAGCCGGGGAAGGGCGATTTCCGCTCATTTGCCCAACGGAATCTGGGGTACGCGGGCAGACCTGCCCCTAGTATATATAGAGCTGCCCATACGGCATCGCCCACGGACGGATAATGTCACCCGCTGCGCAGCTGTCGATGCACACAGGCTTGGGTCGTACACGGGCAGTCGCACAGGGAGACGTATTATACAAGTACAAACGACGGACATCGAGATTACTGTCGCACGCGGACCGAGCACTGCACAAGAACAAAGCTTCCGATTAAGTGTGCAAGGGCACAGCGGAAACACCAATGAGCGCGGGCGGTATAGAGCACGGGTACAAGAGAAGACTATGATAAAGCAGGCTGCTAAAAGCCCGGTTGTACCGGAACAAGAGTCCCGGCGGCACGCGCTTCTGGCGGACGTGGTGAGGCAGGGCGACGTGCAGTTTGCGGACGTGGAGGCGATATCGCAGCTTGCGGAGCTGGGGAGCGGGGCCGATGGACTGGACGACGAGGGCGGCGCGCTGGAGCGGCTTGCTGCGGTGCGGGCCTCGGCGCCGGGCCTGGCCCTTACGCCGTCGATGTCGTCGGTGATGTCGCAGATTCGCAAGTTCAACAACGCGCCCACGTCGATATCCAGCGGCTCGCTGGGCAGCGGCAGCGCGGCACCGAGCCGGAAACGCCGTGACACGAGTTTCAGCAGTACGTCAAGTTCGTCGGCCTCACGGAGGCGAAGGCGCAGCAACGGACCGCCGCTACTCGGCGAACCGCGATTGCGCGATGACGCGCTGTGGTTTACATCTGCCGAGGAGGGCGACAACGGGGACGAGGACGTGGAGGAGGTGCGCAGCGACGCCAGCTTCGGCCACCCGCTCACCGAGATCGGCGACGAAAACAGTCAGGCGCCGGGCTGCGGCGGCCTGGAGTCCACTGTTTATAACCTAGGGCTGCCGCATGTCAAGTGTGTCAATCCCCAGGACCTGGATCTTCAAGACGTGTGGTCGGCAGCGGACATCGTCCAATTATACCCACCAGTGTACCAACGGCGCACCAGGCGGCAGCCAGTGGCTCCGTTTCGGAGGGCGTCCGTGGAACTGACCATCGACGAAATGCGAAACGTGGGTATGATGATGGAGCCGCACTCCTCGGGCACACGCACGCGGCCCATTCTCGACACTATCGAACTGGAGCACTGGGCATCCGGTGATAACGACGCTACGCAAATTACCAAGATTATAGATAAAGAGGAGAACTGGCTTGAGATGCACCTCCCCAATCGACGCACGCGCCAGTCCTCGTTAAACCCTAATTTTCTGCGACTCTACGCCCTGGAGCTATCCTGTAAGCTCAAGAGCTTGCTACCTGATCTAAACGTGGACGAGCACGTACTAACTAAGCTATCATACGAGGAAATTTGGAACCTGAATATCCCTCACAAACACGAAAACGTCTCGCCGTACCAGATCAAGCTCGCGCTGATTACACGCCGCAAGCTGTGGACTGACATGTGCAACATTCTACGGCAGGATTTGCATGGCGTGAATGCTCCGTGGAACCTCAAATTTGTCTCTGGACACGCGAGCGAGGATGACTCCGGTCCCGGGTGCACTCCGTCTACCTCGTTGGTCCGCGTAGAGTCAGACGTCAAGCCGTGGTACAAAGGCGGCAAAGACTTCATGCTACGCCCGTGCGGAAAACTGGCAGTGGGCAAGCATTGTAAAAGGGAGATACAATACGTAGTAAAGGGCTGGTGCGACAGTAGGTTCAGCTAAGACTATGAAGATGATGATACACGGTGCTTTTGGTTACGCAACAATATTTAGTAAGTTTAATGACTTGGGATGTTTATAATGCAGGTTGCTATGTGAATTATTTGCCACCTCGCAGTCTGGCGTGCCCCGTGCTGCGGCGACACGCTGCCGTAAATCCATCCGTCCATGGGCTGATAAATTTAGATCTAAATGCCCGCTCTGCCGGTTGGCCTGCCGTTTGCGGACGATACCATTGTAGGCAGTACGCTGCGCCCCCTGACAGTGCACCGCGTGTTCAGTGGGTGGCCTCTCCCTATGTGAAGCGGTGTCGCCTGTCGCTGCGCCAGCGCGCTGATACATTCCAAGCCTGTTTGCAGGAACACAGAAAAGACTAAATCTGTCGTCGAAACTGGCGTTCCTCACTAATGGCTCATAAAGCTACTCCGCAGATCCAGGCAGACGCCGTCCGATACCGATGACGCACGGGAATTTCCTTCTACCGCCTGTTTTTGTTCCACAAGAGGCAGGCATCGCGAGGAAAGGCAAACTACATAACAGAAACTATGTACAGTTAGGGGCTGGTGCCCTGAAGGACGGAGGGCTCACTGTAAACCCGCTTTTTAAGATGCACCTGGCAGCATTCTGTATCGTAGAAGCTCGTGCGAAGGCTTCGGCCAAAGTGCACGTAATTGACGCCAAGATCTCGTCAGAATATACGAGAATTGGCCGTTGAGCAGATATCCGATTCACGTGAGATCTGCTAGCGAATCAGAGCGCGATCCCGCTATCTTCCATATAAGGATTATTGCGCCAGACAAGCTAACTGATGCTCGAGGTGTAGTACTTGGTTTCCTACGTAGGGGTGTCAGCTTGGAGGCACTGAGCACTGAAGTATCGCATTCGGATTGGAAGGAAGCAGCGATGCGACTAAGTGGTGTCCAATATAAGCTACGCCCTGGTCACATACGGTCTGTGGCGGTCGTCGGAGCAGGACCATACGGCGCCGGGGTTACGAAGGCGCTCGTGAAGGAGGGGAGCTTCGATCAAATCCATGTGTTCGAGAGGCGGGAACAATTTGGCGGGCTCTGGAACTACACGAAGCCGTTGCTGAAGCACCATGGGGTCACCTGCGCCGCAGCAGTACCGTGCGAGAACGCCCGGCTTCAGATGCGGCCGCAGCTTACGAAGGACGGGCGGCCTGCGTTCCAGACCGCGGCGTACCGCTACCTGGACACCAACGTGCCGCGGGATCTTATGCAATATCGGAGCATCAGCTTCCCAGAGGGCACGCCGCTGTTTCCTACCAGAGAACAGGTTCTAGAACACATACTGCAGTTCTGCCGGCCGATCAAGAAGTACGTGCAATTCAACACCGAAGTGACCAAGGTTAGCTACGACGATGCCAGAGCGAAATACAGCGTCCTCACGACCAACTTACTCGACAATACGACCAGGGCGATAGAGGTCGATGCAGTAGCGGTGGCTACTGGCTACTACAATATGCCCTTCATACCGGACCGCCCAGGCCTCAAAAGCTGGCACGAAACTTACCCTTGTTCCATCTCACACTCCATTGATTTCGACGCTCCTGAGGACTTCCTAGACGTGAAGGGTGAAATCATAGTTGTAGGCAATAATGCCTCGGGGTCTGACATTTCATATGAACTGGCACGCTGCCTGAAGCGTCCGATCTACAAGTCGAAGCGTTCTGAATCGTTGTTGCCAGGCGGGTCCGATTCAAACATTAAGGATGTTGCTGACATCAAGAGGCTAGACCCAGCGTCCAAAACAGTGGAATTGGTCGACGGGCAGGTGATACAGAACGTAGAAAAGTTGTTGTTTTGCACTGGGTACCTGAAGTCTGTTCCGTTCCTTCCCTCGTCTGCGAAAGAGGGCGAACACGGAAACCGTGTCATGAGCCAATTAATCACAGAGGGTGACAAGGTAACAGACTTGTACAACCATATGTTATCCATTAGACTTCCCACGCTGGCGTTCCTTGGTTTGCCCCGGTATGTGCTGCCAATTCGGCTGAGCGAAACCCAGGGCTCATGGCTGGCTAGAGTGTGGAGCGGCCGCATCTCCCTGCCATCCGAAGAAGTCCAGTGGAAGTACCATGAATGGACATTAGAAAACAACGGTCGTGGCATCAAGTACCACGACCTGCTTTTCCCCCATGATATACAACACAGTCAAAGATTAAATATGGAAATTAGGCATGCGGGCGCCGGAGGTCACTTTGGGGTTGAATGGACGGGCAATCACATAAAGCTGCGTGCGGCACTCAAACCTCTGAAGGAGGCCTACATCGAGTATCTGAAGCAGACAAATAAGCGTGCAGTATCGGTGGAAGAACTGATTGATAATGGCTATTTTACTTGGCCGGAGGACGCCACTACTTGCGTGCAGGTCCCCCATTTTGCCCCATAGTTCCCTGTCTGAGATACTGAGTAGGGCTTTTGTAGTTTTTATTTCCCCGCCTCGGCCGGCTGTCGAGAACCGAATCAGATATACATAGCTTACTCCGAGGTAGCATGACTGCCGGGCGACTCGCTGACTTATGGCCCCTATACAGTAACCCCGAACACCTACGATCTGGTCTCAGTCGTCGTAGTCCCGTCACTACAGTAGAAGTCCTCTCGTAAAGTTACGGTCACATGCCTATGAATATCCTCTTGCGGATTCTGGACTGGTAGTGCAACCATCGGAAGGCAATCTGCACGGGCGATAGGGGCTTTATTTTATGAAAGCCCCCTACTAGCTGCCAAACTCGTGTCTAGCCTACTGCCTATCGGAACGTGCGACTAGTGCTCCACCACTCGTTCTTTCAAATTATGTGTATTGATTGATATTCTCAGAGTTTCATTGTCAGTCTAGCAATGTGATGAGCTCTCAGCCAAGCCTGTAACCTGGGTCACCAGACCGCCGAGTAGCCCTTTCCCGTATGGTACCTGTTATTACATGGGGCTGGATCCTCCCCGTTTGCCCTCTAGGAATAGTTTCTCAAGTCGTCACATGATAGGCCTTTTGTTGGTAACTATGGCTGGGATATTAAAATGGCATTTGAAGAGGCAAATTGGCAGTACTTATTCATCTCACGAAACACAGCCAAAAGCTGCATGTTGTTGACTGGGGCCACTTAGTAGCATCGAAGGATTGTTTACTATGTCCATGAAGAACTACAGCTGTAAGTATTCTGTGTTGCAATATACTCAGCTAGACAAGACCACTAATACGTGCTGTTCCCAGTAACCTTTGTCGAAATAGTTAACCGTGACAAGAGCACTACGCGATGTCAGTGGTATCATGATGCGACAGCCGGCTCTGCCGGCTATGGAGCCGTGTCCAATAGGGCGCACAAAGACGTTACGCAGGAGTCGTTCCATAATCTGGTGCATGAGGTTGTGATCCCAAAGGTCGTCCGACTGACGGGAAACAAAGTGATCAAGACTACAATGACGTTCATCGACGGTTATGATTGCTACTACACGACGAATGATGCGGGCCAGGTGCTTGTGTGCTTTGCGTCGGTAGGTACGCCCAAAATCCTGCCTCTGCGCGCGCTGACGAGGCTAAAGGCGATGGAGACCTCCGACGATGCGGTGCTGCACCGGAACTTGGACGCAATACTCAAGGAATTCCATCAGGAGCTGTTATCATACCACGATCCCACCAGCAGCAACGCCACAGACCAAGACCTGCAGACCATTGTCAGTGTGATGAACGACAACATCGACAAGTTTCTGCAGCGCCAGGAGCGCATTTCCCTGCTGGTAGACCAGACGTCCCAGCTGAACCAATCCAGCTTCAATTTCCAGCGCAAGGCTGTCCGCATTAAGCGCAAGATGTGGTGGAATAATATAAAGTTCTGGACCGTTAGCGTGTCTGTTGGCCTCTGTGCCCTATTTATACTATGGATGATACTACATATATAGGACCCGCTCCCCAATGGTTCGTTAATGCTCGTCAAGCTTCGCGCGCTTGTGACTGCCCTCCTCCTCGTCCGCGGCGTCACCCTCCTCGGCCTGCCCCTCGTCCGCAGCCGGCGTCTTTTCCGCGCGGCGGCGCTGCACCTCCTTCTCGTACTCCACAACCCGCTCTCGCACCACGGATTCAAAGCCCGCCAGTCCGATTTGGTCCAGCGCCTTCAGCACGTCCTCCCCGCTGCAGGACTTGCGGTCGTTACTCTGTGCGATCTGACGTGCATGCATCAGCAGGTGGTTCACAAACACTGTCGACGACCGCTGCAACGCCAGCGACGCGTCCTTCGACAGCATCACGCGCGGATCCTGTTCCGCGGTCTGCACGGCCTGGTGTACCGCGTCCTTGGCCAGCGATGTAATAATGGACCTCGGGAAGAGCAAGTCATCAACCGTTAGCTTCTCCTGCTCTTTTATGTATGACGTTGTGGGGTAGTTCCCCTGTGCGTCCTTCTTCCAACCCTTGGGAGGCATTAGATCGCAGATATGACTCTCGTTCGCCGGCGTTGCCCTGGCTGCTGGCCGCTGAAGGGGATCGTTGTCAACATATTTCGCGGAGATGGCCGCCGCGTTACTCTCGCCGCAGACCATAAAATACACACACAAGGTAAAGAAAACGCTCTATAGATGATCTACTAGTGCTGCACACTTGCTATGAGTCTCCTCTAGCCCACCTATCCGCTGACCAACGCTGGGGGTTCCTGGTGATGCCGAGCAGCAAATGGCATTTTATACGTTCTTTGCTGCCGTTGCTTTTTTATCGTTCGAGCCCATCGCCCCACTTGCCTCATCTTCACGGTTTCTGAAGATGGCACAAGTAGCGAATAAAAGGACACTGGGGTATATTGGGTTCTGACGCAGTACTTCGGCAGCTTGGTGAGACAGCAGAATGGCTGTTCTGCGCCCTGTAGATATGCGGATGCAGCCTGCCCCATACGAGGGCCGGATGAAAGTGATCCATAAGATACTTGAACAGCTCCAGAAATATAGACCGCGGAAGGCCAACCTGGAGGGTCTGGCCGTGCAATGGGAGCACGAGGTGGCCAAGCGGTCCAGCTCGAAGCACGGGTACATGTTCAATGCGAGCTTGCTACTGCGTGACATCGCGCGGCACAAAGGTAACCTGAATCGACAGGGGCGATACGAGGCGCCGGCACCGCAGGTGAGTAAGGCAGAGGTGCTGGCCGCGCTACGGAACCTGGTGCTGAGCGAGCAGGTGCTGTCCGAGAATGGCTATGTCACGGCGCAGGACGCTTTGGAGAGCGCGGCGGAGGAGAAAGAGGGTCTGGAGACGTGTGTCAGGTGCCTGAAGAAGTTCGATGTGCGCGACATCATGGTGCCCACGCAGTGCCAGTTCCACGTGCTGAAGGAGCAGTATAACAAGGACATGCGGACATTCCAGTACCGCTGCTGTGGCGAGATAGGCACCTCCTGCACGCCGTTTGCGCTGGGGTGCAAAACGCTGGAGCACCACGTGTTCCGGCCCTGCACGTACGCCGCCATGTCGAAGCTGTTGCCGTTCCGCAACACGCGCGGGGTGGAGGGCGAGACGAACGTGCTGGCGCTGGACTGCGAGATGGCATACACTTCCTGCGGGTACGAGCTGATCCGTCTGACGGTGGTCGAGTTCTGGACAAACGCCGTGCTCTTTGACGAGATCGTGCAGCCACTGGGCGAGATCATCGACCTCAACACCCAGTTCAGCGGCGTCCACGAGATAGACCGCGCTGTGGCGAAGACATTTGAGGAGGCGAGGGAGGTATTTTTGTCGCCGGCGATGATTAACGAGAACAGCATACTGATTGGCCACGGCCTGGAAAACGACCTGAACGTATTACGGATTATACATGATAAAATTATTGATACAGCTATATTATACCCGAATGGTAAGTTCAAGTCCTCCCTCCGGAATCTAGCCTTTCAGGAGCTCAGTAGACGGATCCAGACGGGCGAGCACGACAGCTCAGAGGACGCCATTGCAGCAATGGACGTCGTCAAGCATAAGCTGGGCATCCCGCTCGACCGCAAGACGTGGTAGCCCTACGGCTGCTCCTCCAGCCGCGTGAGCCTGTCTTCAAGCTGGTCCTGCCTCTCAATTAGCGTGTGTATAAGCTGCTTAAGGTTCTGTAACTCAATCGCGATCATCCTATCTTCTGGAAGCTCGAACTTGACGTTCCTGCTGCGGGTCACGATCTGGCTCTTGCCCACCTTGTACCTCGATGCCTCGGAGTTTTGCCGCGTGTTCCGCCGCGTCACCTGCGTCACGTCCTCCTCGCGCTGCAACTTGGCAAGGAGATTCTGCCGCGTCGCCGCCCCGTCCTCCTGTTCGGACGCCAGGATCGGCTTGCGCTCCTTCACCGGCGAGAAGCGGTTGCGGATCCGGCTCAACGACCCGTCGCCGCCCGCCACCGTCATGTTGCTGAAGCCGCCATCGCCCTTCGTGGGCGACGCCGTGAACGCCGCGTCGCGGCTCCCGGGCCTCCCCGTCGCCCGCGCTGTGTTGAAAAAGTGCCGGTCCACGCTCTGTGTCAGACTCCGCAGGTGCTCGGGTGCCAGCAGCCGCTTGGGCGACGTCTGGTACGCGTGCTTGCCGGGGGAGAGCCGCATGGCAGGCTTGTCCATCGCTGCCCCATCCCTCCGCATCGGCGACCCCGCCAGCCTCTTGAACACGTCCGACCCCCTGGTTGCAGCCTCCCGGTTGCTGATATCGTTCAGTGGTTGCTGCATTGCGCCTGCCTAGTCTGTCAGCCTGCTCCTATCGCCCATGAGTTGGTTGAGAAGATGCGAAATTTACGTACTTTGTTTACATCTTCCAGCGGGAACTTCATGTTCGCGCAGACATCCAGAAACCGCACCGAGCCGCTACTGCCTCGCCGCATGTCTGGCTCTGGCCGCCAAGCGATGCCAGCGCGCCGTCTTTGTGCGCCCCTCCCCGTCCTTGTCGCAATACGTACCGCGTCGTTGCGCTACGATGCCTTTGTTGCCGATCCCACGCAACTAGCGCAGCAAAATCAGAGCTCTCCTGGCCACACAGATCGGTATGTTCGCCCGGAAACGCCCGCGCGGAGTTCGGGGCACGTCATGTGATGGACGACTGATATCCTTTTATACGTTTGATCACGTGCGCGCCGTTTTTTTCATATAGCGCTTTCATAGCATCCTTGGCGTCCTTGCGATTTCGGTCGCTTGGACATTTGGTCAATTTGAAACAATACAGAGATGATCAGCAGTTCCCCTGCATAAGGATGAACCGTTTTACAAAGAGATTTACTAGTTTTTTTGCAGAGCTGGCGGTGGCAAAGCAGCTGGCGGCGGCAGCGGCGGCAGGCGGGCGCGGTTGCGTCGCAGCATGCGGATATCTGTCCGGGGACCGCGCTGCGAAACCGGCGTTCGAGGCGCGCGGCAGGCAGACTACACAAATATAATAATATTACACGCGAGGTACGTAATGGCACGAACAGAAATAACGTAGCGCTATAAATAGGACGGGCCACGCTCAGAGGTACTTGATGTTGTGGTGGAACTCGTTGACGCCCGTGACGGCCTCGCCCCTGATGCAGACCAAGATGATCTCTCCCTCCTTCACACCCAGGCGCCACATGCTCTTGAGGAGGACCAGCTTGAGGCCGGGCACGCAGCCGTCGCCGCGCGTGAAGTCCGGGATCTTCTCCGTGATCTTGCACTCGTCGATCAGCGAGCAGATGTTGGTGCACTTGATGCCGTTGACCGTCAGGTCGCAGACGGAAACACAGCAGGGGATGATGAGACCGTCGGTCAGTGCGGGGTCGCGGTAGGAGTCCAGGCTGACGCCGTACTGTTGCATCTGGCTGCCGAACAGGGACACAAACCGGATGGCGGTGTCGCCGCGGATGTTCACGTGGATGGTCTTCTTGCGCTTGTTGAAGTATATGATGCAGTCCATCGCGCTGATCTGGAAAATCAGGTCGCGCGGGGTCGAGTCCAGGTAGGGCCGCATGTAGCTGCAGATGTGCCAGTCGGTGCACAGCCGCTGGCGCTTGGCCGGCGGCGCGTCCTGCGAGTCCGCCGCCGGCGGCTCCTCCGGCTCCTGCCCCGGGCAGCCCGCCATCTTCTCGGACTTGGCCTTGACGCCGATGCCCTTGGGGCTGAGGTCGTTGATCTGCATCGTGATCAGCTCGCTCTTGTAGAACGGGTCGTAGCCGACCTCCGCCTTGAGCAGCCGCTGCTCCAGGTTCAGGAAGTGGTAGAAGCGGCACTCCTTCAGCAGCGAGTTGCGCTTGCGGTCATCCATCGTGATCTCCGCGCCGTTGAGCAGCGCGATGATGTCCCTGAACAGCGCCGGCGACCGCGCCACGTACGGCGGCGACTGCGGCGGCGGCCGGATCGGCTTGCGCGACAGGTACATCTGCTCCAGCCCCGTGTACAGCGAGTCCACCGCCACGTCGAAGTAGTTCGGCGAGTTCCCGTGCGCGCTCAGCAGGTCCTTGGGTATCTTGAACGACGTCCCCCCGATGCACGTGTAGTAGTACTCCGAGTGCTTCAGCATGTCCCGCAGCCGCGGCAGGCTGTAGTACATCGCGTCCGCAAACAGCATCGTGTACTGCAGCTCGTCCCGCACCGTGATGCAGTACCCCTGCAGGTGGCTGTAGATCAGCTCGAACACCTCCGGCGACCGGTCGATGAACAGGATGTCCTTGCCGTCCCGCGCCTCCTCGACCTCCCGCTCCTCCCCTCGCCGCCGGAAGTACTCCGTGAAGTACGACGGCGAGTCCGAGGACAGCGATGCCCCGCTGATGCGGAACAGCTTGTGGCCTATCTGCACCAGGTACATATTCTCGTGCGGCAGCACGTTGGGTAGCTCCATGGAAAACTGCTCCCCGCGCTCAGACATTGTAGCTCGACTGCTGTCTCCTCGCGCCTCCTCAGTGCAGTACCCGCTCAGCGCCCTACTGAAATACTATCCGTAGAACCCGGGACGCCGCGCTGGTAACACTATTTTTCACGCAGGCCGCAGCCGATTACAAATTCACCATACCGTCAAGTGATTTGCACGTGACCGCCCCTGACCCCTGGCCGGCGTTTGGCTTCGGCGTCTGGCTTCGGCGTCGCCCTACGGGCGGATATGCCTTATCACATCTATAAGCAGCACGTTCGGTACGTGACTTCTGACGAACTATAAACTACGTACGGGCGGGGGCCGTCGTGCGCCCGCCCCGCGCGGCGCGCCGTCACCAGGTCGGTGCGCCGCAGAACCAAAATCATGCTGGTGTAAAAGCTTAGAATCAGTCACATAAGTTCCTATATATCTCTAAACGAAACGAGGGCTCACGCGGCGGAACTAAACTTACAACAACAAAGCAGCAGCGCCCGCGAACAAGGCACCAGCAGCTGGTAGGGCCTTGGCAGCGGCACCAGTGAAGGAGGAGACGACTGGGGTCTCAGTTGGAGGAACAGTCGCGTTGGAGGAAGCAGGTGGCTTGGCGGTGGAAACTGGTGGCTTAGGAGCCTCAGTGGTGGATAGTGGGCACCAGGTCTCGCTCAAGGTCACAACGTTGTCGATGGTGACGGTGGCGGTGGAGACCAAAGCTGGAGAGACGTGCGCAGTGCATGCGGTCTTGTCCTCACAGTGGGTGATGGTGACCAAGGTGGTCTGGTTTCTGGTGGCGGTGGCCGTGGTCACGTTGGCGTGAGCGGAGGCGACGGCGGCAGCGGCTGCGATGGAAGCGACGGTGGAGAATTGCATTTCGGTGTAAGGAAGCGAGTGACTAAAGAAATCGATGTTCTTTGGTTTTAGAGAAAGTGAAACTGCCTGCAGCAAGACGGCCGCCTCTCCTTATATAGCCGAAAATTTTTTTTCCGGCGTGGCGAAGACGTATGCGATTCGAATGCGCCACCTCTGCTCCGTGGCCGCTTCCGGAAATGCCGGCCACCGCGCGCCGCGATCTGATCGAAAAGTAAATAGCACCGATGGTGAGTCTGAGCCACGCGGGGCCGGGGCTTCTACTTTTGGTGCCGATAAGGCGGTCGGCGGGGCGCTCCGACAGGATAGCCCTAAGTGCCACGGTAGGAATGGACACGAGTGCGGCGGCGCCCCCAAACGGCCGGAATGGATGTGCTTGAGATATGAATACTAAAATAGAAGCGGCCGCGGGTTACCCGGCCGATCTCGAGGATCAAAAGCAACGCTGCTTACGGCATCCAACGTCCTGTGTGACGAAGGGGATGAACAGCGAACGAGGTTGCCGTCTGCCTGCATGTGGCGAGCAAGGACGATGGCGAGCCAAGAGGAGTTCTACCGGACGCAGATCTTCGGGACAGTGTTCGAGATCACGAACCGGTATGCAGACCTGAACCCGGTGGGGATGGGCGCGTTCGGGCTGGTGTGCTCTGCGGTGGACACGTACACGCAGCAGCCGGTGGCGATTAAGAAGATCATGAAGCCGTTCTCGACGGCGGTGCTGGCGAAGCGGACGTACCGGGAGCTGAAGCTGCTGAAGCACCTGCGGCACGAGAACCTGATATGCCTGGAGGATATCTTCCTGTCGCCGCTGGAGGACATCTACTTTGTGACGGAGCTGCAGGGCACGGACCTGCACCGGCTGCTGCAGACGCGGCCGCTGGAGAAGCAGTTTCTGCAGTACTTTCTGTACCAGATCCTGCGGGGGCTGAAGTACGTGCACTCCGCGGGCGTGATACACCGCGACCTGAAGCCCAGCAACATCCTGATCAACGAGAACTGCGATCTGAAGATCTGCGACTTTGGGCTTGCGCGCATCCAGGACCCGCAGATGACGGGCTACGTGTCGACGCGCTACTACCGCGCGCCGGAGATCATGCTGACATGGCAGAAGTACAACGTGGAGGTGGACATCTGGTCCGCGGGCTGCATATTTGCGGAAATGATCGAGGGCAAGCCGCTGTTCCCGGGCAAGGACCACGTGCACCAGTTCTCGATCATTACCGACCTGCTGGGCTCCCCGCCGAAAGATGTCATTGACACCATTTGCTCCGAGAACACCCTGAAGTTTGTGACGTCGCTCCCCCACCGCGATCCTGTTCCGTTCACAGAGCGTTTCAAGAATCTGAAACCCGACGCTGTGGATTTGTTGGAGAAAATGCTTGTCTTCGACCCCAAAAAGAGAATCACAGCGGGCGACGCTCTGACTCATCCCTATCTGGCGCCCTACCACGATCCGACTGACGAGCCGGTTGCAGACGCCAAGTTCGATTGGAACTTCAACGATGCAGACCTCCCGGTTGACACATGGCGTGTTATGATGTACTCCGAGATTCTCGATTTTCACCAGGTACCAGACTCGCAAATCAATCCAAACGATACATTTGACGATCAGGTAGCTGCTGCAACCGCCGCTGCCGAGGCTGCCAGGCAACAACAGCAGCAGAAGCAGCAGCAGCAGAAACAGCAGCAGCAACGTCATCAGGGTGTGGAGCATGGTGCACAACACGTACAACTGCAACATGGTGCCAAGCAGCTTTCTGCCGACCCCCTAGTCGGTGACTCCAATGGCGGAATTCCTCTAAACGTCTCCGCTGCTAATGAGACATTGAATAACTTTGCAAATCAGGCTGCACAGTACGCTACGGACTTCGAGTAACCGTGTATTCGCTATGCTTCTAAACTCCGGTGTGTGATATAGTATCCAAGCATAATCGGCCACGTGATAGCAGTTTTTGATACATTATATAATTACATTTCTTCTGCACAACATATATAGAAGTATTGTGCATGTGGTATATTAAACGTTAAATAAAATTGAATTATTGGATTGTTTTATAAGTGTTTGCACCTTGCAGCGTGAAATTTGAATTATTAGATTGTTTTTTATAAGTGTATGTACCTTGTGGCGTTACATATGTCAAAATGTTTTTTGAAATTCTGCACTAAAGTATCTCTCTATAAATTAACTGGTCAACCCTGCTTCTTTGCATAGGGTATAAAATATAGACTCTTCTTTCTTCTTGAGTAGGTTCTCGGGGGTGTCAAACTCAGCAACCGTACCCTTATCTAAAACGACGATTTTATCGGAGTCCATGATAGTATTAATTCTGTGGGCAATCGTCAATATAGTCCTATCGTTGAACGAGCTTCTTATCGTATCTTGGATAACCTTATCAGTTTCCACATCGATTGCAGCAGTTGCCTCGTCAAGAACCAAGATCCTGGATGGAATTAGTAGAGCACGAGCCAGACACATTAGCTGGCGTTGGCCCACGCTCAAGTTCTTGCCGCCTTCTGTCAACGGCGTGTCCAAACCATCACTTCCCATTCCTTTGACATGGTCTGCCAGATGCGATAACTCTAGGGCTTTCCAGATTTGTTCGTCAGTATACTGCTTAGTGGGGTCTATATTGTCCCGCACCGTCCCCTCAAATACCTGAGAATCCTGAGGAATAATCGACAGCTTTTTTCTCAAATCAGTCAGGCCTATAGTGTCAATGGGCACACCATCTATGGAGATATGGCCTTCTGCGGCTTCGATAATTCTGAAAAGCGAAAGGGCTAATGAAGACTTACCGGCACCTGTTCTACCCACAATACCGACCCGCTCATGTGGCTTAATATGGAGGTTAATGCCACGAAGAATGAGGTCTAGCCCAGGTCTATATCTCGTGGAGTAGTTTTCAAACTTAATTTCGCCGTCTTTAGGCCAATCTCCTGATGGGACACTGTTGGCTATAAATTGTGGTGCTTCGGGTTCCAATTCAGCGTACTCCTTAATTCTTTCTACTGAGACGATATTGGTTTCCACCTCGACGGTCATACGCACAATCCAGTTAAGAGATTGGGTGATTTGAAGCGCATAACTTAGGGATAGACCCACCATTCCTGAGGTTAGGGAACCACTAGCAAGTCTGAATACAGACAGGGTTGCTGCGAAAAAGATAATACATGATCCAATAAATTCCAAGCGGTATGCTAGCCAACGATTGACATTCATGGATGGGTAATAGGCGCTAGTGTTGTTGTTGATGCGGGCCTGATTGATATGAATGAACCTATCAAGTTGGCCATAACCTCTGATCGACGACACACCGTTTAGAGTCTCCTGAAAATGGGCATAGACTGGGGATTTAGTCACTGAGTCCAAGCGACGCAGTTCCCTGGACGTCTTCAGGTAATATTGTTGGTAATATATGTAAAGCATCGCCAGCGGAATAACAAAAAAGGTGAATTGCCATGTCGTGACGCAAATCACGATGATGGTGAACGATACTCTGGTGGTATTAGCAAAGAATTGAGAGAAAGTTCTGGCCAAAAGCTCATCAACCTTGTAAATATCGTTGGAAAACCTGTTCAAAATCCGCCCGATTGGTGTAGTCTCGAAGAAGGACATCGGTGCCCTTAGAACTGCCGCAAGCATAGATTCATGAAGATAGACAGACGCATGGATGCTGCAATAGATCCAAAGAATTGCACTTTGTATCAAAGTTGACAGTGAAGCGCCCAAACCGAACATGAAATACACGCCCAAGTATAACGCCACATTGGGGTTGTACCCGTATCTGGTATTCACTTCGGACCAATGTTTTAGCCAAACACCACCCATTACCGACAAGAACATCGAGAGAGTAAGGACACAGAGGAAAACCACAACATGACGAGGGTTACAGGCTTTGGCATATTCGAGATAGATACTCCATTTGACCTTACCTTGCTCACGGTGCTCTTCGTGGGCTGTTTCTGCAAAGGATATGCTCTTGAACGTCGCATCACTAGGTCTCCGTAAACTGAAAACATCTTGTACCTGAAGCTCTTCATCCGCAAGCTTCTCAAGATCTAAGTCAGGTTCAACAACATCATATTCGAAAGCGGATGAACTAGGACTGGATGATTCTCCTGAAGTAGGGGCGCCGTTCTGTTTCTTACCATGGTGCAATACCAGCTTAGAAATAGCAGAGTCCTCATCGGATATCACTTCACTAAAAGTGCCTTGTTGGACTATCTCTCCATTTTCAAGCAATACTATGTGATCCGCAATTTCCAAGGCCGTTATCTTATTGGTAGTTAATACTCTAGCCTTTGACTTCAACAAACCATTAGGACCAAAGACATTCTGGAGCAAATGTTTCGCAACGTGCTCATCAACAGCAGCAAGTGGATCATCAAGTAAGTAGGTATCTGCTCTCGCATAAACGGCTCTTGCTAAGGACAACCGTGCCTTCTGGCCACCAGATAGAGAGATACCCTTTTCTCCAACAAAAGTGTTGTCACCATCAGGTAGTATAGATAAATCGACAGTTAATGCACAGGCCTTGATAGTTTGTTGATAAAACTTCGCATCATATTTATGACCAAACAGGATATTATCCCGTACCGTACCGTTCATTATCCAAGCAACTTGCGACACATAGGCAACATTACCGCGGACAACTGCGCTACCGTTTACACGGAATAGGTCTCCAAGCATAGCCTGGATTAAAGCGCTTTTGCCACTTCCAACTTTGCCGATTATGCATGTTAGCTCACTCTTTTTCGCACGGAAATTAATGTTTTTCAGGGCAACCTTGTACTCAGGTTTACGCTGCCATAGGAATGTAGCATTGTCAGCTAGCGCCACAGCAACGCCCCCAGGTGCTTTAACGGCTGGCTCACGAGTAATAGCGTCTCTTTGTAACTCTTCCGCGGTAAGGAAATTAGTCAAGCGCCCAATCGCCACAGAGGCTTCGATAAAGGAAGTAATCGCAATTGGTAGGACAGCTAATGGGAAAGAAAGGAGGTTAAATAGAGTCAACGCGGGGAAAACCAAATCAGTCGTTAACGGTCTACCTTTCTGCGTTAAAACGAAAACAGCAAAGGTAGAACATGACACCAGGAACGGAATAATGTTATATTGAAAGTTGGCAAACGCGGTTGTCAACCCCATCTTCCTGAGCGTCTTTAACTCCTTCTGATTTCTGACGTAGTCCAACTTCTCTTTATAAGGAATTTCCCATGCATACAACTTTAGGGACTTGATGTTATTCAATATTTCGCTGATTAGTCTAGTCCTCTCGTCTTTATTCTTCATCTGCTCCTTCTGGAGTCTCTTTAGCACACGACTGATGTACGAGTTTAGAGGTAGAGTGAATAGCAATAGCACCACGCCAACCCAAATACAAGGACCCAACAACCGGTGCAGCGAGTACAAACAAAGACATAACTGGAAAGGTCCTGACCAGATAACGTTCCCCCACTGTGTTAGATCGCGCAAACGCTGGGCATCCACACTCATCAAATTGACAATATCGCCAGTCGCTGACGTACCAGATGCCTCGTTCGACAGATGGAGGGCTTTTTTATAGATGAGCGAGGTGATACCGCTACGGAGGTCCGTACCAGTATCAAATGCTTGCAGAAAATACTGCTGCAAGACGGTAGTCTGCACAACGCTAACAAGGAACATTCCCACTGCAAGCATGAAACCACGCACCAGCGGCACGTCCTCCTCGGCGCTTATATCGCCCCTGGCTTTACTATACTCAGTGACGAACTTGATAAGAAGCCGGAGTAGCTGGGGCTGCGTGAACGCCAGAATGTCATGGCATATTTTGAAGAGCACGGCCAGAAGTATCTTGTGTGAAAAGCTGCTGAAAAGCACCCATGCAAGCGAGGGCCGCGCGCGCTTGTTCAACTCCCTCTGCCACCGCTTCTCCATATCCTCAGAGAGTGTACGCGCATCATGCTCGGCGGGCAGCTGGTAAAGATCTCTTTCAGTTAGATACCTGCGGTACCCGTTGCTCATCATTTCGCTCATCCAGGAGAAGGTGATCCGCTGGAATATATGCGCCTTCTCCAACGGGTTGCGCCGGCGGGAGCTATGCAGCTCCCGTATCTCCTGGTAGGGTTTCTTTCGCTTCTGCGGACCGGCCTCTAGCGCAAGCACAAGAAGCGCAGATGCCACCAGCAGTATCTCAAACACAAACGCCCTGTGGCCCGCTGGCCATTGGTCCTCGTAAAAGTGGCGAATTGTAAAGTTCACCGACCTCGCAACGTGGACCAACGCCTCAAACAACCAATAGAAAAGCAGCACACCGTCGGACACTGGCGCGCGCATGAAGGAAATCCACTGCAGCACTATAGCCACCGCAGTCGACGCTGCGGTCAGCCAGTAGATACTCGCATCGCCCTGAACCGTCGCCCCAGCCGCCGCGCAGAGCGCCAGAAACACCGCGGAACAGCCCAGCCGGGCCATCAACAGCCAGTCCTGCCGGTATTTCACGCCGGGATGCGGCCGTGCGATGAGTCGCCACACCCGCGCACTCCCAACCGCCAGCATTAGAAGTGCTGTTCCTCGGAGCAGCACTCCATCGATAAATGTCAGCTCCAAATCCCCGTAGAACGAAATTGGCCCGCCGCCCCAGTCAGGGCGGCTACCACGCTCTGCTCGCATAGTCCCCATTAGCTCCAACGTCCAAAGCAGCTTAGGCGAGCGTACTGTAACTAGACCCAACTGTCAGAAGTAGATGCTTGGGCTTCGAGATTGAGAGGTCCCTGCGACTGGCTTACAAATGCATCGGGGGTGCGTCACCCGGACTTCGTATACAAACACACAGTCACGTGACACATACCTTCGCCAGCCCACCGGGCGGCGGTCCGCGCCCGGACTATTACACTGCCCCCAGCGGACCTACGCCCGTGCGTGTATCCTCGCCCCGCTCCGGCGCCGTCTCCCCGAGCCTGCTGCCGCCTCAAAGCCTCCGTTCCGTACGTGGCATGTGCATGGGAGTTTGCTCGACGGTGCCGCACAGCTTCTCCGTGGTTGCAGCAACGCCTGCAGAGCACCCTGGGTGCATTGGCTGTTTCTGCTGCTGCCTGGTGCTGCTCGAACGCTCGGCGATACGCTTTGTGTTTTCGAAAATCCCAAAACATCTGTGCATCACGGAAGCACGAGTATGGTTTTCATGATATGAACTTTGCGAACTCAATATAATTACGAAACAAAGAACAACTACGTAAGTGTTCAGTAGTGTTGGAGCAGGTAGTGGAACTTGGAAGGAAATAACGATGGATTCGTTATCCAAGAAAATCAGCAACTTGGGGATACACGACATCCGAAATGCGGCGCGATTTGCGCAAAATGTGATCATTCAGTATGAACCTTACCAGGTGGACGTGCGGCGGGCCACCAACACGGACTCGTGGGGTCCGACGCCCAAGCAAATGTTGAAGGTAATGCGCCACAAGAACCATGTGCCCATGTATCTGATTACGGAGTATACGATGAAGCGGTTGGTGGACCACATGGCCAAGAGACCGAAGAACTTGTACGAGAAGGCGCGCAAGCAGTACGTGAACTACGGGCACGAATGGCGAGTGGTGTTGAAGTGCCTCGTCGTCTTGGAATTTCTCATACTCAACAGCAGCTCTGGACAGGAGTTGGACCAGGTGCTCAGTTGCATCAACACGCACAAGCATATCTTGGCGCGGGACACCATGCAGTTCAAGGTGGAGTTCAGCAGCGACGGGAAGATGGAGGTGCACGAGCGTGGGATCCGGAAGAAGTGCGAGCAGGTGCTCCAGTACACAGAGGATGCCGGCTACTTGAAGCGTGTGCGTGCAAAGCATAAGCAGCAAAGCATGCAGATCCACACCAGCGGGTCGGGCTACGGCCTGAATGCGTCGTACAACGACAATGTCGTCAGCATTGGCGACGCGAGCTCCGCGGGGACCTATGACTTGGATGACGAGCTGGAGGACTACGAACCACATAAAAACAACAGGACGGGCTCGGCCGAGGGGAACCAGCGCCGCGCCTCTGTATTGGATGAGCAGCGCAGACAGCGCCGCGAGCTGTTGCGGGAGAGAATTAAGCACAGCGAGCGGCAGAGAAAGGAGAGTGCAAAGCAGCAGGAACCCATCGTCGACCTCTTGGATTTGGACGACCCCCAACCACCTGCTCCGGGAGGCGACATCAGTGACGACGACGACTTCGGAGACTTCCAGAGCGAGGGTACACCGCAGCCACACGGATCCTCGAGTGCTGGGTCGCAGCCTCGCAACAGTGCTAATAGCATGAGGACAGGGCCGGTGGACGACCTGCTCAACTGGGGTGACAAGCCTTCGACCAGTTCCTCGGGCAGTGGTACCACTCCTTCCGCTGGCAACGGCAAGCCGGCCGGCCAAGACGCCTTCGCCGCTCTCTTTTCCTACTCCAAAACGCATATATAGGCCGACTCGTTTCACCTCTGTGTTCCGTATCAGCTCAAACTATTCGTTACATTTACGTAGTTGAGAACATATCTATGTTAATGACAGGTTTAAATCTATGCTGCCTCGTCGGTCTCGCCATCAAGTGGCCTTTCGGCGGCATCGCTATAACTGTTTTATTCCTTGTACTATGTCGTCCTCACCGGCCTCAACGTCCTCTTCGCCAGCCAGCCCTTCTTCAAAGATCTGGCGCCCCGACAGCCTGCCCAGGTGCGCCTGCATCCGCCGCTCCTGGTCGCGCTCGTCGAGCCCCAGCTCCTGCCGGAAGCTAGCCCTCCAGCTCATGTACGACTCATGCGTTACCTTCGTTCCGCGGAATTTCTTCTGCTCTTCGAGCTCGCGTTCGCGTAGCTGCCGCTCGTGCTCCTTCTCTCGGCGCTCAAGCTCCTTCTGAAACCACGACTCCGCGTCCTCCTTTATTGACGAGATCAGCGCAAAACACATCTGTATTCCCAGCAGCATGTCCTCCTCCACCTGCCGCATGGCCTGGCTTGCAAAGCCGTCCACCTCGCCGTCAAATGAAATGCTGTCCGGAATATTCTCCAGTTTCGCAACCACAGGGTTCCCGTGCTCGTCGTACTCCTGTTCCTCATCCTCCTCACCTGCCTCGTCTCCGCCGCGCACGTCCCACGGCCTAATGCTCAGCTGCGGAGCCTCCTCGGGATACCGCTCCGGCAGCGTAATGTCCACCACCAAGTGCTGCTCCTTGCTGATCGCAGCCGCCGTGAATGAAGAGCTTGCCAGCGGGATCAGATCCAGTTTTAGGTCCACTTCAAACTGGATTTTCGGGTACTCCCCGCACACCACCGTCAAGTCATCGGCATAGATGGACTCAAGCACTTCCAGCTCCTGCTTTTGCTCCTCCTGATAGTCCATACCTATCCGCTCGACCAACTATGAGCCCACGCGCAGCTTAGGGCTAGACCGTTACAGCTGCAGGTGACCGTCCGGGGGACGATGCGCTATCGCTGGCGAAATTTTTCGCCTATACCACCACTTATGTTACCCGGTCTATAGTGCTGCTCTCCGACCTCACTGATGGTGCTGTCCCGCGGGGACTGCTGCCTCGTGCGGCCAAATCCCCACCGCTCTGAACGCTCGTTCCATCTGCGTCACGGGTTGACCGAACGGGAATTGCGCGCGCCGAGAAATCTTGGCGAACCATGCTGCACGTAGCCTTACTGCCAAAATTAAGCCGTCAAATGGCTGGCTATCCTTCCACGCACGCCCATAGTCACCTGAAGCTGGCTGGAACAGTGGTCACGCAGCTTTCTGACGCATACCAGGAACAGGTGGCCGAGCCCGAGGCCAACGGTGGGTGATTATGTCAGCGACTTTTGGTGGATTACGTAAATCTGGGTGCATGCCTGGCACGACAGCGCGCATCGCACCCCAAGACAAACGTGCCACACCCATTCAATATTAGAGGACTTTGCTGCACACCCTAATCATCCGTTGGTTGTGAGATACGCTACGAAGCGCATATATATATATGTGTATTATTTGTGTGTGTTCTGCGGCGGTGCTGTGTGAGCAACAATAGCATTCCATGAACTTGTACGCCGGCAGCCAGCTGGTGCAGGCCGCAACTAGGCTGGCCTCGGATACGACCAACACGTCCTCGATCTTCTCCCACGATGATGATAACTACGATGCACGGATCAAGGAGATAGAGGAGTACTACATAAAGACACTGCTGGCGGAAGAGAACGAGATGGAGCCGTTGGGTGCGGAGCGATTTCCGACGAGCAAGCAGCAGCTGGACCCCGCAGTTCTTGCACTACAGCAGCCGGCAGATGGCATCTACGGGCCAGGGTGGGGGGCGGGTGAGCCGGTTTGGGGCGGCGAGTGGAGTGGCCTGGGCGCTGCGAACGCGGAACCTAGCCTTGAGGTGGCGATTAACTCTCATTACCGGCCTGCCAATGGGATACTACCGCTGACGCCCGAAAACCTGGCGCTCCTGCAGCATCCTTCGGAGGAGCCGAGCGCCCAGGGCGAGCAGGCGCACAGCCGGAGGCGAACTTTTGCCCCGGTTCAGTCCCCGGCCCCGCCACCGCCACAGCAGCAGCCACAGCCATCGCAGGAGAAGGTCAACAAGATGCTTTACAAGACAGAGTTATGCGAATCATTTGCGACTACGGGGGCCTGCAAGTACGATAACAAGTGCCAATTTGCCCATGGTCTCCACGAGTTAAAGTTCAAGGAGCGGTCGGACAAATTCCGCACGAAGCCATGTATCAATTGGAGTAAGACAGGCTACTGCCGCTATGGCAAGCGCTGTTGCTTTAAGCACGGTGATGACGACGACATCATGGTGTACTTGAAAGCTGGTCTTATCAAGCCAAGTGCGGATGAACTCAAGTTGAAGGCCAACAAGGCGCCGGAGGGTGCTACTAAAAACAAGAAGAACCTGCATGCGAATGTGAAGATCTTGCAAAGTATGGCTTGGTAGTGTGGTGATGGTTATCTGCAGTTTCAATTGCTTTGTTAGTTAGTGTATCACATTCTTCTGGCTTTGGCCGATTAGAGTGCTGGGCCTCATGGATGGGGATCTCCGGTGTATACACGTATATTTATTCTCTTCGCCCAAGTGGCGGAGTACAATTTTCCTCTAGCTGGACCTATTTCGGTTGTATTTCAGTAGTGAAATAAAACTATCAATTAAGTACAGCTTTCGTATGACTCTGCCACAGGATGCGAGCAGACACTCTGCAAAGTACCGGATTTCAAATAAATGTTTAGGAATAAAATCAAAGGCGTACAATTACATAATTATAAAATGCTCTCGTAGCTATGTCTTTCGGGTCTTTTTTTTATCTTAAAGTGAACATCGAGTCTGTCCTTCTTAGGTGTTTAGATGACACGCTTACATGCCTGGTTGTTGACAAACGGTTTGTCGCATCCCTCGGATCCTCGCCAGGTAGACAGGTAATACGACCAGCAGAGTCATTACCATCATCCAACGTAATGCCATTCATATTTCTTTGTAGTAAGTAGCGTAGAGTATTGAACCAAATGTTGTGTCGCTGTCTCGTCGGGCACGTAAATCTGATGTCGCGCGCTTCAGTCTTCACAACGATACTCTTATGATATAGGCCTGCTGGGAATGGGTTGGGGTCATCAACACTATCTACAGCCAGTATTGCAGCCGCCCTCGTTTTAGTCGAACCAGGGTTTGCTAGTACAGGATTCGAGGTGGACCAATATAGCGTTAAAGTGTAAGGATGTACCCAGAAATAGCGTTCGTGGCGCGAGCTCTCATGCTGTGAGAAGCGGCCTAAACGACGGTAATACTTGTATAGGTATTCACCAATAACAGTTTGGGTCAAAGCGGGGATAATGCTTGGCTCGCTTAGAGAAGCGACTGTCGCTAACGAAATGCCCATGTCCACAGAGTTACGACGACTAGGGAATAGATTAGGTGTCATATTGCCACCATTGTTCCCAGGCGTGTCGGACGTTCCTGCAGTAGGATTGCGTGCTAGGGATGAGGTACTTGATTGTAATTTCGAGCCGGTTCTCGACAGCTGTTCAAATTCGCTCTGTGCGGCGACAGTAGCAGCCTCATTAAACGCCCTTCTAGTAGTTTTTGAGTCTAGTGACAAAGTCGAACGGTTTGGGGAAAACTTCGGCATCCGTGGAGGACATAGGGTTGAAGGCGGCGGTGGGGCGTCCTCCTTCTTGAAGCTGAAATTTATATGATAGCCACGTTTTTTAGCTTCTGACTGAAGATCCCAGTCAGTCAGCTTTTCGAGGCTCTTTGCTTCATTCGCAATCAACTTATTATAGTAGCTTATTGGTAGCACGACGACATTATCGACATCAGGCGTGCTAGCGACGGAAGTAGCGATAAACGCAGCTTCTGGAATACATAATAACCCAAAGCGTTTGGCTGTCTTGTTAAGCTGCTTTATCTCGTCATCATGATATTCAAAATCAGATGCTTCACTTTCCTCGTCAGTGTTAATGCTATCGAAAATGTCACCAAAGGAGAACTGCGATTGCTTTTTGAGGCGATTGTATTCCTTTAATTCCACTGCAATTAAGTCGAAGTCACCAGCGTGGTCAACAATCATCTCTCTAGTAAACTTTGGATGCTCTAATTCCATTTTAATCTGTTCAAATTGTTCTTTTGGTATAGGTACTAAACCATACTCAGTGGACTTCGATAGAATATCTGCGACTGTAATACCTGAAGTCCTTATGGCAATATGTTCCTTCATTTTGTCATATTTCGTTGATTCTAAAACGATCATACCATGCGATTGTGATCTTTCAATAAGTTGGGCCTTCGTCATGTTATCACAGGCACACTTTTCTTCGAGTTCCAATAAGCGGTTGTACTCTTCCTTTAGGAGAACAACCTTTCCACGGTCCTTCGCTGTTGCATTCAAAGCGTTATCGGAAATAGGGCTCTTTAACTTCTCATACTCGTCAATGAGCAAAGCTACCATTCCAAGTTCCTTGGCCTTTTCAACCATCTGCTCTTTGCTCATTTGAGGCAATGGTGAAATCACTGGGATAGCTTTGATCTTCAAATCGTGATACTCAGATTTATCCACTATGACCTTGCCATTTTCCGCCGCGTATACCTCAAAATTCTGTTCTTTCGTAGAAGCTTGCGAAGCTACAAGTTCATCGTACTCGGTTCTTGGAAGTGCAACGTAGCCAATTGTAGTTGCTTTCTCGGCAATGTTGTAGGACGTTACCTGTTCTCTCTCCAAACTACTCTGTAATTGAAGATACTCTTCCGTTTGAAGAACCGTTAAACCATAACTATGAGCATTCTCAAGAATGATCTCCTTGCTCAAGACAAAGTCAGAGTTCAAATCGCCAGACAGTCCATCGGAAACTTTGCTTCTTAATTCGTATAGTTCAGCAGCATCAATTAGCACCATATCTAGCTCCTTCGCCTGCTGAGCAAGTTGATCCTTGGGGCTGACAGTCTTCAATTGTTCATATTCTTTGAACTGGTCCGCTGTAACGACCATCAGGCCCAGCTTCCCCGCTCTGTCAGAGACTGTTTTTTCATTCCAGGTACTGACAAAGCTTCCTGAGTCACTCCCAGCAGATCCATCGTCCTGGAAGAGTTCTGGAAGATCACCAAGCTTTGGATCAACAATTTGTGGAACAGTAGCATTCTTGTCGCTACTATTCTCACTAACCAGCGAGGCATCTGCGCGAACCAATATGTAACCCAAAGACTTGGCACGTTCACGCAAAGTCTCTATTGATGGAGATGACTCGCGACGAATGGTAGAAGCAAAAGAATGATTGTCCGGTATTTCTTCTTCAGGAAGGTCTAGCGCATCAGTATATTCAGACGAAGAAGAAATAATACTATTCCTAACACGGCCAGCTGTCACAGTAGATGCCGTCTGGTAAGCGTCATAGTATTCCATGGTGCTTGTGGAGACGGAGCTTTGTTCTGAATATTCTGAACCGGTCCGGATCTTGCTCTGTTTTAAGGTCGTAATTTCTTGTGAAATTCTCTTAGGAGGAGCTAAGGTTGGAGTCTGCTGTGAAAAGATTGGAACTAGCTTATAGTCCAGTTGTGATGCTAGTATCTGTAACTCATCGTACGTTATGTTTTCTCTAGAGGTCGCTCTCTTCAACAACGCCTTATACTCATCGGTTGGTAGAACAGATAGATCAAACTGTTTAGCCCCAGAAAACACATCTGCTTTAGATAAAACATGATCTTTCTGGTTCTTGACCAAGTCCTTGTACTCTTGCGAAGAGAGAGTGACGAAGCCCAGAGATTTAGCCGATTCAAAAACTTTATCTCTGTTAGAAATATTCTCCTGGCGGATAACGTGCTCAAAATACTCTTTGCTTGCCAATACCTTTGAGCGATGGCCAGCGCCACTGATAGCGGTGACCTCTCTTAGCTCCTCCAGGAGTTCATTGTATCTAGAAAGCGGAATAGCAACGAGTCCCAATGATTCTGCCATGCTTTCAATATCAGACCTTGTAAAATGATCAACTTTGTCAGCCTTAGATACTAACTCTGAGTAGTCACTACTGGTCAACACCTTTAACCCTAGCAATTCAGCGGACTTGATCAAAGTTGGCTTATCAGGATTTTCGGCCTTGGCCTGTAGTAAATGGTACTCTTCTGAGATGACGGTGACCAATCCATAACCAGCAGCATATTCAGAGACCTTTTCTGCATCTGGAGATATTAACCTTTCGTACTGATCAATAGGGATAGGCTTTAAGTTTAATCTTGTGCATAAGTCTATTAGTCTCGCTTCAGACAAGTTCTCGATACTTGATTCAACCAACCTATTGTATTTATCTCCCTCTAGAAGCGCAAGACCACGCGAAGCTGCTGCGGAGTGCAAAAATTCAGAGCTAGGGTCAGAAAGTTTCTTGAATTCTTCTTGGAGAACAAGTGCATAGCCGTTCTTCACGGCTTGTTCCTCAAGATAGTCTAAGGCAGGGGTGTCAACCTGAGTTTTCAATTCATCATAATCTTTCTTTGTTAACAAGCACCATTCTGACTCATCTAGGTGTTCTTTAATAAAATCAATGGTTGGCTCCTTTACAGTACTCTCTAGCGCCTGATAGTGATCGTTAGAAATTAAAGTAAACTCCTTTTCCTGCGCAACAGACTTGACTTTCTGCCACGATGGATGTTCTGCAGAATTACGCAACTTCTTCAAATCTTCTACACTAACCAACGTTTTGCCAGTTAGCTGTGCGTGCTTCAACAAGAAATCTTCAGGCGGATCGGCGGCCAAGTGTTCTAATTCGTCCCATCTGTCCTTTGGTACTAAGACCTTTCCATACTTCACTGCATGTCCTTCTAGATAAGAAATGGAAGGAGATGATAATTCATGTAGGTGCTTAGCATACTCCTTTTCATCAACCAAAACCTTCGAGAAACCGAGCGATTTTTCTTGCAAGTATTCTTCTGTTGGATATTCTAAGGAGTTTTTCATGCTTGCAACGAGATCAGAAGGTAGAAGAGAATATTTTATAGCTTCGGACTTTTCCATTAAAAACTCGATGGATGGGTTGTCAAGCTCCTGTTTCATACTTGTATATTCTTGATCTGGAATAACAGAGTGCAAAAGATCGTGCGCCATCTGTTTAATTTCGTCTAAGGTTGGAGCGGCCGCGCTTTTCAACAAGCTGTTATATTCTTCAATATCAACAACAACATGATTGCTCTCTTTAATCTTCTCTTTTAGGTAGTCCACGCTAGGATTCTCTAATTGAGCAATAAGATCTTCATATTCTGCTTCATCAAGAAGAACTTTTTGATGACAGTCCCGCGCTTTCTCAGAAAGAAATTCTAGAGACGGTTTTTCAAAATTGGTTTGTAATGTCTCATACGTCTCCTTCTTTACGGCAACATGACTTTGAGTTAGAAGATTGTCGATTAAGAACGATAAGGAAGGGGTTTCTTCGATTGAGGTTAGTTCATCTAATCTTTTTTTCGGGACAATAGAATGATCGATTTTTTCTGCTTCAGCAGATAAGAAGTCGAAAGTTGGGGAACTTAATTGATATTGGAGACTATCGTAGGAGGACTTCTCAATAAGAACAAACCCCTTTGAATCTGCCTTCGTGCGGAGGTGCTCCAAATCTGGGTGTTCAGCAAGTTGTTTTAAAGCATCGAACTCTTCACAAGTAACAACAACGGAATCATATATTTCGGCATGATTGGACAAAAACTCTATGCTTGGCTTTGT